>NC_079162.1:64096597-64708734 GCF_947563725.1 Argiope bruennichi
AAAATTTTCATTTGTAAGTGAGCCGTTTTATTATTATCAAAAAAAAAAAAAAAAAAAAAAACCTTCTCTGATTTAGAATAGCATGACGTTACTTTTGGGGAAACATTTTAATTTACAATTAGGATACATAAAATTGTAATGTTTCACATTAAACTAAGATTGCATGAAATAACCCCCATTGCATAAATGTATTTTGTATTGCAATAAAGTATATTGTTTTGCTTTCTTCGAAGTATTTACTTCCAGTATTACATGTAATTGCTATATATCATAAGTGTAATGAAGATAAACATGCTTTCAAAATTATTTCAGTTATGAAACATCAAAATAACACATTATTGTATTCTCTACAAATAATATTATGAAAGGTATAACTGTTTTCGGTTTAACTAAAATTTCATTTTCCTAAAAATTTGTAGCTATAAAATGATAAACAATTAAATTTTCATTTTTTTGGTAGATTCATATAAATATATAATCAAGTCCCTTTACATTACAATATTAAATTTCCACTTATATATTGTTAAAATGTATTATCTGAGATTTAGCTTGCTGTAACAGTAATTACCTGAAATGCTAATTGAGTTTTCTGAATGCTATTTCTGGCATCTTAAATTAAATAATTTAAATATTGGATGGTTATAAATTTGAATTCATTACTTGAATTGAGGAAAAGGTGCCTTTGTGTGTGTGTTTAATACAAATGTGATCATATATCTCTGCTAATTCTTTTCATACTTAGTAGAAAAATTAAAATGATTAATTTTCAAAATAGCCTATATTTGTTTTAAATTGTAATTTTATTTTCAATTTTAACAGAAAAATATTTTCAAAATGTATTATATTGTAAAATTAAATATACAAGAGACATTGTTTATATGTATAAAAATTAATTAAATATTAATAGTTGTCTTATTTTATTTATTTATTATGATTCATAATTATATATAAAAAGTTTTCTTCAGCATTTTTACTTTAACTGTCATATTTCTTACTATATCCTATATTAGATAGTTCCATTTTATTATTTTATAACTCTAATTATGCAACTAAGCAATTGGTAATTTTATTGAAAAGTACAGATTTAAGTTGTAAAGTTACATTTTATTGTGTGCAATGTATAAGATATTTTTTAAAGTTAATACACAGAATGGCTCTGTCTTTAAAATTGAAGATAATTTTAGTAATAACATACTGTATGGGAAAAATCTTTACTTAAGGTGCAAAATACTAATTTTATCCCCACAATATTATGGCTTCCTAACTTTCATCTTCTGATTTTACATATTTTTTTTCAAATGTCATAAAAAGCAATTTTTTTTGAATTTTTTTTTTTTTTTCATTTAAATTACTATTTGTATGTAAAAAAAATCTTAACTGGTTAAATTTTTGTTACTTCAAAACGGAAATTTACAGCCTTTTCTTCTTTAATATAACCACTCAACCAGTCATTCACTTTAAATCTATTCAAATAGAAATCTATTTCTTAACATAAAATTTAGAATTAATGAAAAAAAAATAAATAGTGCACAAATCAAATCGTTCTCCTTAAGAAATACCTTGTACACCACATATTCTTCTGTCTGTTCTCAGAATGGGAAAATAATTGCAGAAATTATATGAAAGTGCTGCATATGGGTTGTTTGGTACCTGTCATGTGAGCATAAATTGACCTCATTTCTTTAAAAAACAAATTTTTTACAACTTCAATTGCTGTTAAGTTGCCCTATTATTATCATAATATAAATTGCAAATATTTTAACTCAAAATTAACAGAAAATAAATTAATGATGAATAATTTAATATCAAACAAATGAGCATATGATCAAAATTACCTGCAAAAACTATTTGTTAATATTTATAAATATAGAATTTTAGTAAAGATATTCAACGAATTATTAATATTCTATGAGTTATTGATATTCAATCAAATTAGCACATTTTTGTTTTTGGATTCTTATATTTTTTCTGTATTTTGAACAGTCCGCACTTCAGACATTTAATGGTCTCTTAGATGATAAACAAGATATTGCATGGAAAGATATACCATTATTCGAAAAGAAAATGATTCTATCTAAGCTCCTTCAAAAACTGGATGAAAGTGCCCTCCTCTTAGCTGAGTCATCAAGTGAAGACGGCTCATTTAGTTTAATCAAGAGTAATATTTGTAAGTAAACGTACTGTTTTTAAATGTATATAACATTTTCAAATAATTTAATTACTTATTTCTTACTTATGACTATCTTAAATTATATTTTATTAAATATGCTAACTCTTTAAACCTTGACATTTTGTAAAAGGTCAATTATCTACCTGTAATGAATTACCCAAATTTCAACGATGTAAATCATAAATTACCTGCAGAGAGTAAAAAAAAAAAAAAAAAATTGATAAAATTTTTTATCGGAAACAAGTTTTATGCTTTTTGATAGCTTCAATAAAACAGCTGAGGAGTAGCTAATGTGAAAGGAAGCTTAATTTATTTTATTAATTATGACCCTTCATTTTATGCTTATCAGAAAAACTAATTATTAAATTAACTGCATATATCTATCTTTATTAAAAATATATCTCTTGATCTAAAATATATCTTATTATTTTAGGGTTTTTTTTTTTAATTTTATTTGATTAACAGACTGTACTCATTTGCAGAATTTTAGGTTTATTATTATAATAAATACATTTATGTAGACAACTGAAAGTTTGAAACATTTGGTGTGTATTCTACTAAGAATTTTCAGATATTAATCTGACTTCTAATTACTGCTAAATTGCATTGACTACTTAGGATGCATTAAAATCCTTGAAAAAAATCAGGTTATAAAATTATTTTATGAATTTCTTCATATAACATAGCAAGTGATTACTGTGGCAGAAGTAATATTTAATACATGAACATAAAGCCTACTGGTTTCTTTCATTGCAGGAAAAAATAGTTTAAAAATTCCTGTTTAGTCCAGAAGAGAAAACTTAAGATATTAAAAGTTAAAATAGCATTTTATGGATTTCTATTCTGAATGTTTAGATTAGCTGCAGGATTAAAAATAATAAATATAATTGTACTAATTCATATATATTGGTATGCTCATTTAGTTTATGTTTTTCAGGGATATCCCTTCAAGTTATCAAATCAAGGAATGCAAAAATTTTTACGTTTCCCATATATGAGGATATATTTTTGGAGGCTGATGGTATTTACTGGGTAAATGTACAAGACAAAGTTGTTATTCCAATAGAAGCTATAGAAGATTATGCAAAGAATGGTATAGTTGATTTTGTTCATTCCTTGGATAAAATACATGTTTTTGCAGGAATTCAAAAACCCCTGACTGTCTAATCTTCTAATAATTTATTAGTTATCAACCTGACACTAAAACATTTTTACTTTTAAACACTTTTTTTTAATATTACCAATATATGTACTTCCTCAGATTATAACTTGATTTTAAATCAATTTAGACTAATTTATGAGAAGCGAATGAAAACATATTTATTTCATTCTTAAAATATATCAAAACATGCTAATCTAGTATTACACATTTTTTAAGAATTTATCATTCAAATACAGTACACTCCCGATTATCCGCGAAATTGGGTGGCGCGGCCACCGCGGATAACAAAAATCGCGGATAATCCGAAAAAAAAAATAAAAACGGGTATAGTAAAAGAGAAAACAGTCATTCCAACTTTGAAAAATGTGCAATAAAACGTAAAATAAACAGCAAGAAATGTTTAACTAACGCTTAATATTTTAGTATATCACTCAAAATTAACCTAAAATGCATTTTATTAATGAAAAAATAAAAGTCCTTTGTACTTACGAGAGGCGTCAAGGATACACAGAAAAATTAATACATATGTACTGTTTTAATACTGTAATGTATTATGTAATTACAAAAGCATAACTGTAAAACTACACCTTTTTGAAGAAATCAGTCATTTGTGTTTGCTTCTTGCTTTGGAAGCATTTTCTCTTTGCTTGGAAGCAAAAAAAAAAAAAAAAAAAAAAACTTAGTGCGGCAGGCGCGGATAATCCGCTCCACGGATAACCCGCCCGCGGATAATCGGGAGTCTACTGTACATAGAGTTATTCAAAATTAAATAAATTTGGATTTTATAAAATAAGTCCTACTTTATTCATAATTGAATAATGCATTGTAAACTCAGGTTTCAAACTGCAAATCATAAAAAGAGTCAATCATGAGTTCATTAGTGAAATAATTTATTATGATAAAAAATTTACTGGAATATAAATAATTGATTTTTATATTTTTGAAATCCAATTTCGAATAAAACTGGATCAGCACATATTGGGATGAAACTTAATCAACATATAGTGAAAAATGAAATAATCTTTTGGAAATTTATAAAGTTTTTATTCAGAGTTTTTCTCTAATATTAAAAAAAATTAACAGTAACATTTCGCAGACCTTTCTATATCCAATTTTATTAATGATTCACTCACAAATATTGCAAAAAAATATTTGAAATTTTATCCTTTTATTATTGTTTCCTACTCTGTTTATATTCTAATGCAAACAAAGTCAAGTATTCTTAATTAATTTATGTTAATATTTTTAATAATAATTTTCATATCAATTAAAATGGATGGTTTCAGCATTGAGGGTTTTTTTTTTTTTTTCCTACTAATGAATTGCTTTATAATATTTTCCCTCATTACAGATTGTGCTTGTTAATATGTACAATTTTATGTATTTAACTTGTATATATTATAATTTTTTTCCCCTCTTACTACTTTTGCTTTCTACTCATTTTGTGAATATTCACCGTTGTATGATTGCTTCATTGGTAAATGCAGAGGCATTGTTCATTTTAATCGCTAGAATCAGTTAATATATAGTATTATTTTAATCTTCGGAATAAAGAGGGGCATTACAATAAAAGTTTTATGAATTATAATATTACTTTCTATGTGTTTTTGCATGCATTTTATGCTACAAAATCATTTAAACTTTATTCATGAAAATTATTAATACTTAATTTCTTTTTCAGGGTTTTATAAAGTAGTTTTCTCTATATTCAATAAGCTGGATGATTACTTATTGCCAGGCTCTACAATTTTGCATTATCCGCTTGATCATACTTCTGAAAATATTACACGAATTCTAAATTCTAGAATTATTAGTATATCTCTAGAAAAAGGTGGAAATGTTAAGTTAAGTCGTCCTGCTGTGATTACCTTCAAACATCGATATGTAAGTAAAGTACTTAAACTTCTTTAGTATTTTAACTTCCATGTTTCTTGCTCTCATTGGTATTGACATATGATAACAATTAATTGTTTTATTGTAAATATATGACATTATATTGAGTATAAGTGAATTAATCTATCATAAATAAACTACTTTGTATGCATAAATGAAGCAAAATTTTGGGGATATTTTTTTATGAAGAAATAAATTATTTTGATGCTTAGAGATTAAATGCTGAAATATCAACAAAAAAAATATTATCATCATCTTTGCAAAATGCTTACCTTAATTTTAAAAATCTTGACATGGAGGTTCTAAAAAGTGTATTTGCTAGTTTTGTAGTCTTACCTCTCCCTCTTAGGTTTTGCCATTTTCTGTCACTAGCTATAATCTGTATATTTTCTGTAGGCGCGTCAAGGACAGTCAATTTCCCCACTCTTCATGCTTTTCACTTCTACATTACCATGGTTTCGATAAAGCTTGTTTTTTTTCTATGCTGGTGCATTTCAGTAAGAAGATAGAATTAAGACAAAAAATTAGATTATGTAGCTAAAATTTGAAAGCTTGTCTATTACTGAAATACAGTAACATTGTGAAGATTTTCTATGGTATTTAATAAAAGTTTTATAAATATTTTAACATCATATGTTATAATGTAAAGAAAATTATAAATATTTTGACATTAAAAATTAAGATGGCAATGTAAGCAAACAATTTTATTCAATCATTGAGTTTGAAGTATTTTCGTAAGTAAATAAAATATAAAAAAGCTGGCGTGGTCTCCGTAAAATTTTCTCTCACATTCTTTAATAAAGTTGCTAAGAACCCCTTGCATGGTGTAAAATAGTTATGAAATGAGTTTTGGCATGAATTTAGCATTTTTTACTGAATATACCATGTGATTCTTGGCCAGTTTTTTTTTTAAATTTTCGTTTAAGACGCAGGTTTTTTTTTTTTTTTTTTTCTTTAACTGATTGAAATAAAAATTATAGTCATAAAATCACACACCAAATTCGATATATTTAAAACTTTTTTTTTTTTGAGTTTGAAAAATAAATATATATATTTTTACACATTGTTATGATTATCAGAGTAAATTTTTGCCTGTTTCATATTAAAATAAATAAAAGAATTTTAAAACATAAAAATATCTAATTTAAAGGTTTTGCTTAACTTAATCGTCGCTTTCGCTGCCATCTTGTAAATTGATTAAAATATTTTCAATTGCATATTCTGTAACACCAGAATTAACTAAGTCCTCTTCTTGTATTTTCTCTGCGTGTTTTATCATTTTTTCTAATCATCCACTGTTATGTTTAACAGTGCTTCATTGAGCAATTCCCTAACATCTGTAATTTTGAAAGTTTTATTTTTCTTCGCAATTTCGCTCTTCACCTGCACCCAGATAAGTTATATAGCATTGTACTGGCAGTGATAGAGTAGGAGTCTCACTACTTCATATTCCATTTTGTATGCTACTTGATCAAGCTCATATGCTTTATGTTTTTCTTTGTGCTTCTTTACAATGCTCAATAATTCTGGTCTGGTTTTGGTAGTATTGTAAGGAATATTTTTGCTCAGAAGCCATAACATAGTGTCAGAATTTTTTGCCCTTGTGGAGGGAATTTTTTCAGCATATGCCAAATGATAGCTCACATTATCCATGACAATGACAGATGGTTTCTCCAATCTTCTATGTAAATCAAGAAACCACATTTTGAAAATTTTACTATTCATCTCTTCATGACAATCAATTGTACTTTTGGATTGAAATACAAGTTATGCCAATGGAATAACGCCTAAATCAGCATGGCAAATGATCAATCTTGGTACTTTCTCCAATGGTATGTTTAAGCTTCATTGGGAAGAGAAACGTTGCCAAATATGTTTAGGTGAATGGTTAACGTTTACCCAAATTTTATCAAAGTGTATCATAGGCCTGGATAAAGAGTCATTTCTAACTTTGTGCATTTTTCTCAAAAATATCATTTGAGAAACAATGATGTTGTTTCTTTCCATTAAAAACCTTCGATCATTATTGCACTTTTTGTAAAAAAATCCCAAGTTTTTTAAAATTGTCCATAATGATTTTGCCCATTTAGAAAAATTAATTTTTCCACTGTTGGATATTCACTTCTGTCAAAATTCTTGTATAGTCTGACACACAACAACTTTTGTCAAAATCATCCAAATCTGTGACAGGCTTTGTTCATGGATTTCTTTTCTTAGGCGATTCGAAAACTGGATTCAGCATCTGTAGTCTTATCAGCTGCTGCACAAATTTGCTGTACCGTTCTGTAGAAAACGCTACACATTTCAGCAGTTACATTCTGGTCTGTAAAAACAATTCTCTTACCATAGCATTCAGTTTGGACGAGAACAAATCTTTTAAGTAATTGTGTACATTGTAAAAAATCATCTTTGATTGTCTCTGGACATCAGGCCTATTCATGATAGCAGAGCTTAAAAAAGATGCTTCACCACTGTTTTGTGATAAAACAAATTAATTTATAATTAAGAAAAAAAAATGTCGAAGGAGCAAACTATAATGAACTAGAACAAACTATAAAGCAGAAAGCTATCAAGCACCATAACAGCTGTGTAAAAAAAAAAAAAAAAATATTGTTGTCTGTTGCACTGTTGTCAAGGCAACGTGGTCAAAAATTTGACCTTGATGTACCTATAGAAATTACATGAACTATAAAACAGGATAAAGTTTCGAGCAAAGAACAGAACATTTCATGGGAAGTGCAAAATCAGGGAATTTTAAACAGATCTATGAATACTACTTTGCTATTACTCATGCTAAGAATAATTAACTAGTTTGTGGAACTGTTCCGAATGTCAACACATAATTTAGGGAAGAATGAGATATACAAAATAAAAAAAATCAATCAGGAATGGACTGTCTGATTTCAAACTGTTCTCAGGTTTTGTTTTTCTTTATGGTCATTTTTGTTTTCTCAGAGTCACCATCATGCTTTGAATATATCATCATCTATGACTTTTAACTTACTTTCACATGGCAGATCTACTTTTTAAATAAATTACTAAAACTCAGAAGATATCTTGTTACTGCCTTAAACTATGGAATGATTCAGTAAAATTTTTGTTAACTCTGTACTTATTAAATGTTGCTGCAATATAAATAATAATTGTGATTGATTCTAAATTGTATGCATTTTGAAGATTGCTTTTGTGATTTTCTTAAAATTCTTTTATTTTTAATATGATCAAAAAACACTTGTAATGTTCATGTTTTATAGGAGGAAAATGTTAGTAATCCAGTCTGTGCTTTCTGGGATTTCCATTTAAGGTATATTATGTTTGTTTTTCCCTTAAAATGTGTTTGACTATAATATTGTTTGTTACATCATGATAAAGTAATGTTGAAATTTTGCATTTGATAGCAAATACAGTCAAATTCAAAATGCTGAGGTCATGTTTTTATCCTCAATATCCTTTCATAAGCATGTATTAGGAATGTACACATTTCACTTTGAAAAGACTATCTCTTTGGTAATGTTATTGAGAACAATGGTGCATATGCATAATGTATTAGTAGATTTGGAGTATGATTGCCATTCTGCAGAAACTCTTTTCATGAAATGTTTGATGAAAAGTTTTAAAATATAATTCATTGGGGAAATAGTTGCTACTAGTGATTGCAATACCCGTATTTTGATCCATTCATACAATTTTGTAATACCGGTATTCACAAGTTTAAATACCGTTTTTTCGGTATTTACTAGAAATTTTTAAAATTGTCTTCACTATATGTTCAGGGATCGTCAACATAGCAAAATAGTATATGTTTTTGTTTTTATGTTTTCCTAACAGGTGAAATTAATTTGACTGTGATTTTTGAACGATTTTTAAAACTGAGAAATCCAATTCAAAAAGCAATAATCGACTTAAACCTGCAAATTAATTTTTCAGATAGTGAATTCGACTTAATATCCAGAACTATATCAGCTCTACTTCCAATAAAACTGCTTATTGAGGCATTATGTCGAAGAGATTCTAATTTATTAACATCTAATGCAACAATAAATTTCATGTTCTGTCTCTGAAAGAACAGCACACATCACTATCTGAAGAATTTTATATTACATTGAAAAATCTCACAGAAAAATTGCATACCAAAATAGAAAATGTCTTACGGTAATTATAATATTATTACATAATTTAAGTTCATTTGTGTTTTAGTTGCAGCAGCATTAGCGCTCTCTAAATACAATGTATATTTTATATTTTATTATTATATAGATTCAGAAAAATTATATAGGTGTTTTTGCACATTGTTTACTTATGGATTGATAGTTTCTTATTACATAATTATAATGATATTTAAAAGGAAAATGAAAAAGAAGAAAAGAGACTAACCAATTCATATCTGATCAATTTTATGATAAATTTTCTTAAAATTTTTTTCCCACAAACCTTTCCACATTCAGAAGAATTCGGTACAATTATCAAAGATTATGATGACACTAATGTCGATAGTGAAAAGGAATTGTCTCTTGAACCAAAATTAGAATTAGCAATAAATAAAAAAATATCAACAAACCAAAATACAATACAGAAATCAGCTATATCCAAAACCATCAGATGAGAAATCGATTTATTTGAAGATGAGGGATTTAGAGGCTAATATTTGGAAAAAGTATTTCGCTCATTTCTAACAGTACCACCAACTAGTATAGATGCCGAAAGAGCGTTTTCGACAGTTGGTAATTTTTGCACAAAATTACGTTCCAAGCTTAATGACAGTACAATTGATGCATTATGTTTTTTTAGATCACATTTCAAAAATTTGTAATAGTACCACAGACTGAATAGTGATATTTACACTTTTTTGTGATTTAAATAAATAAGATGTTCCTTTACTTTTTTGATTCTTTATATACTGTTATAATTTATAAGTTACAAATTATTTTTTGTGATATTTACACTCTCTAATAAAACTGCAAATAAAAGAAACACCTTTGTTTTCTTCCTTTTTCTAAAATTTCTACTACTGGTATGCAACTTTTGGTCCAATCTTGCAATCCCTAGTTGCTACTGTGAATTGCTGCAATATTGAGGAATGTTCCAGTCAAGATTATTTTCAAGGGCTTAAAATTTACAATGATATTCAGATCTTCATTCCCTTTATAAATCATATTAATATACTCATGAAATGGATATACATCAAGTTTCATAGACAGTCAGCCAAACTTGAGTACTTGGTCGGTTGCAATTCAACAATAAGAATTTTTATTCCATTACATAAAAAATTGTAAATAATTTATAATGGCTTTTAGCTGTCATTTTCAGCTTTGGGTGTGTTTTGTTTTCACTTTCAGCTAATCTCATCATAATCAAAAGTATCTTGGTGTTCAATTGTATGGATAAAAATTAAACTTTTACCTTAAATAAAAAATCAAAGGATTCTTGATCTTTCTGTCTGTTCTTTGGAAAATGTAATGCTCTTCTCTTTCAAATGATATTTTTCCTTGTATCCTATTATTTTTAAAGCAGCAAAAATTGATGAATAGGTTCAATTCCAACTTGATAAAATATTAAAAATAGTTTTTTTTTTTTTTTTTGTAATGAACTGTCTTGACAGTAAATGCAATAAAAATAAGCTTCATTTCTGTACAATTAAAAAAATATAAAATGGCTTATTAATGGATGTGTTTCAATAGGTTCAACGGCGGCCTGATAAAATATTAAAAATAGTTTTTCTTTTACAAAAAAAACTGCCATGCAGCAAAAACAAATAGCTTCATTATTTCTGTGCTATACAAATAATGTAAAATAGTGTGTTAATGAATGTATTTCAAATTTTAGGGACTGGTCTGCAAAAGGTTGCCGGGTAGAAATAAGTAATAAATCTCATACAGTGTGCTTGTGTGATCACTTAACCAATTTTGCTCTAATAATGGATTTACAAACAGATTTTGTAAGTAATTTATTGCATTATTCTTGTTTGTCATTAATTTATTTGTCATCTTGTATCTAAAAATTACTTTTTAAACAAAAAGATTTATGCAGCCATTGATTTTATTACAAGTTCTCATTTTATTGTACACTTTCTAATTGTATAACTAATTTTCTTTACTATTAGTTACAATACTGATTTTCATTTTCTTTCCATGAGTTAATACATAATTATGTATTATCACATCATATGCTTTTAAAAATATGAATTCTTTTTAAATAAGAGGTAATACAACTTTAGTTATTTAAGTCAGCAATAACAAAAATGTGATCTATGGAATGTAGAGAATGATATGAAAATCTAAAATGCATGATGGAAATTATGTATGGAAATCTAAAAGAAATCAAACTTTCCTTTGAAATTTTTTCTTCTGGTCTAAAATAATTTTATGATGTAATTGAATATGAGTAAATTATATTTTCAATAATGCAATTGTGATATCCTTTTCAAACTTTATAGTGCGTTACTTTAAAAAAAATTGGAGTCCCATCAATGATTATTTATGCTAATCATTAAATGAAAATCAAGCATATTTAACTTATTTGGTGAAACTGATTCATTTCATGATATTACTCTATTCTTTCATAGACTCCTTCATTGAATTCTGATATATTATACATGATCATCACAATTGGTTGTGTAGTTGCAACAGTTGCTTTACTTTTTACTGTTATTGTGCTGTTCTTGTTAAGGTAAGAAGCTATTTATAACTATTAAGAAGTATTTAAACATATCTGCCATTCAACTATGTATGAGATACAAATTAATTTTATTAAAAAGTGAATTTAACCTTTATTTAAGAATAAAATCTGTCATTTCTCTTCAATTTGATTTCCATCATTCTCATTCTTTGTTCGTGGAATTTTCAAAATCCTCTTCAGAACTGCAACGTGCAAATTCAGTAAATTAAAATTCAGATTATCTTTCATTCTAATTATATTTGTACCATTTTATTTAGTAACTGTAGACAGCTAGAAAAAGTTTTCTGACACCCACAAATATTAAATGATTGTTATATGGTGGCAAATATTGATACATTTGTAACTTAATGTATTTTTACCCACTGCCGCTTTCTGATTTGTCTAAAATACTAAAACTCATAACAAAATCATTAAAGTTTCTTAAAAAAAGTAATGGAAAGGATATCTAAAAAGGAATTTTAGGATTTCTTTTCAAGTTCATGTATCAAAAATTCATTGTGTGGTTGATCTTCAAGAAACTGTGAAGCTCTGCTAATGTAAATGTAAAAGTTTTACATGAAAGAGGACATGAGGGTACCTTTACAGTGATTTTTATGATACATTTTATATCATTTCTTCATGAAAAAAGTAAACTTAAATAACAAATTTAAGATTATATGGTGGAATATAGTATAAGAAAACATAGTGGAATATTGAAAATATAATAGCATTATATTTCATAACAATGTAATTTTGATTAACTACCATTAAGCACAATATTTATATCATTTACTTTAAAATGTACTGTGGCATAATAATGAATTCAATAAAGCATGGTTATAATCAATCCCCCCCCCAAAAAGTGAAAAATCTCAATAAATTTAAATAGAAAAGTTAGATTATTTAAATGCTTAATTTATCTAATAGGGAATGCACTGCTTTTTAATTAAATGCAAATTTTCATTGAAGTTTAGTTTTGAGATTATTTTAAATAAGGTGATTGAACTGATATAATGAAATTCTTCTTTATGTAAATTTTGTTTCTAGTGCACTTCAACTAGAATTTTATATTTAAATATTTGTAGCATTGCAAATATGCACAAGTTTATAAAATACTTTAACAGCAAAATTTTTTGGAAAATCGTCTTTACTTTTAGTTTATCATAAAATAGAGAAAGTAAGTTGTTACTGTTGTCTATTGTTGCTAAATCCACTGTTAGAAATAGAAAAATCCACTGTTAGAATAGAAAATAAATAAGAAAAAGAGTTTCGAAAAATGAAAAGGTTTTAACTTGAATATAGTAAGAAAAAAATTATATGAAAATAATTTATTTTCTAAATTTTCATTGCTTATTGAAATAAAATATCTTCTAATCTTCTGCCTTTGTAGCAAGAAATTTACTAAATATTTACTGGTCAGTACTAGATCACGCTCCACAACATAATAATGCCTCTTTTATCTTTCATTCTTTTGCGAGTTATTTAGGAATAGGAAACAAAATATATTGCAATTATTATTATCCTTAGAATTAAATGCAATCCACATTAGTTACTGATATTACATAATCCTGTAATTTTAATTGTTTCTTAAGAAAAAACTTAAGAAAAGTACCAATTTTCTGAATGTTCAGCTCTTTAATCTTGCACTTGTCTAAATGAATTTCTGTCTTTTTATTTCAGCGTGGATCTTTCAGAAGATAGCACTTTCATTCATAGAAATATGTTTCTATGCCTTTTATTATCAGAACTTGTTTTCCTCGGCGGAATTAAACAAACAAACCATCATCTTGCTTGTTCATTTATTGCTGGAATATTGCAATATTTATTTCTCGTAACTTTTTCTTGGATGTTCTTTGAGTGCTATCACCAATATGTAACACTGATTCAATCTTGTGATGGCAAAAAATCAAAATCCTGGTGGTATTATGTAGTTGCATACACTGTTCCTGGAATCATCACTGGTATCTCAGCTATAATTGACCCTAGCAGTTATGGTACCAGCCGCTATTGCTGGTTGCAAGCTGATAACTACTTCGTATTCAGTTTCGTAGGCCCTGCTGTCAGTATAATATTTGTAAGTATTTCCTTTCCTATAATGTGAAATTGTATTTTGCTAAAAATTAACTTGTAAGAGGTTGTGTGGTATTTCTTTTAACCAGAAAAGTCCTGTACTAAAAAGAAATATCTTAATTATCAAATTTTCTAAATTGGAGGTTCTTTAAAAAATTTTTATACACAATTTCTATTTGGTAGAGAAACATTTCTGCGTCAGCATTACCTTCTAACAAATTTTGCTGTTACTTCATAATTTAGAGACAGATTATAACAAATAGGTAAATAATAAAATTTGGATGCCCAGCAAATTTTGGCAAAATCTCTGAAGTCAAGATGATTTTCTTCAATGTTTTATTCTTGCAATGTTGAAGAATTCCAAACAAGAATCTGTAACAGCTTTTTCAATTCTAGTAATTTTCTAGAGAATCTACATTTATAAACCTATTTCTGTTATATTGTGTCATCATTGTTATTACCTGTAATTAGAAAATGAACAGTAAAAATACTGATATAAATAAAATTTCTACAAATTAGTTTGCAACAAGATATAAAGAAATGTGAAATTTGAAGAAAAATATTTAAAAACTTAAATGGATATTATTCTATTTATTTGTAATAATGAGGTCAGTTAAGGTTTGGTTGACAATTACCAAACAACCTGAGTGCACCATTTCTGCACGATTTGCAGAAATTATCTGTTCATAGAGATTGCTGATTATTATTTTCTGGTTGCGTGATAAATTGTAAGAATATGACTAATATGATGTATTGTGCAAGTGTTTTTCTGAGGAGAACAATTTGATTTTTTTTTCATTAATTCTAAATTTTAAATTAAATAAATAGACTTCTATTTAATAAGATTTACAGTTAATGTCGGTTTGGTGACTATATTTAAAAAAAAAAGTAGAAAAAAGAATAGACTGTGAATTTTGATTTTGAAGTGATCAAAAATTTTCCTGGTTAAGATTTTTTTTTTATTTGTTAAAAAATAGTAATTTAAACGAAAAAATTTCCAAAATATTGCCTCTTATAACATTTTTTTTTCTTTTTTTTTTTTTATTAAGGGAAATCAAAAGATGGTAGTGAAGGGGGGGAGATAAAAAAAATAGTATTTTGCTCATTAAGAAAAGATTTATTTGACATCAACAGTATGTTATTGCTGATATCTTCAATTTTAAAGATAGTTATTTTGTTCATTAACTTTTAAAAAATATCTTATGCACTGCAAAAAAAAAAAAAAAAAAAGCAACTTTGCAACTAAAATTTATACTTTTCATTAAAATTACCAATTCTTTAATTCCATTTTTAGAGGGTTGTTAAATAATAAAATGGAACTATCTATTAAAGTTTCAATAAGAAACATGACAGTTAAAGTAAAAACACTGAGAAACATTTTTAAAATATTAACACTGAGGAACATTTTTGTATATGTAATTATGAATCATAATAAATTAGTAAAAAAATGGGAACTGTTAAAATCTAGCTAATTTTTATTCATGTAAATAATGTCTATCGTATATTTCATTTTACAATATAATGCAACTTGAAAACATTGAAAAAAAAAGTGTTTTTTATAATTTAAATCATGGTTATTTAAATAAACATGGGCTATTTTGATCATTAATCATTTTTAATTTTTCTATATGATACAAAATAATTAGCAGAGATATATGACCATATTTCTATCACAAAAAACATGAAGGCACCAATTCCTCAATTCAAGTAATTAATTAAAATTTATAACTATCTAGAATTTAAATTATTAAATTTAAAATTCGAGAATCAGCTTTCAGGAAACTCTTTAATCAGTATTTCAATTAAACTTTAGAATTTTGTGCTATATATAGCAATCAGTTTAACTATAAATTCATTGATTTGTGTTTTTTGCAAATTACCTGGAATTCAGTCATTAACTACTTCTGTTACAGAAGGCAAAATCTCTGATAATATATTTTAACAACATATAGGGGAAAATTTAACATGGTAATGTCAAAAGACTTCAATATACATATAAATTTTCAGCAAAATAAAAATTTGGTTACATTGAAATTCTAGACAAGATAACACAAATAGCTATATACTTTAAAATTACTAATTACATTATGATACTTTTTTCAGAACAATAACAATTGTATCTTTCATAATATTATTTGTAGAGAATATAATGTGTTATTTTGATACTTTAAATAATTTCTAAAGCATGTTTTTTATTACATTTGTGATATACTTAGAAGAAAGCAAAAAAATATACTTTATTGCATTATAAAACACATTAATTTAATAGAGTTATTCATGCTACCTTAGTTTACTGTTAAATGCTACAATTTTATGCATGCCAATTGTAAATTTAAAATGTTTTTTCAAAAATAAAATCTTGTTTTTCTGAATTGGAAAAGGAATTTTCTTGATAATAATAAAGTGGTATGATTAAAAATGAAATTATTTTACTTGATTAACTGCTTATTTAAAATTTTCGTTGAAAAGCCTATTTCAATTAAATTAGTCTTTTCAATTAGGATTTTAATTGAATTAGACTTTTCTATTAATCACACAATTAAGAATTAAATAGATATTGATAACTACAGAAATAGGAACCTCAAATTTGATATTATATTTTAAATTCTTTTTAATACCTTCCAACAGTATTGAAAATTAGAAAATCACATTGACAGAGTATTATGCTTTAAATTGATCCTGATTGAAAAAGGACAATAATCCAAATAAATAAAACAGAAAATTCATCCGTTTTGAAAAGCAATTTTATTTGATAATGATCTAATGTAAAATGCCAGTTTCTACTATATTAAACATAAGTCTATCCAAAATAAATCAAAGGTTTCTGATCTAAAATAATTCTTTCAGTTAACAAAAAAGGCTTGCATAAAGGAATCATGCACAGTAATTAAAATTAAAAGCCTGTTATTAAAAGCAAGTGGCTTTGGTAGAAGCTCTTTTTACTCAGAAAAAAATAAATAAAATATACATACATTAAAATATAACAAAATCTTGCTTAAATATGTTTATAAATGTGTAATAATTTAATAATCCGCCATGAAATATATATATTTTATAACTCCAAATCACCACATAAAATGTTAACATAACAGTTTGCAAAATACACACGGATATGTTACAGACAGACATATTTACAACTCAATTTTCAATGAAACTACAGAAGACAAGCACAATGTCTTCAAAATGCCACATGACTTTTACGTCTCTTGAATTGATCCCGTTGCATCATTTTTTAGTTATGGTGACTGGGTCCATTCTTTGAGAACTGCATGGCAACTTCAAGCAAATATGGCAGTCACTCATACAAATCTGGTGGTATTTGATGTTGCATCTCCATCACCTCCTCCTTGTGTACGACCTCCTTATTTTCACCATTTGCTTAGTGGTGTACTTTATATCATTAATCTTTTGCATAAGATATTTATATTTTGCTTTTATTTAGTGTTGGAAACAGTTCTTTTATTTATTTATTGTTAGTTTGTTTATGAAAATTGTATTAGTGTAGAAAATTCCTTACTTTGTTTTTACACTGTGTATTTTATATATTTTTACAGGGTGGACTTGTATTTTTGTGCATCTCATTATGCATGATCTATCGTAAAATCTCTAATATTACTGCTATCAAAGGAAAAGAAAATGTTAATCTTGACAAATTCAGGTAACATATACATAAATTCATTCATTTTCATGATGCAGAAACACTTATTTTTATCTACAACTTAGCTTACCAAATTTTTACTATGTTAAACTTTACCACAAATGTATTTGAATTTCCCATCTAATGTTACAAATTTTTTCTCTATTTTAATGCAAATAATGGGAGAATTCTGAATTTAAACACTCGCAAAAAAAATATTAAAAGATATTTAAGTAAAGGAACATTTTTTTTCTTTCCTTGTATCTTATGTAAGCAATTAGTTATATTTTAATGTTATATTGTTAATAATCATAAAGTTTCATAATTTCATGCATATTTTATATTAGTTTAAAAATTTGATCTGCTTATTGTATATATATTTAGA
The DNA here is from genome assembly GCF_947563725.1 of Argiope bruennichi. NCBI lineage: Eukaryota > Metazoa > Arthropoda > Arachnida > Araneae > Araneidae > Argiope > Argiope bruennichi. Next base: position 64,114,569 of record NC_079162.1, read on the forward strand.
GTTATTTGTATTTTCTTTTCTGTTTAAAATACAATACAAAAACACATCATATCTTTTTTTAATATTTTTAAAGAGAACAGTAGTAAACTCAATTGCATATTTAGTATTGAATTCACTACAATTATAACATTAAATTTTCTATGAAACTCAAATATCTAAATTATTCTTAAAAAATATGCAAACTTCAATTCTCAGACTGTCTCCTAATTACATATATAAACATTATATAAAAGAGTAAAGATAAAAAAAAATCATATTTTTTCAATTATTATGTGTAATTATAATTGTGAAAATATATTCTTTTATTGTTTCAGATCCTGGAACAAAAGGAGCTTTTTGTTGACTGTCTTATTGACCCTCACTTGGACATCAGCATTTTTCTTTATTCAAGAGGAATTGGCACCCTTGGCTTATGCATTTTCTATTCTAAATGGCTTACATGGAATTGCAATACTATTTATGTATTGCTTTCAAAATGAAAAGGTATGAATGATGATAAACCACTAGTATTTTTATCTCTTTCTCTATTCTTATATATTGAATTAGTGTTCGAATAAAGTAATTAAGTTCAACCATAAAGTTATAATTATTAAAACTTGCCTTAAAATGTAAACATATTTATGATATAACCTTACAGGAAGCATAATAAATATCAATTTATAAAAAATATAATTGAATTTTTCTTTTTGTAATACTTATTTTTATAAAAAATTAATTTAAAAAAATAAGATTAAAACCCATAATATTCTGAATATTGAAATCTAAATTTTGAAAACAATCTTAATAAAAGTTTTGGAATTCCTTTTTCATACCTGTTTTTGACAAATATGAAGTTACAGATCACTATTTCTTTCTAACTTTTTGGATGCTTTCAGAATTATTCCACTTTTCTGGCATTAATTTGAGTCTCTCTCTCTCTCTCTCTCAATATCATTGCTTCACAAGTAATCCAGGTTGTGGGCATAGTAATCTCTTATCCTCATATATAAAATGTTTCCCTTCATTTGGACAACTTGTTTTTGTGCTGAATTCATTTTTAATTTTTATTCACTAATTAAATGCAATTCATATAAAGTAGATTAAAAACATGCATTTTATAAACATTTATACAACTTATTAGACATAATTATCTTTTATATTGGTGTGAATTTAATGCACTTTAATTAACACATAATTCCTTTTTTACAGGTAAGAGAAGATATTCAAAAGATTTTTCAGCATGATTTATGCTTCAGACAAAGGAATCAAGAACCTCAAATTGCTCCTGAGACTGTAAACAATGGGAATAACTCTAGAGACTGTGATGTATGTTTGTTTGTTTATATTTCTTTTTCTGTCAAATATTTTGCGAGTAGAAATAACATAAAATTTGCTTCCCATAGAATAAAAGATTAATGATTACAAATATAAATCTTAAAACATAATTTATTACCAAACTAATAAATTTCTACAGAAACACAAAAAATTCTATTATTCAAATTTATAGACTACCCTCAAATGCATCACAATATTGCAACATTTATTGGTAATATTGAACAGTATTGTGAAATACTGAAGAATGCCGAATAAACAATATTTAAAATATGTTACACTATTTAAAAGATACTGAGATTTTTAAAAGCATTAATACAGTAAAATTCTGGCACTACTGTAAAATATGTACTTAACAATGTGATATATCAGTTTATATTTCAGTATCAGGGATATATTAAGCTTTTTCTAGAGGATCTTGGCACTGAAATTCTTGGAAGCATCCTACATATGTAATTGCCCAATTTGATGTGTCAATCATTTCATTTTAAAATAATTCCATTTCGATTTCTGTTAATGACTATTATCGGTAACTACATTGTATATTTGCTGTATTCTACAATTTTCTTTAGTAGTTCAATGAATCTTTATTGTTAATCAAGATGCTTTGAATTCAGCAACTTTAAGATTATGTTTGAAATTCGAGCATATATATTTGCATAATTATTATCTAAAGAATTTAAGAAGGAGAAATTAAGAAACTGTTATCAAGGACGACATTTGGCTGATTGCTTTTAACAGGGCATCACCCCAGAGTGCTACAAAAATAGTAAAAATAAATTCAAGTATCAGTTTATTTTAGATAATTAATAATTTTTTCATGTTTTTAAATTCTTATGTTGAACTATATGATCCCTTTTTTCACAATCATCAATTTTAGAAAAGCCAGTCGTTTCCAGTAGTCGTTGAAGTACCATATTCTGTTATTGTTATTCTTTTATTTAAAACAGTTTTTTCATCATGAAAAAAAAAAATTTAATGTCATGCATCTATATACGAAAAGAAAATGTTCCGCAAATTTGTTCCGTGAAGTTATTTATAAATAATAGAATGATATCAAACTCAAATTATGCTGAAATTATATTTTAAAAAATTGTGATGCAATATGCTATACCAAATTAATTTTACTAACCATCCATGGTTTAATGCTTTTTTCATGCAACTAAAATTCACAAACTTTAAGAAGTCTTGAAGAACATTTTGCATTGAATGCGCATAGTTTTTTCTGAAAGTGAATTATGAAATACAAATATATAAATTCAAAATCTTTGCCCTTTCTAATGAAATTAGAAAAAGATACTATTATATTAATTCTGAACAATAAGCAAATACTTTTTACTTCAACTGCTTTTTGTTTGTTAAATTTGAGGTAAAATAATAAAGTTGTAGTTTTTAGTTATGAACTGTAGGGAAGTTTATTGATGAAATGTTTCCTGAATTTAACATGATATATAATCTGTGTATTATAAAATAAGCGTGCATGTTGCATAAAAAAATACAGCACTGATTATGTCAAAAGTATACTTTTTATATACTAAATGAAGATGTCAGTAAATATCATTCTTAAAAATTAGATAATCTATGCAAGTTTTTTTTTCTCCCTTTTTGATAAATAATTAATGTTTACAAAGTTTTTTAAATGTTCATAATAATTTAATGAGATATTATTCATATATCTAAAAAAATGTGTTCTTTTTCTTTCCTCATTTTAAAACTCTAATATTTTTTTGTTTTGTCTTTTTATTAGTCTCAAGAATTCTGGACTTTACCAAAGGAAAAGATACCCGTAACTTCAAATGTTGCTTCAGGTAACTTTAACAAATGACTATATACAAATTATATTTTTATAAATTTTCTCTTAACTAAGCAATTAGTAAGTCTTCATAAAATTATTTTTTTGATATCAAACGCTTGTTTCACTCAAATGATTCTCATGTACCAGAGCTTTGTATTTTAAACTAAAGTAGACTGTTATCAGCATTTATCTTTTAAATTTTAATTACATATCATTTGTTTCATTCTCCATTATTATTTTTTTAGACTCCTCTGCAACACTCCCTACTAGAAGCTCAATCAATGAAAGCAATGATGGAGTTAGATTACAAAATGCTTTTTGGATGATGAGGGGAAATAATACTTGGAAGTCTGCTTATTACACTGGGAAGGAAACTCTTGGAGAACAAGAAGGCGTATCACATAGTTTTCGTCGATATCAAACTTCAAAGGATAAAGGCCACCATTTTTTTGTAACACCAGAATCTAATGGCCAGTTCTTGGATCACATTTATGAAACCATTGATGACGAAGCTCTTGCAGATGAAGACGGAGGGAAGAAATCATTCCAAGGTTGCCAAAGATTTCCACCACCTGAAAATTATTATGGAGATCACTCTGACTTAAGTCAGCATTCTTCATCTAGTTATGGGTACGATCAACAACCACTTATTATCGCTGGTCTCCAAAATGGTCAAAATGTATCTCAGGTACCTTATCCTGCTTCGCCAGATAGTCAGGTCAGTCCACAAATTTGGGAGCAAAACCAAACACTGTCATTCCGAAAGAAAAGAAGTCCCTCTGAGAAACCAGCCAGTTTACGAACATCTCATGATGGTAGTCATCATAATTTCCCATCTGATAAGCAAGCTTATCCTCAGAAAGGGCCGGCAGAACTTTGGGAAACTCCTTTGCCAGATCTTCTGCAAAGTCCTCCTGATAACACAGTTGTGTTAGCTGTATTGGATGGTGACAAAGTTGTTAACAGAATACAACAAGATGATGTTATCATTAAACCACAATATAAGCTTAGTACTTATTGTTGACATTGAAATGATATTGATTTGTCATGCTTAAGAAAGGAGGAGTTTCTATATTCTAGTCAGAGCGCCCTTTACTAGTCATAATTTTTACCGTCCCATTTTTGTAATCTATTTACTTCTATGTTTATTCTTTTCCCCGTTTCTTTTTTTCATTAAAATGCAAAATCAGAAGATGCTCAATCTACTGTAAAAAATTATCATTAAGCATTCCGAGCTTGGTTTCTATGCAAGTGAAATGGAAAATTCCTTTGCTATTTTTTTATCTGCTCACATCCTGTAAGACATGATTTTTATTTCCAAGAGATATCTGAAACAACTTAAATGGACAATAATAATTATATATACAATTCCATTCACATATCTAAAAAATAATTTTTTTATTATATCCTGATATCGACATTTCTTCAACAAATAATATTTCTTAATCCGTGACCATGAACATTATACAGTAAAATATTTCTTTAAATTCTCAACTCTCTAGTTATTCTGATAAGTCCTTTCAGGAAGACATGCTCTACCAATCCTTCTAAGAAGACTGAAAAAAGAAAATTATGTTCAAATATGGAATATTTATTTAATTCAGAAATATCCACATTTCAGAAAATTTCCATGTTTATCAGAAAAGGACTTATCTTGGAAATATAAATTTTAAATTACTGCTACTATTCATAATCAATGCAAGAGTTAAATTTCTTTTAATTATAATTCATGAATATCTCAAGTATTTTAGATAGGCTATTGAAAATGATTGCAGATGGTAGAAGATATTTTGTTACTTGTAAGAAAAGAACAGGTGGTAAAAGTTTAACACATCCTTCGAAAACCATTTGAACCTATTTCGAAGTGTACGTTTTATAATTTCCAGTGATTCCAGCGTTGCGTTTCCAGTGATTGTTAACAAAAGTATTCAGAATCCATAATTAGCCAAGAAAGAACCTTTTTCTGATACAAAAATTAAATATTGATTTCAAGCTCAATTCTCTATCACATGTTATAAAGTTGTATATTTTGAAAAAGAATGATGCATTTTAATTCAATCTCTCTTCTTAGATATGAATATACACACTACTCAACATGTAAAATGTTTCGTTATCCATAGCAATTCAAATAACTCAGATGAAGTTGGCTTTGTCCACTCCAAAAAATTGGCGAAATCACTGCAATTTTACAGGTAAGGATTTGTGTATGTGTCAAGTTTTGTGCTTTCAATATTATCACCTTGGACATATATTTACTTCCAAATCTACCACAATATAAATTAGCTAAATTGTGATTTTATTCTAGTCATTGGTTTTAATTATTGTTAATACAGGATGCAAATGTGCATCTAAAATTTTGAAATCTAAAAATTTTGATAGTTGCTACATTTTAGTAAACATATTAAATACAAAATTAATAAGAAAACTATATATTAATGGACAATGACTTTAGCATATTTTAAATCTGAAAAAAAAGCATCAATTTTTGCATTAGTTAGATTCTGAATACTTCAGCTGACACCCCACTTCCCAAACTTGTATACACCAATGTAGGACGTTCAACCTTTGTCATCAGAATAAAGAAGCAGTAAGCCTACATGCATAGTCAGTGAAGGATTTTGGCATCTAGACACTGTAATTATGAAGCCTTCTAGTAATAAGATCACTTAAGTTTCACATTTAACAAATTTTTAATTTAACAGCATGTTAAAGATGTATTTTAAGTTGACTTTTTTATTTGTTTGTTTTAGTAACTTTTTGGAAATGCATATGTTTTTATCTATTTATTATGAATCGCTATTGCTTGGCCTCTACGTTTGTATACAATATTATTTAAGCAAATCTTTAGTTTTTATAAATATTGTATTAACTAAGTGAAAAAGATTGAAACCTGTCCAGTTATACTTTACAAAGTGTTAATAACATCTTATGTATAAAATTCATATTTTTCAAAATGTATTTATTTTGAACTGGCTAATAACAGATTTTTAATCAACTGATCAAATATCTTTTTAATCACCATCTTTTTAACTTGATCAAATATCTTTTTTTCACCTCTGAACATGCTTGATCTCTTCTTTGAAACCGAGTCTGTTAAGTCATGATTTTCCCTTTTTGCAGTTGACAGCCTGCATCAATTTAATGACTAATATAATAATTTTTGTAAAAACAAAAAAAAAATGTCAGTAATTTAAGATTTATGTATTTCCAAGTTATTGGTGGTTTACTGTATTTTTTTTATCTAATCTTTTTTTTTCTCCCCCCTTCTTTTTTTCCTCCTAAACATTGTATCAATCATCCCATTATATAACATTAATTATATGAATGACCAAAATATTAAGGAACATGGAAACTTTTGTAGCTCTGCAGATTCTAACACTTTTTCAGGACAAATGTGTGAAGGAATTTTCCATTTGATTTTGCAAATTTGACCTCTCAAAAAGTCGCTCCTGCTTAATTTATGACAAGGTATTATTTCAGAAATATTTATTATTTTTGTTAATCTGTTTGCATTCTCAGTGTTTCCACATTTCAATCAAAAATTTAATGAGCAAAATTGAGAACTGCAAGCATTTGCAAATATGAAAGGGTAACAATGTTATCTTGCAAACTATTGATTATAAATTTTTTATACTTTAATTGGATGTATGTAATGATGTGTGAAATTATTATAAGCAAAAGAACAAATTTTACCATGTAGTTAATTAACTTGGCACAAAAAAAAAATTGATATTGTGCAGATGAGCTTTTCTGTAATTACATGGTTTTTTATTAACGTTAAAGTATTTTTTTTATACATAAAGATTTTTTATTCGTGATTAGATTAATGGAGATTAATTAAATAAAATACTTTCATAATACTAGAAAACTGTCTCGCCACCTTAATTATAAACGAATTAATAACAAATTGTAATCTTGTACTTAATGATCAAAATTCTTACATATATCACTTAATTTAAATAATTTATTGATGCAATTTTTGTTGCTGTGAATAATTTTTTCTATCTTATTTGTAAAGAAGATTCTTTACATGAACATGAATTTTTCATTTATGATGTACTTGAAATATTCACATAATCTTTATGATGAATACATTTCTGACTAGTTACAGAATGCATGCATACATTTCTGACTAGATGCACTTTTATGTTAAAATGGAAACTAAATGTTGTAGTAATTGTTTCAATAGTCATTCTTCTGTCGTTTGCTCAATATGCATTTAAATTTTAATTTAAAGATTTTGAATAAATGTTTCAATACTCAGTATCTTTACTGTTTGTCATTGAAGGTTTCACAATTTTTCTGTTAAATTGATGGCTAATGTTTGACTATGTGATAAAACAAATTTAAAACTGAAACCGTTGCATTATACTATAATATTATTTATAACTCGATGTGTTCTTGTGTATGTGTATGTGTGATATGAAAACCTTTAATGAGCACTGCTTACAATACTTTTAAGTAAACTTCTTGCTTTCATTTTTGTACATACCATTTGTGAATTTTATTTTTTAAACTTTATATAAAATGTTTTGTTTATGTGTATATAATTTATATTACCAGTATACTGAATGGAGAATGATTTGATATGTTCGATATGTAAGGGAGAAGGGCATTCTAAAACTGACATGATTTGTTTTTCCATTTCTATTTAAGCTTTTATGAATGTCCAAGCAGTGTTTCCCAAACATTTGTAATTCATTTTACCCTGTGTAAGCTAAGATCCTAGTGATTTTTCATCAGGAACTGTGATTATACTCAGCTTCTAGTTGTCTTTGAATGAACACCTAATTTCAAATTGGGTGCTCCTGATGCTGTGATACTCGTCATTTCCAACAACTATCTTGCTAATGTTGGAGTTTGCTGTTTGCACAATTCATGTTTTTGGCTTTATATTGTGTAATATTTGCTCATTGTAAATTACATGTTGTTTTATAAAAAAATCGTTAAAAATAAATTGAAAAAAAAATAATAATGAGTTGTGTCTTTTATTCATAGTAGGTTATCATTTTATTGCATCGCTTTCTAAGTCTAAAGACCGACATGATCTGGGACAAAGCCACTTGCTACCTGGATAGCAAAGTTCTGTAAAATATGCACTTTTTCCTTAAGTTGAACAAATATAGCCTGTTATTGGAAGAAAGGGTCTTTAATTAATTCCACTTCATAATATGTCACTAAAGACTAAAACTAAGCATCAATGTGCAGGGGAAAAAGTTGCAAAATTTTAATATAACCTTTAATTTTTCAGTTTATTTAGGGTACAAAACACCAAAATATTGTCATAATTTTAGGTACATGTTTAAAATATGGAGATAAAGAATGCAACAATTAATATTTAAATGGTTTCTAAAAAATTTCAAAGAAATTAATTCACATTTTTTTAATAGTTTAACATTGTGGTGTTTTAGTTTCAGTGCAAATAGACTGTTTCAAGTCTTTAATGTTTTCTTTTATGTTATTAAGACCGTTGTTGAAACTAAAATATTTGGAGGCCTGTTTTTAATCAAAAGATTCCATGCCTAATACTGCTCCAAGAAATGCTTACCACGAATAAGTCACAAATCTCAAATGCAGATTCTGGGCTTCTTGTAGAAATATGTCTTGTAAGACAAACACTCTGCAGTGGAAAACTTACAGCCTTCAACTGCAAAGGTATTTTCTCTTTTCAAGGAAATGGAAAAGGAATTAGAGTATCATTGATGGTGCTGAGAACCCGATTACTTATATAGAGTGTTTCAAACCTCGTAGGCAAAAATTTAAGGGGTGATAGAAATCATCTAATCAAGCAATTTTCACCATGCAATGCATGAGCGGAAAGCAAGGGGTGAACCGCTAGATGGTGCTGTAATGGAAATCATAAAGAGCAAGTTTTCTTCGTCATTTCTACAGTGGATTTCAGAAGGTATAGCAACATACAGTAATCAGGAAAAAGCAAACGCATTTTATGTATGGTCTGGCAAGTGGGAATGCTTTTGAAGCCGCAAGATAATGTGCAGGATCACTAAAACCTTCTTTACAATACAATAACAGATTAAAGTTGAATTTTCGTCAAGCTATAACATAACATGTATTTATAACCATGTTACAGGCACATCTAAAAATCACCATGTTTTTTTATTATTAATTTTGTTGACCAATTTTTGCAAACAACACAAATTTGACTGGTTGTAATGCGTTATAAAAAGATATTACTTTAACCCTTATGTTCCTTTTGTACAGTATACCATACATACAACTTTATAAAAATATACTACCACTATAAAATAATTTTTAACTTAGTTTTATTAAACACATGACATTTCTATGCGTTTATTTATACTTCAAAAATAAAAATAGTTGTTTATCTATTATAATTTTAAATCAGTTGTGAAAAATAACCGTCAAGATGCGCCACTCAGGTTTATCTAAGGTAAGTTTTATTTTATTTTTATGTTAGTACCCCTAAATATGCATGTTTATTATAAAATACACATGCCAAAATGTTTGTTCTTACGCATTTTAATATATACATACCTATATACATTTTTTTTTTCTTTTTTTGCTTTTCTTCAAAAAAGCAATCTTGCCACGATAAGGGTTAAAACTTTATTACACGGCTGCATTCACAAATGGCAGACTTCTATGACACTTAACTATAAAAACTTTGCCACAGTATATGAAGCATTACAATTTTGGTAGTTATTATTTTGAGAAGCGGCTAAAATATCACAAATATGTTCCAGATTACAATATTTTAAAATTAAATGCAATATCATAATTGCCATCCTTTATTGTAGTTGTTTCCACCCAAAAGGTCTTAATGAACATTCAACTTATTATAAATGCAAATATTATCTTAAGTCTCCAAAGCCTTCACCATTTAATTTGCTACTGAATCCATATGGTAATAAAGTTTTTGATTACAAATATAAATATTTTCTAAATCTCCTCTTCTATTTAAATCCACAATTCTTTTTATCTAAAATGTCAATGCTTATAGTTTTATTATTTCAGAAGTAGGCAATCTGGAACATATAATTGTCATAACATTATTGAAATTAAAAATATTTATTTGGATTCAGATATACTAGTATAACAAAATATACTAGTTTATTAATAAAAAAAATTGAAGATTTAAAATATCTTTTATTAGATTTATAATTCTAGATCAAAATAAATTTATTGAGATCTAATCAAATTTAAACTTAATTTAGGTAAAAATAATTAACTGTGTAAAGATGTTTCAATTCTTTTTGTTATACAAAAACTTTAAAGAAAAAAATTTGTGATTGTAATTGCTATAGAAAAAATTTAGATAAAATAAAACACACTTCAATTACAATAAAAATTACAAAAATTTTTTAGATGATGATACAAGAGCATATTAAAACAGGAAATTTAGATTATTGAATCATGCATTTTAAGAATTAAAGGAAAATGGAACAAAATTTAAATTGAGAAAAAAGTTAAATATTAAAAAAAAAAATCATACTTTCTATTAAACAAGATTTGGGTATTTTTATTTCTAAAATATCTAGGAAATGACATTAGATTAGGTTAGAGATTGGAAAGTGAAAATTATTGAAGAAATGAAGACTAGAATTCACTCTATTAATAACATATCTAAAGAATAATGTATTTTTATTAACAAATTGTTAAACAAAAATTAAAGATAAATTTATTTTTACTGTATTAAACAAAACAGCAAATAATTTGTTTAATTTATGATTATTACTATAAGCAAATTAATTAATAAATATAATTCTAATTCAATATACATTTTAAATAATAGTGATAAAAAAGAATCAAACAAGAGAATGTTAGCTTTTGCTAAAAAGACTAAAATGAAACATGCTCATTAAGTTATCCATATTTATTTCCAACAGTCAAATAACATTTAAAAAACCATTGAAGTTTAGATTTGTGACTTGTAGAAGATATAATTGTAATTACTACATACTTAAAAATTACTCTAAATAAAATTCAAAATAAAGACAACTTTATAATTAACAGCAAAAAAGAAGTTTTGAAATTTCTAAAAGATAGCAATATCAATAAACTTAATGCTTCTGATTTTGAAAATTTGTACACTAATCTATCAGACAAAAAATTGATAGATATTTGTACTATTAGATATAATGAATACTTAAATAGAGATTTCATTACTAAAACCAACTGGCTTGAACTATGTAAATTTAATATTTCAGAAAATTATCTGTGATTAATCTTTATAAATAAGTGAAATGAGAGAAATCGTTCCTATGAGAACAACTTTTTCAAGCGCATTACTTAATATTTTTCTGCATTTCCATAAGAGAAAAATAATTATAATTAAATAATTTAATAAATGGTTTTAGACACATTGATGACTTACTTTCATTAAACATAGATAATTCATCTTATAATTAACTTTTATCCAAAAGAATGAAAATTAAATGAGACTAACGGAAAAAGAAGGGGAAGGTACCCATTTAGAAATAAAAATAGAAATTTCTAACGGAAAAGCTTTGGTAGATATTTAAGATAAATGAGACAAATTTAACTTCAAAATAATTTTATTTAAAATAGAAATTACTTCGTTTAATTTTAAAAAATTCAAAAACTTAATTTTCTCACAATTTAACAAGATTTAAAAAATTGTAACAAAATTTCTTATATTAAGGCAACTAGCAATTTTCTTTAAAATTTATATTTTTATTAAAGGTACAATCGCTATACTTACAATAAAATCCGAAGGTATAATCAATCTGACTCCATTTCTGAACTTTATAGAAATAACAACAGCCTCGTCACTCAAGAAATACTTCTCAAATCAGGTGATAAATTAAACCGCCCCTCTCTCTCTCATACACACACAAAAACTCAGCATCAATAATAGCGTAGGAAACATTAAGATATAAAATGAATGATAAATTTACTGCGTAAATTAAAATTTACTGTGATGGATTTTAGTTCATAAACCTTTATAATAATGCTATTTGTGGCCTGCAAAGTTTGAAAAATTTACAATTTCTTTTAGCTTTTATTAGTTAAGTACTACTGAGTTAACATCGCTGCCAGAATCTATCAAAAAACAAATACCTGAGTTTTCTTCCCTGCCGAACAGATACGTACAAAGGAAGAATCTCCCAACGTTACTCTTCCTGCGCCAAGTTTCCCGTACAAGAGCAGGGCAGAACGCTCTTCTTTACCTTTCCTTGAAAACTTACGCGATATCAGCAAAGCTTATTTTCACGTGATTTCGAACTTGGACGACTGTTGTGTTCGATATCGACTGCAAGATCGACGGAAATCTGCAACTTCTTTACATAGTTTTTTTTTTAACTTTATTTCGAAGCAAATCGGTTATAGAACGATTCTCATTCACAAAATTTTTCACAGAAGAAACAGACTGGATCGAAATTGGATTGACAGCGAGAATTAAGACCGCTACCTCAGCTGCCTTACCAGAAGTAATTGGAGAAATAGAAGCGAAAATCGTTTGAACAGTAACAGATATCGTTTGACTGCAGAGTTCAAAAGTAGTGAATCGTCGACGTAATTTCATCAAGTGAAGAAATTTGCAATGCTTGCTATCACCGAGACTTCCACCGGTCAGTAAATGACGAATTTTTTGAACTGTTGTTTCTGAAAACCGCTCGGTAATTTTGTTCTTGTTATCCATATATGGATCAGATAGGTCTGGTTGGAAAATCACATCTCAAACAACAGTTGCAGTGCCCAATGAGCTATAACGTAATTATATTTCTTTTTTGTTCGATAATAGCATTCGAGAAACCAATTCGATGGTGGGCTGATGCATGTGAAATCATAATAAGTAATCTAGATGAATAAATAGTGTAATTACCAAAGCTATAGTTTCAGGAGTCATCATGTTGAAGAATAGATGTAATTTAAAAATCAAAACCAGAAGTAGTGTCCCGAATTCCAGCGGTTACCAATGTTGAAAGTGCAATTACCATTCATCATGAAACACAAAGGTTATATTCAATCTGACTCCGTTTGTAAGCTTTGTAGAAATACCGAAAAAATTATACAAAAATATATTTATTCTTCACTCTTCCAAATTAATGCGCCTCGTCAGTCAGGAATGCTTCTGCTGCTTCCAGGCGCTGCTGAAATTGAACTGTCCTCTGTGCTTTCCTTTTGATGACTGGCCAGAGAAGAGAGAATTAAGATAAGTCAGCATGCTCTCCTCAAGGCGCGAAGCACTAAATTTTAAAGATTTTCCTAAAAACTTTATAATGTAGAAGGATTAATAAAGAGGGATTATCTATATTCTAGTAGAATTTCACAGAATTTTTATATTTAGCATTGAACTTCCAAATTTTCTAAGCTTGATCTGAATTTGATTAATCTTTTTTATTAAATATTTCTACTAAATTTGTAATTTTGTTTACATGACTTTCTTGATGGCTAATTTACTGTTTTTATATTGTATATACTAACTCTTGCCTTCCCAAACCTCAATTTCTTCGGATTTTTGTGTCAAATCTAAGGCCAAAGTCAAACCTCTGACAGAAAAAAATCCCGGATTTGAAACCCTGCATAAATGAGACCTGTTGTTAGAGTCTTCAAGTCATATTCATAATTTTTTTTTAATTTTCCATTTTATTTTATTTTATTGCACAAAATCCTAAGACTTATTGAATAATTCTACTGTGGATAGGTGAAATGCTTGTGGTAGAAGCTAATTCAATTAAATCAATATTATTCAAATTGTTCCTTGTCATAAACAAGCTGAAATGTCAAGGGATTTTTAAAAGGAATGACGGCTATGCTTCATATGTTTCCAAACGACGATTTTATTCATTTCTGGGAATGGTAACATTTCATGATTCAATTTTCATTGGCTCTTTCTTATTAAGGTTTTTACATTTGAGGAATTTTAATTTTCGTTACTTCTGAAACATCATGTAAAATAACAATAGCTGATCATTCATCTTTAGGAACATTTATTGGTTAAATTCCTGTCTAGTTTCTTCTATTATTTTATAGATCATCAAAGTAACTCAATTTTTTTTAATGTTCATTATATTTAATTCTTCACACACTTGGTTTAGGATTCCCAAATATAAAGAATTTTAAAATGACAAATATTTTAGCATCTATTTCTGACAACAGAATTGAAAATAAAATTTATATTAATAAACAATTTAAGATCTAAAAATCCAAACATATTAGTTAAAATTTTTACATGAATATAATTTTCAATAAAAAAAATAACTTAAAATATCCGATTTAATTAATTTTTAAATTCAGGTTATCATAGAAAGTTTAGCACTGAATTCTTTTCTGAAAAACTAATACTCATTTTTTTAAAAATTATTATAAGGAAGAAATATTAAATAATTTTTAAATTAATTTTCCACTTGAGATGCACACTTACAAGTTATAGAATGCAAAATCAAATTTTAAAATGTCAAATTTATTCACTGAAATATAATGAAAGCATAATATTTGCTATTTGTAACAAATAACTCAATAAGAGTCCTCATCCATGTAACACTATAAAATGACAGATTGAGTGGAACTGTGATTATGAAATTTAATGATGTATGGATAAGGATGGTTTCAGATTACCAGGTTCACAAAATATTTTGATATTTTCTAAGTAATAAATCAACAAATCAATGCATTATTTTATTTTAAAAATCAAGATGTATGATACAAGAGCACATTATCCAGTCTTTTGGATATTTTTAATTCACTGAAAGCAAGCAAAATCTATATTTCCATAATTAAATTATACATTTGATTTAAAAAAATTTGTCTATACAATTAATACTTGGCAAAATAAAATATCTTAGAAATTCTTTTTAAGGCCCTTTAAAGCTATACTTCTCAAATAATTTATCTACAATGTCTTAGTCCAGGAAGGTCAGCTTCCAATTACTAACCATTTTTCACGAACTTCTTCAACTTGCTTTACCAGTAATGGATCTCTCACACGTAATTTAACCTCCAGTTTACCACCAACAGACTTGCGACCATCCATAAGCTGCCAAAAAATACAGAATAGTCAATAATGAAAACATCTCAACTTAAATATTAAATCATCTACAGGTGTTCAGAAAATCTGCTACACAACCATGATCTTCGATTATTCAAATATGATATGAATTGTTAAGAAAATGAACTAAATTGACAAGGAAAAACAACATTTGCCTACATTTTTATATTGTAAATTCTTTTTTAGGAAAATGTTAACACATTTGAAAATTAAAAATAAATTTGACTGTTTTATAACACAAGCCATCTGAAAATATTTGCATATTTGTAATTCACTGAATGTCAGAATGACAAAATCAGAATATCACATATTTGTGTTACTGATAGCTAAAGTAAATAAAATACATAAACTGTGAATCCACTTACATTTGAATAAAATAATAAAAGCTATACAGATTATTTTAATCAAACAATAATCAGTATTCTGATATTCAATAAAAGCAATTCTTTAATTTTATTAATTTGTCAAAGAAAATATAGTTGATCGATCTAATCTGTAAGAAATTCATTTTGACTCTTAATGTAACATACAAATGCACTATGTTAGCATTCTTTAAGCAAATTAGCAATAAATAAAATAAGACTGCAGATAAGCAAATGGTATTCCAATATTAAATATAATTTAACAAAGTAGAATCTGATGGCGTTTATTATTCATTTATCAGGCATTTAATTCAATGGTGTTTCATAAAAAATGGTCATACCCCATATAAATTGTGAGGAATTAGAAGGAAACTATGCATTTTACTCATAAAACAAAAATAAGGTATTTTTGTTTTGGCAATTATTATGTTTCTTTGACATTAAAGAACAGGATTCTTCTTTTTATCTTATTTTGGCATGAAATTATTTTTGTGCAGATCATATCAAAGGAAAAGAAGTTAAAATCTTCTGAGAACTAATACTTCAATTTTGATTAAACATGTTCAGAAATAAAATATTACACAAAAAAGAAGTACTTAGACTACGAAAACGTCTCCCCCTTTCCCCAAAAAATAAAAAGAAGAAGAAATGAACTACCATCAATACCAAAACACCTAAATGTTTCATGTGCAAATTCATTTCTGCTATTTTCAAAGTAACAAAAACCTCTTCACATTTCAGATATAGAACAGTACAATTTTGTATGTCTCATTCTTATTATAAATTTGATAGAAAATGAAGTTATTTGGTTAGAGACGATTCAATATTCTTTCTTCATTATATTATACTTCAAAAAAATTGTACTGTTAATTACAATTAATTATACTGTACAATTAATTGCATACTGTACAATTAATTGTATTGTAAGGCTACTTCCAATATATAATGAAAGTAACAAAAATTACTGTCATTCAAATAAATTGGCAAATATTATTATATAAATATATTTGGAAGATGAAATAACTCATGAGATTTATAAAGGTTAATAACATTATTATCCACAAATATATACAAGAGAGAGTTGGAAGAATAGGACAGATTTCACAAAAAAAAATTTTTTACTTCATTAGTTCATACTTACCAAGAGTGCAGTTTATAAATAGTATGTTACTTAATTTATTTTTTACAATAACAGCAAAATACAAACAACTAGCTTTTATTTGCACAGTTAAAAATTATAGCATTTTCATCTCCAGCTTTGTATACAAATTTATATATACAATATAATAATGTAAAATAACTTATATATTTTAATAAATATAAAATCATCAATTTGCTATTGCACCATAACACACAAACAACTAATTTTCTTGAACAATATTAAGAAAAATTAAAAACTAATCATTAGCATATTTAGCAATTAAGTAAACGTATTGAAATGTAATCAAGCTTGTCTCATTCCTCTCTCACTGATATTGTCCCATTCCTCAGACTTCAGAATTTTCTTTTAAAATGCATATCCCATAAAGCATGATACATTTAAACTTAATTCTACTGTGGTTTATAAACACTATGTTTTTCAGTTTATTATACTTTTAAAATATTTTTATTTTGCGATAAGATTGAAAAAAAAATCACTGAAAAAATAGGAATTTACATTTACTTCTGAGGGATGAAAACCATATTTTTTATTTTAAACACAAATAATATTATAGCTGGTATAACAAATAGAATCAGGTAAGGAGCTATATAGTTGCTATTTCTATGGAGAAATTAGAAATAGATTCTAATCTTTTATTTAGATAGAAATGCAGTTGTCCCATTCCTCCCAACTATCCCATATGTCACACTCATAACATAGAGACCTTGTAGCAAAATTAAAATAACCTTACAGCTTATTAAAAAAATTAATTATACAATAATATTTTAAATATCCAGAGCGCAGGTTTCTTAAATTCCAATTTCATACTTATTTAAGACTACTCAGTTACGAAATAAGATTATTGTTTAAAACAAATCTTCTTTTTCATTCAATTCAGCTCAAATTTTGAGAGGCATAATAATTATGAATAAAACACTTTTACAATACTTCCTTTTTGTTTACATTATAGTTCTAGTACCTTCAAAAATCAGATGTTGCATTTGAATGATGCATGTCATTACAAATTATTAATATGTTTAAAAAATGTATATTCAAATTCTTAACAGAAACCTAGATTTAATAGAATTTGTGAAATAATATTCAGAAATGATAAAAATCAATAGTATAATTACACATATAAGAAACTGAAAATTATTATTTTTTTTTTTTAATTTTAGCAGATAGCAATAATTCATTGGAATAATTTTATTTTAAGACTTCAGCGAAAATATTGTGGATATGAAATAAATCGGATTTGCACAACAATGAAAGAAAGTCAATATAATCCAAAATAAAGCCATAATTTGACTAGAAAAAAGTAATAATTGCTCATATATATTAAAACTAACCTATTATATTTTTTCTAAAAAGGTGCAAGTTCTTTAAAATGCTATTTTTCTATTTAAGTCAAAGTCTGAGTGATTATGGCATATGCTTAAAACTATTGTTCCCATAAAACAAAGTAGCCCATTCATATATACCAAATTACTATTTAATTTTCAAAACGCATAAAACAATTTCACACAAAAAAAGTGAAATAATATTTCTGTAAGAAAAATGGAACATTATAATGGCCATGCAACATAAGCAAAATAATCTGAGTTATTAGTCAATTTTCAGTAATTTGTAGTAATTATTATTCAATGGTCATTTTTAAAAAATTACTATCTACCCAAAGGTTTAATAAAAATAATTTATTAAAAAAAACTACCTTAAAATATGTACATTAGATGTTTCCTTTAAGCAAAGTCCATCAGAAAGAATCAATTTAAATTATAAGCTTTATGTCAAGTAATATTTCACATATATTTTTTTATATATCATACATGCATTGCAACAGAAAATATATATGTATGTGTGCTAATAAAGAGTACACAAAAATATTTTTCAAGCACTTGGGGCTCTAAAGTTAGCTCTCATGTCTAATCCCTTAAATGAGAATGCAGAAAATACAGCTTAACGTTCACTCTGTAATGCTTGCACACATGTTATATATAGTGAATTTTGCAATCCTATTAATCAAAATATTTCAAACTGAAATTCTGATTAAATCTTCCAATGAGTTAAAAAAATGAAATGAGTGAATGTTTTAAGATATTTATTCATAAATTAGTCAATACTTACATTAAAACTATCATGAACAGTGCATTTCGATTCTAAATCAGCTAGCTTGACACTGACAGTACCCAAAAGAGTATCACTTCTTAAAAATCCACTAAAATAATATAAACAAGTTTCTTTAGATTTAAAATAAGCATTCATAAAAAATTAAATCATACACATTTTAGATATATATTCAAGAAAAAGTTGAAGTATTTTTAAACAATATATCTATTATACAAGATTAAATAAGAAATATTAATTTAATAATTTTTTGGTTAACTAATGCTATACATTTTATTTACATTTATTACTTACCACTGATATACCAGGTTTTCACAATATAACATATTTTCAAGTCTTTTATTAATAAAAAATAAATAAATATTTAATTAACTGTCACTTAACCTTCACTGAAATCTGCCAGATACTCAATAGCCTTTGAGAACAATTCTGATGAAAATATACTCATTAGTTTCGATATCTATAACATATACAAACTACTTATGTGTTTCATTTTTATTTTGATATGATAGCTGTTTGTGTGTGTGTGTGTGTGTGTGTGTGTGTGTGTGTGTGTGTGTGTGTGTGTGTGTGTGTGTGTGTGTGTGTGTGTGTGTGTGTGTGTGTGTGTGTGTGTGTGTGTGTGTGTGTGTGTGTGTGTGTGTGTGTGTGTGTGTGTGTGTGTGTGTGTGTGTGTGTGTGTGTGTGTGTGTGTGTGTGTGTGTGTGTGTGTGTGTGTGTGTGTGTGTGTGTGTGTGTGTGTGTGTGTGTGTGTGTGTGTGTGTGTGTGTGTGTGTGTGTGTGTGTGTGTGTGTGTGTGTGTGTGTGTGTGTGTGTGTGTGTGTGTGTGTGTGTGTGTGTGTGTGTGTGTGTGTGTGTGTGTGTGTGTGTGTGTGTGTGTGTGTGTGTGTGTGTGTGTGTGTGTGTGTGTGTGTGTGTGTGTGTGTGTGTGTGCTTTTGTTATATTGATGTGATTAGCTGTCTGTTGATTGTATCTTGAATAAAAAAATTAAGAATTTTTAAATAAATATTTTTGAATGAATTATTTAAATTGCAGGATTCTGTAATAAAGTTTGCTATAGAGTCTGTCTTTTTTTTTTTTTTTAAATCAGCCATTACATTAAAATAATACTGATCATACAACTAATTAATATTTAAACAGATTTACTACATTAATGGATAATATCAGATAACTTCATCAAACCATGAATTTTGTTTTTTATAAATAATTAAAATGAATTAATGTGAAGTAGTCAAAAACAGTAATTTAAAAATGTATATTTAAACAACTGATTTTGGCTTGATAGTTTCCATTTAGTCTTTTGATTTTTGAATTTGGTTTTATGGGGGAGGAAAAAATACACTAAACACTAACTGCAATATCATAAAAAAAACTAGTATTAAATTCATACATAAAATTATAAACTATAAAGGCAAACATTCATTAGCTAATTTAATTTGCAAACAATAATCTTAACAATCCAAATTAATTTACAATAAAATGTTTCAAATACTTATAAAACTGCAAGCATATTTTAATAGTGTTCTCTTTTCTAACATGTAGTAGATTTAAATAGGAGTTACATTTTCTAAAGCAAATGAAATGCAAAGAATGACAGGAATTTGCTTACCCTTTAGACCAGACTTCAAGCTTCAAAGCTTGTCTTTTAAATTGGCGAAGTTGTGAACGAGACTTTCTATTGAACTCAAATTTAAATTCTTCTTGAAAAACTATAATAAACCAAATAACATTTTAATATCTATAAATAGTGACAGAACAATAACAAACAACATTATTAATAAAAATTAATTTGTCGAAATTATTCTTCAACCTTTATTTCAATATAAATTTATACTGTTTCAAAATAGAGGTTGAAAACCCTATGAATCATTAATGAATCCTTAAAAAAACTATTTAAAAAATTATTTTTTTAATTTTATATTCACATTTATGCAATTTATAAAGAACTTATGATGCATTGCTCTAAATCTTAAATTTCGATTTAGCCCTTAAAGCAACTAATTAGCAGTAAACCAAAACAATGTTTTCTATGATTTTTATTGATTTCAAAGTCGATTTCTATTTATTTATTATTAATGAACATTTTATATTTTAAACAATTTATACTTGATGCCTACTCTGTCATAAGAAAATAGGAGAATAATATAATACATATTACAATAAATCAAATTTCCTGGATATGAGTTGTAGATAACAGAAAAATAAATTCTTGTATCCTATAAATTTCAATTTTTTAAATAATAAACACAAATTTTAAGATGATTATTAATATGCATGTATCAGTGAAGGCTTGCAAGCTCAAGAGCGAATGGTACTGTCAAAAGTATATCTCATACAATTTATAAAAAAGTTCTCTAAATAACTCAATTGCAATGGTTTCAAATATATTTTAGAAAATTGTCAATGAACCTGTTTTAATGATTGATTTCTACACAAAAGAATATGAATGTGTAAAGCAGATTAGTTTCTGTTATGCCAACATGAAAATTAAACAATCACAAATTAATAGCAAACAAGAAAAACTGAATAAAAACAAATTAAGAGAAGGAAGGTAAGTCTTAGATGGGAGGGGAAAAAAATTAAGAGTACATAGTTGCATCAAACAAGGGTTATGACTAGAGCAGCAGAACTACCACTAAACTCAATGGGAGGAAACCAATTTTGGCCTTTCAATATACTGATCTACTATGAGCAAATTTTGATGCATTTGAGGCCTGTTCAATAAGGGTCCGACTTATTGATTCATTTTCTGTATTGCTTTTTCGTTTTTATTTTATTATTATTATTTCGATTTCCGATGTTCACTGACATCTATCTAAATGTAAAAAAAATAACCAAATGATTAAAAAAAGAAAAACTAGCTTCTAAATAATTTGAGAGAATGCTGCATCTTTGTTTCTTTAATAAATGAATCACTGACATGTATATATATTTAAAATTAATATCCTAATAGCAATTTAATTTCCTTGACACAGTTTTTTTTAATAAAGTATCAATTAAGAAACTGCAAGGATTATCAAAAAAAAAGCCTTAAAAAGAAAATATCTCTTAAACAACATAGCCATCTCTTGGAATAGATATAGCAATTGGTAAACTATTTTTGAACATATTCACCACTAGCACTGAGATATTTTCACACAGTGAGATCAAATTTTGTATTTCTGTATTTGTCAGTTGTTACATGGGACAAGAACCAGTTTACAACAACAATCTGAAGCTCTTCGTCAATTTTAAAATGTTAAAATAACAGCAATTACTGGAAGCAAAATCAGAAACATACATAGAATAAGCACACAAAAAATCTTCCCATTGAAATTCTTGTAGATAATGATGGCTCTGCAATAAGCCAAATGACAGTATTATTTTGAATCAATGCTCTTAACGAAACTGAAAATAAATTTTAAACAGCACTGCATTCTCAGAATTAAAAAATAAATAGATAATAAGTCTGCTGTCAGCAGAAGAATGAATAAAGAGCCAGTATTTTGAGCTATTACAATAGCAATATTTTGAGCAATGAAACATGGCAAATTGTCACATATCATAATCATGCTCTAAGCCAAGGGCATTTGTCTTTCACAGTGCCTGACATGTAATCTATTAGAAATATAGAAAATTTATGTTCAGGTTAAGACTTGCATATTCAAAAAATTTTTTATGAAATTTAATGAATAATAATTTAATAGAAACTTGAAATGCATTTTTAACTATTTTTTTTTTTTCAGGAACACCAATATTTTATGCTCATTTCAGCCAGTATTTTATAAAGGAAGATATTTTTCCCATTCACTACACAAAGTTCAAAACAGGAATCCTTTGGTTCTATTGCAGGTTTCAAGAACTCATGGTTCATTTTACAAGATTTTACTCCACAGAGATGATGTGATAGGCAATGAATATGAGAGAACTTTTCAGAAGATCTTTGTTAGACATGTTTTCCTTTTAACTGTTCTTTTCTGGTGTTGACATTCATATTTTTTAGGAATCACATTATTTTAATTGAAAACTTCATAATACTTCTCTTTCTATATTATATATATATATATATATATATATATATATATATATATATATATATATTATGCTTAATAAAAAACATACTTCTTCCTCCACATTTTTCATTTCTCTAGTTTTGGTAAAATCAAATCTGACTGGTGCACGTGCAAAAGGACAGAAAATTTCCATATCTGTGAAAGCTAAAGAAATGTAGTCTATAACCTGTTGGCATCTGAATAAATAAAGATAAATGAAAGGATCCAAATTAATCATAAAGTGGAATTCTTTCTGAATCAAGAGTGTCCAGCCTTGCTTTTGTTTGAATCCAGTTTTATAGCTATATATTCCTTCATACATAAATATCCAACTGATAACTGCAACCATTTGCATCTATCATCTGTACATAATATCTCAGCTACTGCATTTAATTTAGCAATAAACCTTTCTTAAAATTAAATCATTTTATGTTTAAGATTTGTCTACCATAAACTCTTCAAAAGTGCCTTATATATTAACAATGAGTTTTTTAGAATCTCCATATAGGCAATTCTTTACAGATATTTCTTATGTATAGACACTTCTCTCTTCCTTTCATAGTACTACAAATTATAAATAAATACAATTGAAAAATCTGTAACAAAATTTATAAAATTAGATAATCTTGACACAGAATTTTGCATCTGCTTTTCTTTGTAAACCTACTATAATCATGTGTACTTTTCTGCAGATGTATATAATTTTTATTGGCCATAGATTTTTAAAACATATACAATTCTCAACAAATATAAAGATTCAACTATTAGTCAACTATTCAAAAATATACTGGTTAACAGAAAATTATTACAGTAAGAAGTAAAATTGATTTACATTTTCCCTTCCAATGATAAATATTGAGAAGCCATATCATAAACAAAATGTACTATACAAAGTTTGTACTGACAGTCATTCCAGAAATGTAAGTTTTACAATTAATATGAAATATAATTTACCATTACAGAGAAAGCAGCACTATTTATTAGAGCTTTTATATTATTACTTATCTATGTGCAAAAGAAGTGATATTTTCCTTTTCTCTGCAATGATAACTATTAGTAGATTAATTAGAACCAAAATATCATCCATAACAAACATAAATAGAAAAATTACAGTTCTACATACTTGGATTGTTTGTATCTCGGACGGTATGCGTCTTTGCTCGTTGAGGTGATTCCTGTGAATAAAATTATAAAAAATACATTAAGTTAAGAAAACTTACTCAAGTATAAAAGAATCACTTAATAATAAATCTTGAAATTAAATCTCAATATGATATATTTACAAAAATAGTAATAAAAAACAAAACGTTTTAAATTACAGGGGTGTTTGTGGGACCCCAAAAAATCCCCTGAAACTTTTACGGACTTACTACCGACATTTTGGAGTTTCGAGAAGGGGGGAGGGAGAAATGAAAAATTACAATTATGAAGTATTGAATGACCTAATTATAAAAGTTCAATGAATTACTTTTTTTGCAAAATTAATAACCATAAATTTTCAAACATATAAACTACTACATTTTATGTAAATATTTTAAATTACCTGAATTAATTCTTTAAAAAAAATTATCTAATTTCTGCTGCTTTTTTTTTATTTTCTGATGTTTGTGGGCTTGTCTTTCTTTTGTGGTGAACTTCATAATTGCAGGAAGGTTGACTTTTATTTTCCTCATTTACAGTTGAAGAAATTTCCTCGAGAACTGCACATGCAGAGGTGGAAGCAGTTTGCTGTTTTGCTAATGTAGAAAGTTTTTCAGAGACTTTTATAGGTGACTCATCTGAAATACATGTTTTTAAGTCCTCTTGATATGTTTTCCAACTTCTGTTCATATTCAGAAAGAGATCTTTGTGAAGTGGATCAGTCATTGGATTTTTTTAGCCATATTTTTCACATGAGGTTTCTTTAAAAGCCATTAAATCATATTTAA
This sequence comes from Argiope bruennichi, assembly GCF_947563725.1. Taxonomy (NCBI): domain Eukaryota; kingdom Metazoa; phylum Arthropoda; class Arachnida; order Araneae; family Araneidae; genus Argiope; species Argiope bruennichi. Next base: position 64,139,257 of record NC_079162.1, read on the forward strand.
TAGTCTGCACTGCATATAGGGAATCAATCTTAAGAGAGGTTCTATAGTCAGTGACAAGTGTATCCATTAAGTTGAATGCACTTTCCACTAATGGGCCATAGAAGCAGCTAAGGCAGGCTTTGACCAATTTAGCCAATGTAGGATACTTATAATCATTTGTGAAATCATCTTTTAAATTAAAAACTTTAGACCAATATTTATCAATTGTACACTTGACTTGATTTCCACTTTCATCAGATGTGTAGAGCATTTCTTTGGTGATATCAATATCACTCTGGTATAACCTTATTTCAGCTTCTACTTTTGACTATCACTAAAAATATGGGACATAAAAGATGATAATTTTTCAAAAGCTAATGTTGTACTGGTTTTACCTCTTAGCTCTGGATCTAATGCTGTAACACTAATTAGATATGGATTTTTAAGGGGTAATTTCTGTTTCATATGCTGTGCTGTATTAGTATAAGCTTTCATCAGAGAAATTTGGAATTCTTTTGCTATTGGATGATTGGATTTTAGAATGATTTGTGAAAGCCTTGAATCCTTCCCCACCATACTTCAGCAGTGAGTTACAAAAAACACAATATGCTTGTCCAGCAGCATTTATTTTCTTGCACCATGTGCCGATGGTATCCCCATTACCATCTCTCCGTTCAATCCAATTCCACCTAAATGCATTCCGGACACCTTCTTCTAATTGTATAATATCACTATTTATATCGAGAAATTTCATAGTGAAATTCTCTTGCATACATAAATAAAAAAAATATTTCAATAAACGAAACGAAAAATTTACACGTGCATCAATAAATGAAACGAGAATTTTACACAGCGGAGAGAAAAAAAGTTGCGAAGCGATCAATGACAAATAGCTAATACGGCGAAAAATCCCCCTTCTCTACTTATTGGCGCCACGCCAGGAGAGATAAGACCTTTGAACCCAGAGTCACGTGATCGCACATCTGGTCGAACGAAGTCTCTCCCTTTTTTTTTTTCTGCCGCGCCTACTTTCCGAAAAGAATCCAGAAGAGAATGTCCGAGAACCGGGGGAATGAGTCATAACTCGCAATAAGGAAAGAACAAAAAAGAAGTTTTTTCCCCCTTTTCACGCATTATCACTGCCTTTGGAGAAAGAAAGGAAAAGTTTTCACCACACACACTGACCTTGCGTTTTCTGCTTTCAAAGCAAACAAAATTACCCAGATCAAAATAAATAATTCATTATTATTCCTACTTCCTTTTGAACGACGATCCCCGGAATTTCCGGGTATCAAAGTTCAAAATCCCCGGAATTCCGGGGTTTCCCCGGAGCACAAACACCCCTGAAATTATGAAAAGCTTTAACATAAAAAGGGGGGGGGGGACTTTACAAACAGCTTAACAGTTTTCAACATTAACACTACAGATTTCACAGAATAAAGGCGTTTTTGATAATAGAGTATCAAACAAAAATATTGAAGAAAGATAAACAAAATTTAAGTTAAAGTTCTTACTTGTGGAATTGGAAATTCCAGTCTTACATATGAATCCAAATCATCTGGTTTGCCTAAATAAATAAATTTTTTAAGTAAGTTTATCTAAAAAATAATCATCCATAATTATCAGATAGATAACTAATTTGCTGTCTATTCAATATAGTTTTCAGCAAAAGAAAAAAAAATTAAAGATTGTTGCCAACAACTGGAAGGATTTTACATAAATCAAAAATTTAAATACTTCAAGTGTATTTCTTTTTAAATTTTTGAGATAGCATAATAGTACACATTCAGTACAGCCTTAACAATAACCAACAAGGAGAACTACATGTTGAGTAAAAATATCTAACAAGTAGTTAATCTAATTATTGTCAAGAATAAATTAATATATTTTTACAGAATTTACATTATTAATTAACATAAAATAAGATGCAAGCATGCTTATGTTAATAATAATATTAAATTTGCCTCCAGCTGTTTCTCATTGTTAACGAAAACAAATTATCTTCTGTGTGATCAGCTATTTACCTGGTAAATTAATACCTCTTTCAACAGTAACTTCTAAGTCATTATCTCCTAAATCTGCATGGCATCTAAAGAAGAATTGGAAATTATTATTGCTTTTCAAAATGATTTTTAAATATCACCATACTTACATAGAAATAAAAGCATATGATCTAATGCATGCTTATATTAAAGATTCTAATAATTATTATGGAATTTTCGAAGAAATATTGATAACATGAGAAATCTTATTAGACAATGATCAAAAAACCATCTCATAAGTAATGGATTAAATAATGAAAATTAATACTCACTGAACCATAGAAAACAAACGTGTTTCATAGTGAAATCTAGGAACTGGTTCTCCTTTCTTTTTCAAGTGTTGAATTACTGAGAGATCTTTCTTAGATTCCAAACATAGCTTCTCAAACCTGAAATATAATACATTTTGAGAAAATATTCCAACATTATTCGAAGAATAGTAATTTACTGTGCTTAGCTATCAGGTTCCCCCGAAAAAAACTTTACTATGGCTCAATCTGGAAACTTTCCACAATGCTTCGAAGAAGAGTACACCATGCCACAAAATGGCAATCGGAAAACAGCTCCCAACAAAATTCAAAAGCAAAACAACTCAATAACCTTCCAACTAATGACCATTCCAGAAATTAATGCAATACTGAACATATGGAACAAATGTTAAAAAATCTAACAGATTACATTGCTCCATCTGATGTATCCGATTGTTCGGAACAAGGCTAAGGAAACTAAGAGTTAGTAGTAACAGGGATAAAATACAGCCTGCACGGTGCGCACTGGTTTTTAAAAATTTTAATCAGAATTTGTACTAAATAGGATTCTTATAGCGAACCTTATTACATTAACACAATCTGTGCTCAGTCGAAACAAGCAGTGAAAAATTGTAAACACGTGCTCCGATTTAGCTAGTAAATGGAGAAAAAGATACTTCATAAATTTTGATTTAAGATAAATTAATAGATCTTATTAAAAATATTTTTACTCGTGTACTTTGTTCTATGTTTAAAGTTTTATAAAGTTGCTTTAATTTTTTTTAGTAATTGCTTTTTTTTTTAATTAACAAAATGTCCGAAACTATGGGATGGGGCAAAATGTAACACAGTACAACTTGTCACATTTATTTTCATTTGTGTTAGATTCATGTAGTTAGGATTTCAGCATTTAATATTTACATGCGCTTTCAAAGATCGGGTCATGGATAAGAGGATTTCTCCTTAAGGATTCCACGCCCATCCACTAAAACAATCTAACACAGTCTCACTCAATAATAATAAATAAATAAAATTCTTAACTCATCCACCAGGCAAAGAAGTATTGGAAAAAGAAATGACAGTAAAATCAATAAGAAATAAAAACAAGAAGAAAGAATAAAAGAAAGGAAAAGGTTTGAGAAAAAATTCAAAAGAGAAAACAAAGGGAAAAAGAGCAAAGAAGATTTGAAGAAACAAATTCAGAAAGAGAAGAATGATTTTGCTCCAACTTACGGAGATACGTACAGCAATGACGTATGTTGGATTAATATGAAGTTGTAAAGCAAAATTAGAAGGATCACCTGATTTTGAACAATGGTCAGATGACGACATTAATGCCAGACAGATTTCGCATACACCAAATCCGTTTATATAGTGTTTTATTTATATAGTTTTATATAGTTTTTCGTTGAAATCGGATTTCGAACCAGGAACATTCCAGTCTCAAAGCGAAGACATTATAAACAAGCCCCCGCAGGCTGCAATTCTGTTGACGGAGAGTGGCTCAAAGTTTTCAAAATATGTCAGATGGGAAGCAGTCTATCATTTGCTTGAAGTAACTGCAATTCTGATGACCTTTTACAAATTGATTGATTAAATAATTTTATCTTTATTTTACGATAAACGATTTGATATTTATTACCACTATGGCAAGTGATAATAAATACCATATATTTAATGTACTTTAATTAAATAAAAGAATGATAAAGAGAAAATAGTTCTAAATATTTTTATTTTTAGTAATACGACTTGCCCTATGTCTGTTACAACTTGTCCCATATCCGAAGAAAGTTGTAACAGCAGTGAAGTTTAGAAAAAATATTTCTGACACTAAAAAAAATTGTTGCATTTTTTTTATATGCATATCATAAATAAATAGCTAAGCTGTTAAAAATAGCTACAATCGAGAAATCGCAAATAATTTTTTTAAAATGAAAACGTTTTCAAAATCTATAACAGCTAGTTCCGGCATTTCCTACTCAACGAGCGATAAAGAATCAAATTCCTACAAGATGATTAAAAGTCAAGGAGGGGGGGGGGGTAGATTCCGCGATAATTCATAAGCCTTTTCAGAAAAATTCAATCCAACATTCTGGAGATTATAAACAGCTACGACTCAATTTCTTGAACTGATACCCAAGACGAAGAAGCAGAATAATTTAATTCGGTCCTTCAAGAAGTAAAAGAAAAAAAAAAGACCAAGGAAGAAGAGACATCGGTCACCGAAAGCGAAACAGCATAAAAAGAAAACTACTAGGGCCATCTATGAGGAGAAAGAAGAAATAACGAAGCGCTCAACTGAGTGAAAACATCGCAATCCGCTCCGAAGAATCCACTCCGAAGAGCGCCTCACGAACTACTAGGGCCATCTATGAGGAGAAAGAAGAAATAACGAAGCGCTCAACCGAGTGAGAACATCGCAATCCGCTCCGAAATGCGCCTCACGATTCGCCGCTCCTAACTAAGCCACGCCCTCTCCACTAGAATCGGATCCTTTCAATCAATCAAAGCTCAGCCAGCATTGAAGAAAGACGATGCTCTACAGAAACTGAATAAACTTACTGAAAAGATGTCAAATTCGAATAAAATGATGAGCAGTATAATGACAATTTTCACAGCCATGTTGGCGAATTTTAAATCATTTATATCGGCTCAGGATGCCATTTGAAAATAGTTTCTTAACTATCTTCATGCTTCTTTCATTTTTCTATACCTGCAACAGAGTAGAATTGCTTTGGCGCAGGCGCTTGAATCGCCATCTAATATTGATCATTCTAACATTGATAAATTAATCTACAATGAAACTAATAAATTGATTTTTAAAAACTGTTGGGAAAAAGAACAGTATAATTACTTTGAGGCAGAGGATACATCTCCAAGACGAAGGAAATGTTCTTTATTTCTAGTGCACATCTAGAAAAAAAATACATTCATATATATAACATGCCAACATTTGTGTTAAGTATAATAAAATATATATTCATGTAGAGGAGAGTTGGGAAAAGTGGGACAGATTTCACAATTTTTTTTTTTTTTTTTTTTTTTACTCCATTAGTTTAGACTTACCAAGAGTGTGTATTACAAAAATCTAATGGTATTTTCTTTAATTTATTTTTAAAAAATACAAACAATTAACTTTTATTTGGATAGTTAAAAAATGTAACATTTTTACCACACACCTCCCTTATATGAGGGAAATATGGGACTCATATGAAGAAGAAATGGGACAAGTCTTGAGAAAATCAAAATTAATAAATAAAGTATTTTGATATCTTTTCCATTCAATGATTTATGGTTTTGGACATGCCAAATATAAAATCAACAATTTGCTATTGCAGCATAGCACCCCAACAACTAATTTTATTAAACAATAAGAAAAAATTAAAAACTTTAATTGTTAGCATTTTTAGCTAATTAGAAAATACACTGAAATGTAACTGAGCATGTCTCATTCTTCCCTAATTGATGTTGATTTATTCCACCCACTGCAGAATTTTCTTTTAAAATTCATATCACATAAAGTATACAATATTTAAACTTAATTTGACTGTTAGTTTATAAACACTATATCTTTAATTATACATTTAAAATATTTTTATTTTACAAATAATAAGATTGAAAAAAAATCATTCAGAAAATAAGAATTTGTATTTACTTCTGAGGCATAGAAATCATATTTTTCTGTTTTAAACATGACTAATGTTATAGGTGGTGTAACAATTAGGATCAACAATTAGCTGCTTTCTAATGGAGAAACTAGAAATAGATTCTAATCTTTTATTTAGACATAAATGCAGCTGTTCCATTCTTCCCAATTCTCTCCCCTACTTAATGGCTTAAATGTATTAACTTGAAATGCATTGTCAGAAATAAATAAATAAATAACAGATAATGTGCAAAAGTATTGCTACATAAGAATTTTTAAATGGAAACATTTTTGGTAATAAATACAATAATCAAATGTTGGAATTCTGAGAAGTTAAAATGTATGTCAATAAGAAATACATAGTTTTAAAAATTACCTAGCAAAAAAGTTACTTTATTAAATTATTATAAAGTTTTTAAAGAGAAAAAATTTGCCTGGTCTGATATTTGTTTTCGGTCCCCCCCCCACTTTATAATTATTATTATTATTATTATTATTTTATTTTATTTTTTTTTTTTTTGAGAAAATTGCCTGGAACCACCATCAAAGTTTCAGTTTTTACAAATAGGAATGGTGAAGAATCACTAATTTTATTATGTATAAAATTGTTCACAATTCCACTGAAAGAGAAGCTTTATTACATTTTTGTCTGTCTTTCTCTCTACAAATAGACAGAAAGTTAGATATCTTAATTTATGATGAAGATATGTCCATCTATATCTTTCATCTGTAACTTGAATTGGCAATCTCTTAATGATTCCAGTTTTTAAAAGAGTAAAGACTTAAAATTTAGAATTTAAAATCAACAAACCTCAATACAGGGTGAGTCGTGAAATTTTATCTTAAAAATAAGCAGTTTATAAGCACTTTTAGGCAAAAATTAAGGACCAGCATTAACATAGCAGTTTTGATAAAATTCACAAAGTCAACCAAAAAAAAAACTATTGAGTTTAAAAAAATAGAAACACTGAATACCACCAGTAACTTTTGTATTTTACGAAAACATTAAAGTTGTTGCTTAAAAAGTTTTTTTGCAAGTTTCTCATTAAAATCTAATTTCAGCATTTTGAATCCACATTTGAAATACTTAATTTACATTACATTCTGTTTAGAATAGCTTCACATTCATCTTAATGCATTTGTCTTTTCTGATGCAAGTACAAAAGAATTAATTTCATTTTATTTTCACACTTACTAGTTTTCTCTGCCATGTATACTGGGTCAATACATATTGAATTTCTTACTGAAGCATAATCTATTGAATATTTAATTATTGCATATGCCAGCATTTTTTAAATAAATTTTTGACAAGCATGCTAAAAAACCAGATAATTTTTACAGGATATTTATTTTTTGGAATGTGATTTTTCCAATAATTTATCTCCTCTTATAACTACACTCAGTTTATCAATTGCAGAATAGGATTCATCCTCAGAAAAATTAAATTTACATAAGCTATTTACTGAAGAAATTTCAGCTAAGAAATTTTCTTTTAAAACTTTAAAAAAAATGCAAACATTGTTATAACTTATAAACATCAGATGCACAAAACATCAACAGTGGGCCATCATTCTGATACATTCGAAGAAATAGATCAATGTGATCTGCAACACAAGTGGGGGGGGGACGAATTTTACAGGTATTAATTTATCTCTAGTAGCTTGGGAAAAAGTGAAAAATGATTCAGAAGTCACTTTGGCAAGTTATCACTTTCAAGTAAATTTACATAATTTATCACATCTTGCCAGATTACAAATGCATATAGGCTCAATGGTGCATTTTCTAACCATCTATGATTACAGAATTTAAGAGATAATTTTTTAAGCTTAGAAGAGTCCAAAAATTCTTGTCTTCAACTTTTACAGTTGCTTCTCCCATATTAGAAATGTCAAATTCTGTGGAGCAACCATATGCATTTTTCACTTTATATTTATTTTTGCCAGCCTTCAACCATTCAAAATAATTTAGTGCATTCACTCTTGTAAGTCCACAGTGAATTGAATACACATTTTCTCATGATATTGTTAAAAAAAAGTATTTTAACAAAAATTACATTTAATTAATTTATAGACCAAAATGTTAAAATTTAATAAATATTCTGTAAAGAAGTAACCATGAAACATAAGTGCAGCAGTGAGCTTAAGTCACAGTTAAACCAACTTTATATATGTATTTTGGACCAAAGCATAAAATTATACCTGACAAGATTTTTTTTCCCCCCCTCTCTCTCTTCTTCTTACCAATGCAAGCCATAGAAGATAAAAAGAAAAGTTAGGTCAACAAAAGAGATATTTTTTCCTCCATGCATACTATTACCAATAAAAGAGAAACTTTTTTCCAACCTTTGGACTCATTAATGCAAATGAATCAGCATCCCTTTCATCTTTATGATCAACACTTTTCATTGAAGGATGAGGCAAAACAAAGAAAATTTATTCCTATACTAGGATAAAACTAACTTTCAGAAAATTTTATTTTATCTTCAGAAAGAAAAATAAGCACCTCTGTAAAAAAGTAAGTACTTATATAAGGACCATAAAAAATAAGCAGTTTTTAATTACTTTTAATGATGCTACGCACCTTGTAATATTTAAATCAGGTATTCTGACGATTTAAAAATTCTTTTTAAGATTTGGCTAGGATTTCAATATAACATGAAAGCAAATAAAACAGCATTTGATATTTAGTAGAGCGGTTTGATACAAACAACACAAGTCATACAAAAAAAAAAAAGAAAGAAAAAAGAAACACTAAAAGAATTTTTCAGAAAAATTAAATAACTTATAGAAACTTCCATGACAAATGAAATAGTGATAAAATTATATAATACAAAAGAAATAATAAGTATTTTTGGAATAAAAAAACTTCAAAATTTCTAGAATAACAAAAAATTCAGCTTCACGAAAAATTTGACAATATTTAAATTTTTTATTTGTATTTATTAGCTAATTAACAAAGATAATTAATTAACGTTAATACAATCAAATTAAAACTTTGCATTTGAAGTACTCTTTTAATTAAATAAATATCATAACTGAAAATCTAATTTTTTTACATTTAAGGAAAAAATGAAGCGTATTTCTTTTGTAAGTAACAGAATAAAAAGAAGAGCTGCAGTTCAATAGCTTAAATTATTCTTTAACTAACAATATCGAACTATAATCATTATCTACAATATCAGACATCTGAACATACAAACATGCAGTAAGTTCATGGAGTGGTTGAACTCAATTATTCTTAACCTCCAGACAATATTATTGTTAAAAGAGGCACAACAATTTAAACATCCGACAAACAGGGAAGTGCCTTTAAAGTTATAAATGAATACATAAATGAGAGAAATGTGAATATTAGATGTAAACTAAAGTATCAATTTAACATTTCACAGAAGCATCAACAGAAGTTCAAGAATGCTAAGTGTTCACTTTATATCTTGAAAGCAATTGTCTTTTGTTCTTACAACCTACAAATATGACACTTTACCTGTCCAAAGATGCAATCAAGATAATTCAAATATGATAAAAAAAACATCAAAATCCACAAAATAGTAAAAATAACCTCTGAGGCAGTGTGGACATTAGAACCAAAATGAAATAATGTTAATCTAAATTGCTTGTTTGTTTAGGAAGATATCAGAAATAAGAATGAAAATATAGTAAGTAAAAAGCAACACAAGATCAAGAAACAAACAAATTAATGTAGTGAAAAATTAACTCTCCCTCCATTCATTATTACTTCAATTTGGTGGCGTAAATCCTTTTCTAAATTCTCATGCAGTTCTTCTTGACTACAGTTCTCATTTGGTGTGCATTCCGAAACATCAACAATGACAAAGTCTGATGACTCCAATTGAGGTGGTGTTGGGATCTATATATATATATATATAACATAAATAAATAACAGCTAAGAAATTATCTCATTACACAAGAGAGACTAATGATAATGCAAAAAAACAAGCTTGTAAAAAATTTTCTGCATAGAAAGAAATTATGTACCTTAATAAATTGAAAAGTTTATGAAAATAATAGTTAATAAAATGTACATACAAGCAGTAAGTATGGCTAAATGTACCTTAGAAAATATTTTGAACAAAATCTTTGGTTTTAATACTCCACTTAAAAATAATTGAAATGGCTGCATGTGGAAGTTAACAATTTCAATTTAAATTATACAGAATTATTATATTTCAATTCTCCATTGTTATTTGCATATAAGAATTTGGTTGAAATATATCAAGATATCTCCTCTAACTTCCTTTTGCATAAAATATTAAATGTTGAAATGCAAAATATGGTAATTGCCATATTTTAAAGGTTTTACTTATAAATTCTGTTCACTAGAAGAAGAAAAAACTAGACATCTAGTAGAAACTAGAAAGATATTTTGAAATGGCATCTTTCCGTACAAAGCTTAGTAATTTTACAAACCAATTTCAGGATTTCTTTTAATAAATATATGCTTAATGCAAAGAATACTTATAATAGATTTGTAATAAATGGCACTGCTCAAGCAAAATCATTAACCTAAAATTCTGTTAAATGCTTTCCTCCTTTCTGGATCTGTGAGAAAATTGACTGTAGTTATGAAAAATCTAGCAGCAGATAATAATAATGAAGGTAAAATTACCTGTATTATTAGTGCAACAGAAAATAAAATGAAATCAAAACGGCAAAAAAGAACATTAAATTAATATATATATATATATATATATATATATTATTAAATATTTGAAATCAGAAATTCAAATTTTTCAATGCACAATTTTTTTCCATATACTTATACTAGTTGCAATATAGAAACACTTATTCTTATTATTTTGAATTAAATTCTTGTTGGGGCTAATTAAAGAATTTTTTTTTAAAAAAAGCAGCAGTTTAATCTTATGAATTAAAATGAAACATACAATTCTTAATTTAAACAGAAATTGAATGATTTCTGACAACTTATTTTTCAAACTGATTGCTGAACAAAAAAAAAAATGAACATAAATTTAAAGGAAAAAAAAAACATTCTGATTTTCGTGGTAAAGATAACAAACAATTTATAAATAAAAATCATTATCTTTCCAAATAAAATAAACTTATAGAAAAAAAATAACAATTTTTACAAATAGTTTGATGTAATAAACTTGAAAAGGATAGAATACAAATTTAAGTTCTGATACAAACATGTAATAAAAAAGTCCCACTTACTGTAGTAGCATCAATTGGCAATCCACATTTAGTGGCCTCTATCATGGAGTCAAATCCCTAGAAAACATTAGTAGATGTAGCAAATATTTGAGTAATATTCAAATACTGGTATTAAAACAAAATTTTACAACTACGAATTTCATACTGTTTCAACAATAAAATGTTTTAAAAATATCCTACCTTCGCCATGCGTAAATATTCTTTAGCCTGCTGAATATCTCCATTCTGTTTAGCTGTTAAAGCTGCCTGACGAAATAGCTTTTGTCTTTCTAATAAATAGTCCAGTTGTTTATCTCCAACAGTTGATGTATTTGTTCTTTGAACTAAACATAAAAATTCATCATAATATAAGTGTTTCTTTCCTCTCAAATAAATTTTGCAATATTATGCATTTTTTTTTTTTTTTTTAATGAGGAGATTCAATTTTCTCTAGTGAATACATATTTTAGGGATATACAGGAAAGTATTTATTGTAATGATATATATATGATCTCACTAAATGCTGTTAACTCTCCCCTCCTCTTAGTAAGATTATTCGTTTCTATTTTAATATAAATTAAAGACATTGTAACTATGGTTGTACATAAATATGTGTGTATGTTTCTGCTCCTAAGCAATTCGGCTTAATTCAACTAAATTTTGCACATTTATTTGAAACAACAGATAGAACAGTATATTTCTCAAAGAATTAATTGAATATTCATTAGAAATTAAACAAAATGTTGCCTTTTTTTCCTATAGTAACTATGGATGAAATTATCCTGAAAAAAGTATTTTTACAGTCTTAAAATTCAAGATTTTGCTTTTTCATCAATACCAATTTCCCTTCTGCACAATTTTTTCTTCAATTGCCAAGAATTTGAAATAAGGAAATACATATGGGTACTCCATCTTTAGGCAATGGCAAGACTGAATAATTCTATCACCATTTTTTAAAATTTCTCTGTTTTAATACATATTTTTTTTACTACAATTTTATTGGTTTCAAAAGCAGTGATTTAATGATGTCTTAAAATAGGCCTAAGTAAATAACTCAAATGAAAACAATGAAAGTAAATCTACAAGTAAATGATTTCTTTTTCTTTAATGAAAAACAATATGTACAAAAAAAACTATTGTTGGAACACAATAACAAAATTCTAAAAAGGAAATTTTCAAAGATAACAATAAACATTCTCCATACAAATGATTTGGTTTATTCTCATGTTTTTTATTAATGAAAAATTATCTATTTCATTAATAGTCTCAAAATTGCTTTAAAACCTTTCTTATACTTCAGCATTTGTGAACAAAATTTTCAGTACTATTAATGCTATCGGAGGTTTTAAAAATGACCAAATTCTATTGAAATTCTAATTTTAATTTAACATCTCAGGCAATAAAAAGTATTTTGGATTTCATAATATTTTATCCAAAAGCAATTTTTATATTAAAATATTATATCTGAAAGGACTTTAGTCCCAAGCAACATCAGATATATCGGGTTACTGTATAAAATTCAAACAAGTTATTCCATTATAAATGAATTACATGAAATTACTATATAAAATTTTATTATACAGTAGAGTTACAATATCCAGCATTCTGGTTAAAATGAAATCAGTTATTATTATAATCCCTCAAAGAGATTATTATTATTTGATGATACAGCATTAAAATGGTTTTACACTAACCATTATTCTGGCAGTAAAAAAACGGAGGGGAGGGGGGTCCATTTGAATAGAAATATCTAAAAGCTTTTTAAGAATTGGTCTACACATTGAGATATTCATTAATTTCAAAATTTCTTATAAAAAACAACTTTCGTTATCATAATAAACCCACCATGTCAAAATTAGACCAAAATAAGTTTTAGTTGAAATAAAAATAATACAGTGAGGTATAAAAATTTACCATTTTTATGTAGAAAGGGTTCATCTCACATTGAAATGGGTGTTTTTAATACCAGACAGAAATGATCAGCAATAGACTTATCATTTTAAAAAAAATTTATAAATGCATTAAAGCCTAAAAAGCTTCAAAGAAGCTTCGTTATCCTTCTTCTTAGGTATTTCCTTAAATAAAGGTTGTATTGAACTTCAAGCCATCAATTACTTGCAGAGGAAGTTTGTTCGTAAAAAATATTTAATTTCTTTTTAATTTTAACAGCAATTAACATTTTGTTTAAATTACTTTAAACTTCACTCAATTTAAAGCACTAAAATTTATTTTTAAAAATATGTTATTTCCAAATATTTATGGAAGTAGAAAAATTCAATTAAAATAAATAAATTTTTTTTTTCAATAAAAGTTTATAATGAAGTCAATGGCATTACTAATTTATAAATTATATTTTTGGTTTAAAATTAAACTGTTTTTAAATTATCCCTTTTTTAATATCATATAAGAGACTGGTCATATCAAAAAGATGCCAACTTATTTTAATTACAAGAGTTTTCTTAAAAGAACTTCATATTAAAGAGCATACATATCTACTTTATAAAGAACATACATATACATTAAAGAAAACTTATTATTATATAAAAAATGCTTTGCAAATATTACTTTTTTCTCCAAAGAGGCTAGAAGAAATAATGAATAAATGTTTTACTCTAGAGATCATTATTTTCATGACTTTTTTCACTGAAAAACCTTGAATTCAGGAGTTCTATATTTTGAAAATATAAACTTTAATGAAATAATAACAGAATGGCTATAAATTCGGATTTTTGTAATTGGAACAACTTTTTAACATTCAGACAACATTTCTGTAAATTTTATTCATCAATCATGTTCTTAAAACTTCAAATTGGAAAGAAAAAAAAAATTGAACTTTTACAGAGTTATTCACTAGGTTATCTCAGAAATGAAGTAATCATCTTACTGATCAAAGTCTAAGAAATTTATTAACTTATATTTCAAGGTTTATAATATTTAATGTAATACATGTATGAATAAGCAAAAAAATTTCATAGCAATTCAATCAATTTTTGTTTAAATTGGTAAATGTTGCTTTCAAAAAATCTTAACAACCAATTTTGAAATATTTTACATGCTAATTTTTTAAAACTCAAATGCATATGTGGACTAATGCATAGATACTCCATATTACTATAACAACAACAAAAAAAAAAAAAAAAAAAAAAAAAATCTTAATTTAATAAATTTATTTTTCCAGATGTCTATAATTTCATTTTAGCAACAGATTAGAAATTTTACTTGTTTGGAAATGAATACATCTAAAGAAATGAAATCTGATATATGAACATAAACTGTAAAGAAACTTTGAAATTTGGCAACAAAACCGAATGCTGTCAAAGGAAAACTTGAAGTTATATCCTTTTTCAATACATAGCTGGTTCTTTTAAAAATCTTGAAATTTTTTAAATGATCATACTTTTTCTTTCAAATGATACTTTTTTTAAAAAAACAACAACAAGGAATTGTGCCAGAATTATCTTTGCCGACTAGGGCACCATATTCCAATTAATCTAAGCAGTATGACAATCATATAATAAAAACAATAAAAAATTGCCAACCAAATTGTCAATTTTCACAACTGTCTACTGCTCTTTAAAAAAAAATTCTACTTATTACTTACCTAGATATTTCTTAATAATTGTAGTTTCATTATTTTAACTGATAATTTTCATACTGCACCAAGATTCACTAATAAAACTACAATCATGAGCATCAAAAGATGATGGAGAAAGTATCCAAATAGTTCTTTTTTTAAGAAGATATGAGCCATAAATTACAAACTGATCATTAGGATTTTACTTTCCTTTTGGCACATATCTATGAATTAGAATGAACATATCTACGATTATCATAAGAAATATTACTCCCTTGTTATAATGGTTGCACCTTGAGTGATGGATAAGTTTATTTCTAATAACAATATTATAACAAGAGTGAACAACAGGTAATAAAAGGTATCTCAATGGTCCAATATAAGGTATATAAATGAAACAAACAAAGGAAAGCATTTTCCCCATTTCTTTGTTGAAATTCCATATCTCAAAAATTTTTCAATTTCAGAAACGCAATCTAAAGGTCAAAACAGCTTCACAGTTGCTATTAGTAGTAAAACACTTTCATTAGAATCAACAGTGAAACTTGGAATAATGAAACTGTAATGAAGTGAAACTTCAATAAAATTTTCAAAAATATTGTCATCAATTCTCCACTCTTTCTACGCACAAATGGCAGCCAATATTAGTTCATTGATATTATTTTCAATCTTTCCCTTTTGTTGTGCCAAAGAATGAAATTCAAAAACCATGAAGCAAATACAATTTCTACTATTTGATTCTACTTTTTAAATTCTAAAATTAATGTATATGTTCTTTTAGAATAAAACTGCTAAACTTATTGTTGAAACATCTACAAATATGGATAATTCTTATTTTTAACATATTTTTTTTTTTTAATCTAAACTTTTACCAAGATCCAAAAATGTACCAGAAAAAAATTAATACAGCTTTACCTTTAGGTTTTTTCACAGCAGGATTATTTGTATTCACATTAGACTGGTTAGGACTTTTATTAAGATTGTTGCTAGTTTTATTCTGTTCTTTAGGAGATTTTCCTGCACTTTCCCCAACAGGTTTTATCACAGACGGTTTTGTACTAGGAACAGGAATAGGAGCAAATCCTGAGAAAGATATAGAACATTTAAAGAGCTTTCCAATAAGTAATTGTACAGTAAAATTGACTCATAGTTACAGTAATAATTGAATAACTTTAAATGAACAGAAAGAATTTAACTATAATAGGCAATATACAATCACAAATAATTTTTAAATTGATATAAAAACATCCTCATACAAATAGTGTGCTTTCATTTATAAAATGCATCTGGATGAAATAAAATTACTTTCAATAATACAGTGAATATTTCATTAATAATCCATTCTAAAAATCAATGAAAATTTTTCATTTATTAAATTATATGATTTATAGTACTATTACATAAAAATCTGACATTTCTAGCCTATATTTTGATATGTTACATAAACAATTGCTAGACATTTCTAGACACTTAAACATTAACAAACATTACTAGACACTTAAAATTATGAAACTAAAAAGAAATACTCCTAATATATGCTGACTTTTGAATGTATTAGCAAACAGATTTAAAATTACAACAGTAATAATTCATTCCTTTTCTGAACTATTTGCATGTAGATTTTTTTGTAGGATATCTTATTTGAAGAAAAAATTAATACAAGTGCCTTTGAAAATACTCATAAGTTCAACACGCACATAATACATTTTTTAAAAATTAACTTTAGGATTTCAAACAGACAAGTAGTTGCATAAAAAACATTTTAGATAGTTTAATCACAATATACAAACTTAATAAATAAATAATATTCTCAAAGCAGTAGGAAATTTAAACACAAGAATTATAATCTCTACATATCTCTTTCAAAACAAACATGAAGGCAGATATTTAAAGATTTGCTACATGCCATAATAATAAACTATTTTTGAAAACAAAAATTATATGAATTTATCTACATATATGCAATTCATTTAAATTTATAACAACTTTTTTCTGCAACAAAAAATCATAAAATTACCAGGTGGAGTTGGAAGCTCTTCGAAATCTATATTTTTTCCAGCTTTGTAATCTTTGATAGCAGTTTCATATTGCTATAAAATGAAAACAAAAAATTAGATTTCAACAAAATTTCAAACATTTACTTAAATAAAAAAAATTAATATCAGAAGGTCATACTTCACAAATTAATAAGTGGGATTATGAAGCATACAAAAATTAGATATGTGAAGAAGAATAAAATATTCCTACAATATTCAGAAAACGAACGAAATACCAAATAATAAAAATGAATGCAAAGCTATGAAATGCAACTTATAAATTTAAAAAAATTCATTTTTAAATACAGATTCCTTAATAAATAGCATTTTTTTTAAAAAATCCTTTTTATATAATAAACAAGTTCTTTTCACTATTTATAGGTGCTTATCTTAAACATGGCAATTTGTCAGAAAAATGTATTTCCAATTTTGATTGCATAACACATATCAAAAATTTCAGAATGAATGCTATTTTGTTCCCTTTTCATATATAAAGGCAATGAGTTCGCAAAAAATAAAAATATGACTATAATGCATGTTAATGATCTGAATGTAAATTTCCTAAAGGTTAAACAAAACGGCTTACTTTAATTATTCTTTGCAGACGTCTCACTTTCCCACTATTGTTTTCTGCTTCTGCAGCTTGCTTAGTAGCTGTGTACTTTTCCAGTCGTTGTTGAAGAGCTTCAAGAACTGAAGAAGGTGGAGGAGGTGCAGCAAAAATTTCAGGCTCATCAGCATCTAATCAATCAAAATTTGAGCATCTTTATTAGATTACAAAAACTATCTTTAACCAATGAAATCTAATACCTGATATCAATGGAATAAGAAAAACAGATAAAAGATGATGGAAGTTAGTTTATTTTTCATACATGTACAGCATGTATGTAAGTATGCATGTATGCCATATATCACATGCTTAACAGAACAAAAAAATGAAGAGCCTAATGAAGAGTCTGAGTTTCACTAAGAAAATCTCACAAATGCACTATTATTATTGGCTTTTTAAACAAATCCCTTAAATTAGCATTTTTTGGAAATTTGAATATTCAGCAGGTTGAAAGAATGGCTCTTAACAGCTATTCTTTCAATCTCCTTGTGTTTTATCAAAGTAACCAATAAATTTTAGTACAACATTATAATAATATGATTTCTTGTTTGTGTCATTAATTTTATTTTCTCACACATGATAATCATTCATTCAGACAAAAGCTCCTTTTAATTGCTTTTACAAAGCAATGATGATCTAAATAATTAAGTATAGCTTTTCCTAAAATGTTTATGCACAAAGAGAAAAATGAAGGACGGAATTTCTGGAGTTGAAAAATCTTACATTTCAAAAATATTACTATTTCTCAAAGAGAATAGCATAATTATCAATGCAACATAGTTATTGGTATTATATCGCCGTAACTTAAAATATCTTCTAAGTAATATATAATATAAAACATGCCCTATATTATCAATTAATATTTTATGTACAATTTAGAGTGCCAGTAATTTCTGAAAAATTAATCCCTTCAAGACACACTGTGTGTGAGCAAAGAATAGCACTGCAATTCAATATATCCAAAAAAATGTGCCATTTTAAATGGGTTAATATACAAATTTTGATTTGAATGACTAACTAATCTTGAAATAATTGGAGACAATATATGTTAATTTCTTAAATTTAAACCAAAACACAGTTACATGAATGAGATGGAATTTAAAAGTCCAAAAAATATTAAGACATTGATGCAGGACTGGCCATTTGGGGGATGCAGTTGATGCTAAGCACTGGGGCCCTGCGATTGAGAGGGCCTCAACATGATCAAGAGCTAAAATAATGATCTGAACGGTAATAGAGGAATGGAAAGAAGAGAGGAAGAAATTTAAATGGAACAATCGATGGGTTTTGAAATATACAAAGTTTAAAAATATACTACAATTTAGTGCATGTGTTCAACATATTATAAACAAAATATGGTCATTTACCTCACCCACTAGGTTAAATTACATATATTACCTCAATAACTCATACTATAAAAGGTTTAATATTTTTAGATCTAATAATGTCCAAGTATCCCCCTGGGTGTCGACTTGGTTTCAAACAAGAAAATTAGCAGAAAAGAAGAAAAGCTGAATTTCAAAAAGTTATGAGTATATCTGTTTTCTACTCTTTGAAGTAATTCTGACAATGAAATTGCTTCAATTTCAGAAGTTACAATTGAAACTTCAACTGGTGAAGAAAGTTTCGTACAAACTACACAATCTTTCAATAAAAGTGTAGACACTGTGAAAATCTTAGAAGAACTGTATGTTTATACAAATAGGTTTGAGTAAAGAAAATAACGACGAAAATAATAACAAATGTGATCAAGTGCATATAAATGATTTAGGTTTATGATCAAGCATTATAACTGATAAGTTTAAAATATTTAGTATTAAAATAAATCTGTATAACACAAAGGAGTTTCTGCTGAGGATGCTGAAGATAGATCATTTTCTACTACTTACTTTTCTTTTTAAAAAGTGCGAAATAGTGAAATGGTCATTACATGACTCGTTATTTTATTTTTGCTGTACATTATTTTCCAGAGGAAATGAAAAATCTACACAATTTATAGGTGTCCATAATAACTGGAGAAAGTTATTAAGTGTAATTCAAGATCATGAGCATTCTATTTGTTACTTAACTCATTTATTGCTAGGAAAGAATTACCGAAATTATTAACTTTATGTTCGACTATTAATAAAAAAAATCAAGTTAATACAAATAAGGAAACGGAATGACTTAAATTACTATTTCAAAGAATTGTAGATGCGATTCTATTTTTAGCATGAAATAATCTTCCATTTCGAAGAAACCATGAAATAATAGGAACGCTTAATAATATAAATTTTTTAAGTTTAATTGAATTATTAAGTAAATACGACTCTATGTTTATGGATCACATAAACAGAATTAAAAAAAAATTCTAAAAATAGAATTGTGCATGATTTAGCAAATACATCACAAGAGCAAATTATTCCTGCGTTAGGAAATGAAGTTCTTAATAAAATTAAAGACGATGCAAAAGAAGTCACATATTATAGCATCCAAATGGATTCTACTTCTGATATTTCCCATAAAAACTAACTTCAGTCTTTATTACATATGTTAATTTTGAAGAGAAAAGATTAAGTATAAATGCTTATTTATACTGTTTGTTGAAGTAGATGTAATGAAGTATTGAAGAAGATGTGACTGGAGGACTATCAAAAGCTCTACTGGAAATATTAAGCAAGCTTGATTTAAATATTATGTAGTGGACAGGCATACAACAACAGTAGCAACATGAAAAGGAAATATAAATTTGTACAATCTAAAATAATTACTCTAAACTCCCCCCTCGTACAATTTATGTGCCTTGCCTGTGACACCCTTTTAATTTATTAATTTGTGATGTTGCTTCCAGCAGTATATACTGTAATTTTTTTGGATATTGCAATTTTTATATTGCTTATTTTCTGAATCTACAAAAAGATGGGAAATTCTACAAAAGCATTTAAACATTACTCTTAAACCATTCTGTGACACTCATTGGGAGGCCAAAATTGATATGGTTAAAGCATTCTATATACAGTTTGAACAAATTTGTAATGCCCTAAAAGAATTTATTGATGCAAATAAGAATAATACAGTGGTATCCAAAGCTAAAAGTCTATTGGATTCAATACAAGAAATGACATTTATTTTATGTTTAATAGCATGGTTTAAAATATTGTCCGAAATAAATATCTATCCGAGCACTATCAATAAACTGTTTCAAGTAAAAACAATTGTTCTTGACTGGGCTTTTAATTTAGTCAATAAAATTAAAACTGAAATCCAAATTTTACTCATTTTTCGATGAAGCAAAAGCGAAAAAAGTACAAAGAATCTTAATTAAAATAATTATTAATCAAGTAATTAGAATCTTTCAGAACATTTTCCTGAAAAACGAATTCGAAAAAGCGAACAATTATATTTCAAAACAGCAGAAAATGAAATTATAGAAAACCCGTTTGAGGAATTTAGATGTTATTTTTTTAACTCTGTAACTGATACTGTTATTGTACAGTTATAAAGTAGATTTTAAAGTATTTTAAATTAATCACTGACATAAAAACTTTAGAAAAACATAAATTAGAAAATGTTCCAAAAATTTTGTAACATTTTCTGATAACAGTGCAGATAAAAACCTAATCAAAATAATTGTTTTGCTACAGGATTTGATTTTGAATGAAAGGGATGTAAATAACTCAACACATATTACAATATTTAATAATTAATAAATTTAATTATTTATTTCTAAAGGTATTAATTGTGTTAAAACTTTACTTTAAATGCCTAGAGAAGACTGATTTATTCCAATCGATAAACTGAGTTAACTCTTATTCGGAAATTTTTTCATTATGAAAATTTGATAAACATTTTTTAAACATGTATATAAAATTTTGTTCTGAAATTCGTAGTATTTCTTCATAATTAAATTGTTTGCTAAAATCTCCGCCCGAATACTCACTGAAGACAGTATATGAAGTAAATCTTAGCTTATTAATAGAAAGGAAAAAAAAAAGAGCTTTTCATTAGGATTTATTTACAGAAATTAAAAAAATAATAAAATATAATTAAGATTGATATTTAATATAAACATGATTATTCAAACAATAAAATTTTTATTATTTTTATGTAAAAATAGAGGCATATTTTTAATGTTCCAAATCAATTTATAATTAGATTCTAGCTGATTCTGCAACAGAAATTAATAGACACAAGTTTTGATAGTGGATGAAATAGGCTGTTTGACATTTTTTTTAATTGTTGATTGGTGAGATATGAACACTGTGAGAACATTTTAAATTAATGAAATTATTAAGCTTTACTAAAAAAAAAAAAAAAAAAAAAAAAAAAGGAGGGAATTTTATTTTCAGACAGCAACGATTATTAATAGGCAGAAAGTTTAGTAAGTTTCATAATTTTTTATAATAAAAATATTACACATTCAATTTTTATGTACAATTTTGGAAATATTTTAATTATTTCAATGCTATAAACAAATATCAAATTATTTTTATAATAAAACTATAATAATAGAATTTTAAAATATGAAAATATTATGAAAGTAAAAGTTAATAAGAAAATGAAATTAAAACTTATTTGATTAAAAAAGCTATATGAGAGTAATATTTAAAGTAATGAAACAATATTTGGAATAAACAACTTTTACTTGATCATATATGAATTACACAGGATAAAAAACTGTAACCTTCAAACAAATTGATGAGATTCAGATTTTAGCAAATCTCGATATTTCAGACCATCCTGAGTATGGAGAAGCATCCGGGTTTGGAATTACACCCACCTGTATGTGAGCATGATAACTCATAAATGGAACAAATTAGAAGAATGGAGTTTGTTATCATTACTTGATAATCATTAATTCAAGTCAAATTTTGGCCGAAATCCATCTAGAGGAAGTCTATCTGTCTGCCTAAATCTATATAAATGTGATAAATAAAAATTGGATAAAATTTGTGTAATCTTAATCCTCAAACTTGTGTTTGTTTATATATCACATATTTAAATTCCAGCTCAATCAAAATTTGTATCAGTCAGTCTTTCTATTCCTGGGTATTTAAATGCCATTTCTGAGAAAAGGCATGTGTTAGAATTGTGAAATTCAGTTTACAATTTTGATACCAAAATTGTTCTTCTGTATCAAGTTTTGGATCTGATCAATTGAAGGGAAGGGATGACAGTTAATATATATACTGGCTTGTTTTCTTTAAATGGCGAAGCTTACCAGAAGCATATTTCAGCAGCATATAAAAAAAAACTGTGGTATTCAGAATCGTGTGTTGGCTGAAATAAGGCATGCAAAAACTATTCGTTAGAATAAAAAGGGAAAAAATTAGTACAATAAAGATTTGCTGTAAGAATGACAGGTTGATAGATATTCTTTTGGTAATGCAACAGCTGATACAATCAAAATGAAAAAATACAAACAATAGAGCCTAGCACATTATCATACTAGGATTTTTTGAATAGATGTTCAAAATTGTATTTTTACATAAAGACAACTGCAAAGAGGAGAATGCTTTACAACTCTGAGGGAATTATTTTAAAGAATCTTAAAGATATTCAAAAAATATTCTCCACTTAATCAAAGAAATTTATGAATGAATACACATCATTAAATAATTAAATATATAATTAAATAACAAGGACTAATTAATTTCCTCATTTTAGTGTTAGTTAATTTATTGAATTGTAAGAAATGGAGTAGATTTCCTTAAACTACTATTTCATTTATTTGCAAACTGTAATTGCTTGTCAAGAGAATTCCTACAATCAAGTTTTAAATTACCCGAGAGAAAAAAAATTTAAAGAAAATAAAATGAATATTAAATTAAAATCAACTGACTCATCCAAAATTTAATAATTAGCCAACAGTGATATTATATGTGCTATTAAATCTTGTCTCTCATGTGAAATAGATTTATAAATAAAAATAAATATACTATAAGGCTCTAAAAAAAGTGGATGTTACCCAGCAACTATGGGAAATTTGCAATTTTTGCATATATTGAAGAAACTATTAGAGATAAGTGCACAATTTTTTGGTAAAAATTTTACTATTTTAGAATTAACTTTTTTTCCCCACATTATTTAAAATTTCATAAAAACATTAAATTTTGTTATTTATGCATTTGGTTCATAATTTGGTAGAATGAAGAAATTTTCTTTTAGTGGGTGAAAAAAAAAATGATAATTAAAATAAAACAGAAAAAAATTGCAAATTATATCTCCAAATATTATATGACCAAGAACATCACACCAAACATTCAGTAGTTTGATAAGCAACTTGAATGCCATAACACATGCCTGGTGAATTTCAATAACAATAATAAAGAAGGTTTTATTTTTTATTTTTTTTATTTAATGTTTGAAAGAATAAGCAAAAAAAAAATAAAAAAAATACTACTACTTGAATCATCATTAAATAGGAAACGGAGCTTTAAATATTTTTTGGTAAAGTTTTATGCTCTTAATCTTTTTAAATATCAGACAAATTATTATGTGAAGTGAAAATTTCACCTTATTATAAAAATACATTGCTTCATCCAATAGTTAAATAAAACAGGTAAGAGAGGGAAAAAAACATTATATACAGTTAACTGACTGATCAAGATTGCCTCCCAACTTTATTTTCCTAATTCTTATGCAAGAAATCTGCTTCTACTATGCAATCATGAAATGTTTAGCTCTTTTTAAATAGGTCATATCAAGTATAAATTCTCTAGAAATAGTTTTATAAGTATAATTTGATTCTTACACGACTGAATTAATGAATCCTTTAAAATTTTCATCAGTTAACATTTATAACATATCATGAAAAGTCATACTGTGTAAAAAAAAATACGAGAATAAAAAAAATGTGACAGTTTACCATTTGCAGCAGCCAAAGCAGCTTTTTCCATGTCTGATGAAGTTTGAACTTCATCATGAATCACTCTTTCAGAACTAACTTTAGGAGTCATAATTGCCATTGCTGGAACAATCAAATGCTGATTAAAATCAAATATGAATTGATTAATACATATCAGGGTGTATACTTATAGCAATATATAACAAAATTACACTCAAAGAATGACAGAAATGTGAGAGCAAGCTATCTTCTGGCACTGAGCACCGCAACTAGTGATGACTTTTAGAAATTAGTATATTTATCTCAAAAACTATGGAATATAATTAAAGAAACCAGCTGCCCACTTAGAATAAAATGACTCTCTACATACATGGATAATACATCTGAAATGCATTTCAAATGCATCAAATGCAAGTTTGCATGCATCAAATGCAAGTTTATCACCAATATAACTACACCAAAAAAAAACGGAAATATTATGAGAGAAATTTTTATTAATTAAAATTTAATAAAATTTAACAAAAACATTAAATAATGCTTTATAAATTAGGTAAAAAAAGAGAAACAATAGACTTATTTTCCATCGTAAAAATACACAAAATGAAAAGATATTAAAAATAATGCACCTAAATACAACAAGTGATCAGATTTAGTATGGAATGGAAAGACCTCTAACAACTATACAAGCACAACTGCCATATTCCATGTTCAAAGTTATGTCGTTTATTAACTCAGTAACAAAGCCTAATGGCTTGTCAAAGTATTTTTGATATTCCTGAAGCTGAAGCATTATATGGAATGGATTAAGTGAAGCAATATACCTTCCTATAGTATTCCAAACATACTCAATAGGGCTTAGGCTCAGAGAACAGATGAGTCTCCTTATAAAGATAACAGTTCACAAATCAAGCACTATGTGGTTTAGAATTATCACTACTGTAAATAGTAACCAACTGGAGTTAGATATAGAATATTATGCCTGCTTAACTGAGCAAAAAAGATGCCTTTTGTGACGGATTATATAAAGGTCAAAGCAGTCCGAAGATATATCTATCATCAACTGTGTAATTCATGCATATAACTGAGATAATATCATATTCCTTGTTCATATACCAAATAAAAAATCTTCCTGGGTTATTTTGCAAATAAAATATGGAATCATGAGTTATGAATACAG
Organism: Argiope bruennichi; assembly: GCF_947563725.1. Lineage (NCBI taxonomy): Eukaryota > Metazoa > Arthropoda > Arachnida > Araneae > Araneidae > Argiope > Argiope bruennichi. The sequence continues at coordinate 64,164,566 of NC_079162.1, forward strand.
GCTTCCATAAATATGCAAGTGCCCAATTAAACTTTTTATTTTTGTGCCATGATAGGAGATATATATATTGATGCTCTTGCATACAACCCTCTTTCATGGAGCATTCTATGCACTGTTGTTCAGGATACCAGCCTTCCATGTGCTTCTAAACAAGCATATCTGAAAGGGATTAGTATAGCAATTTTGTGCCATCTTGTAAACAGGAGACATATACGACCTACTACCTCTATATATTCTTATGCGGTTCTTTTTAGAAGGACTTGTATTTAACCTTTTAGCCACATAGGACTAATTCTTGCCAGCTTTAATTTCTTAAATAGTACACGATAATAATTCTTCAGATAAATGATGTTAAGTGATTTTTATAGAAAAAATGGTAACCTTGAAATTTTAGTACAGAGTCCCTACTCAAAAGAATTGTGGATGCTTTTAAAACTTGTTTTGGGCCACATGTCCAATGGCACTAAACAACAAATTTTCATAACATATTCTGATGCAGCATTCTTTTTACGTAAGCTGTATAATTTTGGAAGAAAGTTTACTTTCTTTGGTGGTAAAGTAACACTTCCTGATTTTTCCTTGATTTTTGGAAACCAGTGCATACCCATAAAACAAATAATGAAAAGTGACGATTTAAGATGAATATAAATTAATTAATAAAATATTCATAAGAAAGTTAGGCAAACTGAAGATATTGATAAGAAAAAAGCATAAAATAATATTCTTGGATTATTCCCTTTAAGAAATTACAGTGACATATCCTTCAAGTGCTTAGCACTGGTAACATTTACAAAACAAACAATAATACAAATCTCTCTATAAATATGCCCAATGTGAAGATTCAATATTTTCACTTTTTTTCGCCCTTATTTGTTAATGTTTTTAGAGATGAAATTTCACTCTTCTTATTTATTCTACTAGGAATACCCAGATTCTAAGATGATTGAACATGACAACTTCACCATAGGTACACTGTTTTTACAACTCTAGATTCTGTCACTTTAACATAATTTTGCTATGAATTTCTTGTGCTATAATGACATGCTAAGTAGATCACAAGGGACAATTCTGCCAATTTATAGTATAAGAAATAAAAATATATGGTCAATATAACAGCAATATTAAAATATAATGGCAGTACCAAACAAAGTAAAAAAAAAACAACTGAAATAAACAGAATAGCAGATACACACACAACATAAAAATAATTAATTTCTATTATTAATTTTATAATTCAATTATACCAAATAAAGTATGCCCAATGGAGTTAGCATACATCTACTATATACCTGGAGGTGGAGGAGGCACGTTTGATAAATCAACCGGTAAATTATTATTCATTGCTTCAATAACAGCATCAAATGTCTGAAAACATATAAATAAATAAATATTTCTAAAATTTGCTAATAAACATTAAATTTATATATTACTATAAAAAAAATTTTAGTCATAGAAAAACTGAAAAGGAAAGATAATAATTCACTGCTTATACCAAAAAGATAACAAAATAATAATAATAATAATTTGTATTAATTATGATTTCACTCTATTGTCACATTCCTAAAAAACATCATTTCAGCAAATAACAAAAAAGATCAAATCAAGGAATTAAGAGAAACAGTATTAACATCATTATTCCTTATTTCCGAGAAAGTAGTATAAAAAATTTTGAAATAAAAATACTCACTAAAAATTTGTCAACAAAATTATATTTTAATGGTTAATATATCAATATAAAAGTGACGATGAATCAATAAGCCATTATAGCAAAAATAATATGTATAAAAACATGTGAATGCACTTCAACTCCAAAATTTTATTTCTTTGAAAATACCATTTCAAATACCATTTGAATTTACCATTTCGTTCATTTTTTACCCTTCTTTTTCTTTTTTTGATAATTATCATAGTATGAATTAATGAATAAAACTATTATAACTAATGATATGCAAAAAACAAGTTAATTTTTGTTTACAATAATTTTGCAATATAGTAAAATTTTACGTATTTCTTCAGTAAGAAAAATAATTACTTGGATAAAAAAATTAGCCTTTTTAAGGACCTCCTATAAGGATCATTAAAAATTAGCCATTTTTAAAGACTCTTAATGATGCTATGTACCTTGCTTTTGATGAAAGTTCAAACTCGACTTATTCCGAATTATCAGAATTTGAAAATGAAGACCAACAAAAAAGTGACCTTTCGTCAGGTAAAAATTATTTTTTCAGGAAAATGGTTCTCTGGTTTTAAATGGTTCTCTGATGAATCAAAATGAATTTTTAGAACTCCTGCTCACATTATCATCTGACTTCCAGGATTATGTTCATATAAAAAATTAGAAGGAATACCCAATCCAAAAATTATCTTGGAGCTTCTCTTTACAGATGGATTTTTACAAAATATTTTAAAATGGACAAATATATTTTTTAAAAAATGGAAAATGAATCAAATGAAGCAGTTTTTCTGATGTAATCAAAAGTTTAAATAGCAAATATTGATTTGAAAGAATTAAAGGCTCTTTTAGGATTACTTATATATACAACAGTGTTCAAATCAAATCATGAAAATATTAACATTTCTCATAACTGATGGAACTGGATGAGATACTTTTTTGCTGTTATGGTCAAGTTAGAAGTAAACAAAACATGTAATTTTTGTCCATCAAAGAAAAGGAAAAAAGCATATTCATGCATAAATTGTAAAGAGCCTGTATACTTAAAATATATTTGAAAATTGTGTTATTGATGTGTGCAAGAAACAGAACATATATAATTTTATGTCAAGAGACAGGGCAATTTTTACCCAATGTTAATTTTTTTTTTCCCTCATAACCAATAATCTTACATTCCATTATTTTCAAAATACATTTGTAAATAGGAAAAATAAATATATTTAGAAAAATAAATTATTTTTCAAACAAATACTAGTTACAGCATATATTCTGAAAAAATGTATGTTACAAAATAATTTATTTTATATAAAGAAAAATGCCTATAGAATATAGAGGCAGAATTTCATATTACAGTGTGAAGACATGTGTATTTGACATTTTAGAAAAAACTACAACCCAGAAATTTCACTGATAGATGGCATATTAATGTTTCTATGCATTCTAGAGTTACTCTGTTAGACTTCAGTAACAACATAAAGCAAATTTTGTTTTCAACTTCAGATACAACAAATCTTTGTCATAACTCCTCACTTTCAAAACAAAAAGTGAAAACTGTCAAATTAATCAAATACTTTTTTTCACATTATAGTTAAGTGCATAATTTATGTATTATTCTTTAAAGTGAAACAACAATTTAAAAAGAAATAAAATGCATTAAAAAACTCTAGGCCGCTGAAAATGCTAAGCATATACTATATATAAATTTATTATTTCTATAATTTTCTAATAATTGTGTGTGTATGTGTGTTATGTTAACATAAAGAGTTTATGAAATGTTTCAATAATTAAATGCAATATATAAAAAGCAATAATTAAAAACATTTTTTTAAATTATGTATATTACTTCATGGGATGATATTATAATAAATTTAGAATTGAAACATAAATTTAAAACTGTACATAAAATGACACAAAATGTTTTTAAAAAAATTTATAGCATACAGAGTCATATGGAGAATTTTTTAAATAGTACTGTACATACGTTGAATAAGTTATATATTTATTTTACATAACAGCTACAAGCGTCATATCCTATTTATATTTTTCATTAATACTGTTCACAATTTTACAGAGACTTTCAACCCAATTTTATCAATTACAATCCAAAATTTATTGTATTTTCATTGAAGTGCATATCAAGCAAACTTATAAAATCAATCAAAATTAAAATATAATATAATAGAAAATCAACGCATTTACATTGAATAACTATAATAAAATAAAATTTCAATAAATATCAAACTGCACCACTATCTTTAAATTATAAGTACAGTAAACCTTTCTTTTCTTTTTTCGAATGAATACTTCTAAGTATTTGAAATTAATATGGTATGTATATTAAATATTTTACATTATTCATAGGATAACTGCGTCGTAATATTTTAAATATTCTTCTTAACATCATTCATGATTTTAAGGAAATTTCTACCCAATTACATCAACAATAAATTTAGCTAGTGTTCTAAATTGTTAAATTTAGTGTTTACTATATTTAACATTAAAATGCAAATTAAAATATAAAGTAAGCAAATAAACATAAAAAAATAACAAATGTATATCAAATTTTGTGATACATACTGCACAACATTCTATATATATCAGTTAAATTCAATTATATATTCAAGTTAAAAATCTAAATGATTAATTAAAACGTCACTTTCTTTAGTATCATCAAAGTCAGAAAGTTGAATACTTAATTTAGTTTATGTCAAAACATCTTCCATCAGACCATGTATTTGCTTTTTTTTTTTTTCTTTTTCTTTTTTTTTAACATGGACAATAGCATTTTTATGATATATTTTATACCATACCATATTTTATTTTTCAGAAATTTTCGACCATCTTGCAGTAAATTTTGTATCTGTTGCAATTTGAATATTAATTTTGGTGAAGAACATCACATTTTTATATGAGTTAAAACATTACATTTTTATATGTTATTCTTTTGTACCATTATATTGAGATAAAAGATTCATGGAACATTTAAACATTTAAAATATTAACAATGAATAATGATAAAAATTTAAACTGAATACTTGAATTAAATTTCAAAAAATATGAAACTGTGACCCAAATTTTTAACCATGTATTTAGTTTTTTCATCTGAAAAGAACGAAAAAAAAACACTCTCAGGAAATGTTTTGAAATTAATACTGCATGCTAATTACTTATTTTACATTTATATTACACTACACAACTGCCAGCTTTTTATGTGAAATATTTTTTACAGCAGAATTCATGATTTCACTGGTCCCATTATGCTCCAAATAATCTGTTAAACCCAGAGTTCACTATATTTTATATTCTTCTCAGTTTATTAGACAAAAAGAAACAGAAATTTGTTATAGGTTTATATTTCTACAATTATGCAGTTCTGTAAAGAAACTGAGCACCAAAGCCTCAAAATTGGACACAAATTTCCATGAAAAGCATAAAAGCACTATTGGGGGGGGGGATGCACAGATTATCCAACAAATAAATGCAGCATTAAAATTGATATTCTAAATAGCTTCATTGAATATCTCCTTCAAAATTTGTAGAGTTCCATACTGTTTTAATCATTCACTAAAAACTGAAAACGTCCTTTATTTTCTCCTCAAATAAGAAGAAATGCATCTTTAGAAAAAGGTATGAATTTAATATTGTTTTTAAGAAATCCCACTGAATTTTGAACTGAATGGCAATTAAAAAAAAGAAGATCAAGAAAGAGACATTTAACTATTTACTGAAACTATATTTGTAATAATAAATCATGAGTAAGTTCACAAAAGCAAAAACTGGAGTAGGTTTAATAGGATATATCACACACCTTGCATAATGAACGAAATCACTCACTTATTAAAACAAAAGAAAAAAAATCTCACAATTGAAGTAACTGAATCTGAACTGAAATAAATGGTTATGTTCTTAAACCAATGAGTTGAAATTTTGGCAAAAATAATGAAATCTGATTGATGAAATTCTGTTTTAAAATGATATTTAATGCTGGAAAAATTATTTTAAATTGGAAAAAATATCAGTAACAGCATTTTTATCTTTATTGTTCTCTTTTAATGTTTCGCTCTTTTTTTTTTTTTTCGGTCTTATTCACATCCTTATTTTAATTTAATTCAGAGATAACATTATAGTTTATTTTGACTTTCTTCAGATTCTAGAAAAGACTTTATGTTTCACTGTCCATAGGGAAAACCAAGGCTCGTTGTAACAGCTAGTTCCAACTAGGCCCAACAATATACTCTAATCAATAGATATGGAGCACGTTGCAACAATAAAAGAAGGAATTTTTTTAAATTTTCTTTGCAATTTTTTATTAATTAAAATGCACAAAACATTAGGCAATTATTATCACTAAGCATGGTGATAACTGTCATCAAGAGATATGTAAAATAAAAGGTTATATTATGTTACTATGTTCTTTTTCCATTGCTTCTCTTTTCTAATAGGTCAATTAAATGAGTCTTTGTTAGATTCCTTCAAAGGGGAATACTTTGGAAGGAATATAAAATTAAAGATTAGGGCTAATATTCAAATCAGAAAATCTGACCACAAGAACTAAACACAAATCAAGATAAAATTAATAATTTCAATTTCAGATTTTATTACAACTTGCCCTATCCCATAGTATCAGACATTTTTGTTGATTAATATCAAAATATAGCAATTACTAAAAAATTAAAGCAATTTTTTAAAACTTAATATGTAAGCAAAACAAATAAAAACATTTTAGAGAAAAATCAAATAAATTATCTTAAATTTTATAAAATATTTATTTTCCTGTTAACTAGCTAAATCAGAGCATATGCTCTGATTTAGCTATTACAACTTCTTGCCATCTATTTTGGTTGGGCACTAACAATAGTGATGTAATAGGGTCAGTCACAAAAATCATATTTATAAAAAATTGATTAATTTTAAAAGCCTCTGTGTAAAATGTGTATAACAACCTAAACCTATTATAAACAGAATTGCACACCTCTACGTATGTATATACATAATACCATGTGCAAATTTATATCAGTACAAAAGCAAAGAAAAAAATCATTTACAATTTTAAAAGCAATTATAATTAGGAAATTCTAAAATATAAAAAAAGAGCTGAAAGGAAATAAGAAATCAAAACCACATGAAAACCACATTCTGAAACAATTATTAAGACCAAGAGAAATAAATCACCAAATTTTGTGTTTCAAGACTGCAGACCAACTGTTATGTCCCCCCCTTCTTCTCATCCCCCCCCTTTGAAATGTACCAAGTTTGAATTTCAAATTGTGTCAACTCAGACAGAAGGGGGAAATTATGAAATTAAACTAATTTTGCTTTTAAAATAAATTTTTATTACAGAGAATATTGAATATTACTGTATAAAGGCAAATTCTGTTCAAATGCAACAATAACTTTCAAAATGCATTAGAAACATTTCAGGACTATTTCATTAGATTGCATGGCATGCTTTGTGGCTTTCTCTGTAGTGTAAAGTTAACCTGCCTTAGAGTATAGAATTTTATTTGAATTTTAAAAAATGCAATCACAAAGACTACACCTCATCAGTTAAGAATTAAAACTCTAATAAAGACATATAATTCCAATACACAAAAAAGTTCACAAAACATAAAAGGCTTACTTTAACAGTTCTTAAGTAGCTTAAAGCTAAATCTTTATTTCCACTCCTTTTAGCTTGTACTGCTGCTACTTTATACTGATCACGTCTGGCAATCAACTGTGATTTTGTAGGAAGTGCTACAATAAACAAATACAATAAATGAAATAAAAACTTCAGAAAAACAACCATATTTTAACGAGAACAAAGAAATAAATAAGAAAAGACAATATAAATTAAACTAAAAATAGGTACTTTTAATAATAAATCTACTATTCAATAAATGCGCAGTGAATAGAAAAATACAGAATTGATCACAAAAAAAAGCTTCCATCATTTTTAAAGCACTAATAGTAAGTAAAGATACTTTTTGAAAAAAAATCTATACTTTATTATAGAAAGATATTTGAAATAAGTCTTTAAAGCAAGTGGATATGAGATATGAAAAAGTTCACTGCCCAATTATTATGAGTTTTAAAAAATTAAAAGATAAAGAAATTTCGTTAACAGCGTCCAGGTAATCTACGAATTTATAGTATCAAGACAAAAAATAACATACACATTTAAATTTGTTTAAACGTTCAAATGAACACAGTATATGGAAATAAAAAGTCATAAAATCAAAAACTGGCAGGGGAAAAAAAAGAAATGTGTTTTTACAGTAAAGTTACATTATTCAAGTCATTTGTGTTTTGATGATTTACAAGGTTATCAGTTTTATCTACAGAATTCTGTCTCAAAAAGTTTCATTTAGGAAACTAAAAATAATTTCAAGAACATTTCACTATTTCTACATGGCTCAATATTAGGCTTTTATTCATGTTCTCTCATCTCAATAGAGTTGAACTCCTGAAAATGAGGATCTATTATAAATAAGGTGAAGGCATGGGGTACTAACATAATTCAAACATAAAAAGAAATTGAGTTCAATGACTTTACTTCTTACAACTCATATGTGAAACATTTACTATATCCATACTTTTAATGACTTACTTATGAAAAGCTTATGATGTATTTATGAAAACAATAAAAAATATTGACATGAATTGAAAATTTAAAAATCTTCAGCAATGACAGCAGAATATTTTATCTGAGATGGTACACAAATGTTAAATCGAAGTAAGTAAGCATTTTGTTTCCAATTAGGTAGGAATTTAGAAAGGAATTTGATTTTTCAACTAAAATATAGGAAAACAATGCACATAACAATAAACAAAACATTTGACAAACTATCAGAAAAATAGCATACATTTTAACAGCCTATACATTTACTTCAGTACATTTATTTTAATTTCCTAAATATCAAATGGTAATCAAATAGTGAATCAGTTATAAATGACAATATCAGTAGCTGAAAATACGCAGAAAATATAAATATTCCAGAGGTATTAACAATGAGGTATCTCATGAAACACACATTTAAAAAATGAACATCTTTTTATAACTATTAATAAAAAGACAAAATATTTACATTTTTAATAAACTCCAGATTTTTTTTTTTTTTTTTTTTTTTACTATGCACACATTATTTTTTAAAACTTTGACATGTAAAAGTAAAACCTCTCTAAATTTGAAAAAGTAATTCTAATCATATTCAACTGAAGTTACAGAAGTAAAAAATATGAATCAGTTGATTTACATCTGCCCAACTCTTTCAACATAAATGCCTCATTCAGCAAAGAATGACTGTAACTCAAAATATTTCTGAAATTTCCAGCACATTTCACAAAATATGACTGGGACTGAATACCCAAAAATTATGCTTGCTCCTCAGTGCCTCCCCCTAAAAGAAAGGAGAACCAAACTCTATTCTTTGCACAAATCTTGCAAATAGTCATCAGCAAAGCAGAATTCTCTTTCCTGCATCAATAACTTAAAATTACAAACTGCAATTGGGTTTTTGAAGAGTAATATTTCTAATATTTCAAGGAGGCACAACTCTGGCATATCAGTTTTTTGAGAACCCAGGACGTCAACATTCATAAAATTCAGATAATTAAAATACAGATTTGTGCAAAAAAACATTTTTCCTGAAAGCTGATTATTCTTCATTTTATCACATCAAATCTATAGTCACATGATACTTCAGAAAATAATCAAACTTAAAACAATAATTTACAGCATCTAAAATTTAGTCCAAAGATGTCAATTTAAAAGATAGAAAGATTTAAAAGTTTTTATAGAGAAAATTTCAAACAAATGTTGTATTTACAACTTTTAAAAAAATATGCATCTTGAATTTCACATGATAAAAAGATGCATTGCAAAAGATGCCCATGCATTTCCTCCCCCCTTAAAACTGTTATATGACAAATATTTCATTTCCTTACTTATTTAATAAAGTAGATACTCCACTTGTTTCAATGAATAAAAATTCAAATTCTGATTTGATCGATATTAAAAACGGGGGGGGGGATCGTAGTAATATACTTATTAATTCTTATTCTGCATTCCTCCCAACACTACTGTACACAAAGAATACATTTCCTTAATAAAGTAAACAAAGAAACTTTCAAAAGCATTTACAGAATTTCAGTTTCTTCTGTAATTATTTGTAATTAAATAATTTAACAGCCTGTCTTAAATTATTGTACCAATACCTAAATCAAACAGGAAATTGCACTTTCTTTATATCAATTAAAGATTTTTTTTTTCTGATTTTTTAATACAACTGGATCCTTATATAATTTCCAAATAATATGTTGAGAGAGCATAAATATGACTGTTTAGAATTTCGGTATGTATCTATCTGAGTAAGCAATCATTTGCATGAAATATATATATTACATCTTGTTTGAAGAACAAATGAACTGCTTGATTCAAAATTCATATATTATTATTAAATTTTTATGCTAAAACTTACAATGAATGGTCAAATAACAGTTTTCTAAAGGCATTTTTAATGTAACATGGTAACATTTAGAGTAGGGTACAGGAGTGGATTATCAAATAGGCACTAGGACCTAATTTACTTGTTGTAAGAGGCCCCTTACATTTGGAGGGCCAGCAATTCCTGGAATATTTTCTTTTTGTTTTGTAATACTTTTAAGTTAATCTAATTTTATGCCTTCATTTGCTATTAAAATTAAAATTACTAACTACAAAATTCAGATCATTCTTAAGACTTTTAAGAATGACCTTTTTTTTTTTTTTTTTTTACAAAATTATTTATAGACTAGTGTGGTTCAGTCTTTTTAGCAGTTGGTTGACAGAGTCTTTTTATTAGAGTATTTAAATTATGTTTAAAAATTATAATTATTTTACTATTTTGTTTAAAAGCATTTTTAAATATATTTTATATATATATATGGGTTACCGATTCTAATTATCATGATGGTGATCCCTAAAGGTAAATATTTCCTCATTTGAAACAGACATAATTTAGGTTACTTAATAATGACTTGTACAGATATTAAATTAAATAAATTTAAAAAATCTATTTTGGAAATTGAGAAGGGAAGGGGGAGTCCGGAAATTTACACTGTCCAAAGGCTTCTACAGGATCTTTGATCATGATGTGGTTTAGAGTAATACTTATTCATAGCTAACATAAAATAAGAATTCCTACCATCAACACATCATAATCTGAGCCATACTGATAAAATTGGAATGTTAATTTAACATCAGCAGGCAAAAATTTCAGCAACTAGCAACTAACTCAAAAACAATCACAATAAATTAGCTAAATTACATATATTCTTGCTTTTATTTCATCTGGAAAAATCTTATTTGCATTTCCTATAAAAATATCTTTCCAAAATATGCCTCAATTGAAATTTAAATACAAGACTTCCTTCATTAAAAAAGCTACAAAAATATGTTACTGCTATTTTTCATAACAGTTAATACTGCCAATATTTACTTGAAAAATAATAAGAACAAATAATATATTTTGATAATTTTCTCATACAAATCAAAACTTTTATATAACATGTATAAACTAGGAAGAATCCTTCCATCAGGGCATGTGCAAATTCATAACATAAAAACAAATAAGCTTCAAAACATATAAATTTATAAGTTACAAGTCGTCAAAATTTTACCTTTTATTGCTGTAAACATTTATTTGAAGAAAAAAATAAACATAAATAACTGAACATCATGATTTATCACACAAATGAAATAAATTCTGCTCATAAATTATGAAATGAAGTGTCAACACCTTCTATTAAGGTAAGTTATATTCCTCTGTATAATTACTAATGAAATTATTTCAAGTGTGTCACAGTATTTTACACAAGAAAAAGTGTGTTGATGTAAAATTTATTTACATGTACTATCAAAACACACTGATGCTATTTAATACTGCACTTTCCAAACCAATATAGTATTTAATTAATTCTAACATATTACACAAATATATATATATATATATATAAAATTATTAATGATATTAAAACAAGATACTTAAAAAATTATAGATACCTTCAGAAGATAACAATTGAGGCTCTTCTGAATTGTTGCTAATGGCTTTTGCACTGTGTTGAGTTCCATTTGAGGAGGCAGAATTACTCAGACCAGCAGCAGGAGTGACATTTGGCCCAGAATTATTCACACCAGCCACAGGTATGTTAGAATTTGCTGAGAAATTAAAATTTTATGACATGCAATCAATAAAACTTATAAATAATATATTCATACAAGGATTATGTGCAAGACCATGAATTCAGCTGGCTATTGGAAGAAAATAAGCAAAGAAAATACTGAGAAAGGATGTGTAATTTACAAATTTGTGCATCACTCCAATAATAAAGGAGAACCCCAAATTTTCAAATTTTTTTTTTTTTTTTTTTGGCAAAACTGTCATAATAAAATAACCTTTCATTATTTCATCAAATATTTAATAACATGAATTTTTTTCAATTGTTGAAAACAAAGGAAGAATGATTATGTTTATTATCTGTTATGTTTATTATTTATTATGCCAATTTACATAAAGAATAAGGAGAAAATAAAGCAAAGTAATAGACCATATCCAATTAGAAGTCAGATTTTCCAGACAGTTACATTACAAATGACACTGCAATGTCGAGTACACAATAAACAGAATAGTTATCGGTTCTAAAATAACATGACTTTAATGCCTTACACAATTTGGTACATAAAAATACTTTGTCGCTAGAGCCATGAATATCAAGTTATTTAATGAGAGGTAAAAAAATAACATTATATACACATAATAAAATTCACAATTAGCTTTTAAAAAAAATCCTTCATGAATCACTGTTTCAACTATACAGTGAATGCAATGGATACCAAAGCTTAATGGACCCTATTAAAAAAGATTCATTACTAAAGTAGATGCAAATCTTGAATGTATAGCAACAAAAACTTAAATATCTATTATATATTGCTGCCTAATAAGCAAAACCACATATTTCAGCTTTCCAAATTTTCCAAGAGAAAAGAAAACCTGAAATATTCACAGTCAATAACAAATACAGTGAACTTTTTCCTCATGTTTGTACCAGATAAATGTGGGTAAAAATCTGTTAATATTCTTAACTAGTTGCAAAAATTTAATTTTTCTTCCTTTCATAAATTTTGATGCTACTTCTTAAATAACAATATAGGAGGTTATAATTCTGAGGCAATTTTTCCTTTCAGCATTAAACAAAACTGAATAGAAAAAAACTTTCACATTGTTAAAGTGTTACCAAATGAAGTATTAAAGTGATTAGCAAAAGACTAGCAAAAAAAAAAAAAAAATCAAGAAAGTTTGAGGTAAATATATTTGGGTGTCCTTTTTGGACATAACATTTATTAAAAATATAGGGCAACAAAATCTAATATTAGAAAGAGTCAAGATCATTTTATTTCACGTGACTTTTTCCTCTTATACATCAACTGCAATTAATGGAGCTTCAGTATTAATTGCATGTCAGCAATTAATCACCAAAGATCTCATATTATCTATTGACTATGTTCACCAATGACATGTGGTTAACACACAAATACTTAATCAATCATCTTTTCACTTCACAAAATACACTACAGATAGAAAACAAATTTTTGTTTGTTTATTTTTTATCATGAGTCATTTTTTAACTGTATTAGGAATGCAATGGAGCTTAAGATTAATAACATCAGATTTATTACTTTAATCAGACATTAAAAACATCAGATTTATTACTTTAATCAGACATTAAAAACCTCAGATTTATTACCAAAGCAAATAATACCGAAAATGTAAATCCTGAATGTAAAAATGCAAAACTATAAATTATCTTTATTAATTTTTCTAATATTCATATTATATTAAAACAAAGCTTGAATACTTCATTATTTATTGCGGCAATTTGAAATAAAACATTAATGGACAAATCATTTCCAGTGCTTTCCACTCAGTCTCTTTCATAATTAAAAGGCTGCTATTAATTTTTTTTTTTTTTTTTGTATAGTAGGACTAAAAATTAGATGTTATATTATAGATTACTGATACAGACAAATATGAAGAAAAGCAAAACCAATTAATTCAGCATATGCACAATATATTGCTGTGTATGCAATACATACAAATTTATAGCTTAAACTTAAATTTTAAAAATTTCAAAAGTATGATGAATATTGTTCTTGCAAATTTTAAGGAATACTTTATTTATTAATTATAGCGACCAATAATTTGATGCAATTTAAAGGCGTATATTTGCAATTTAAAGAAGGCAGGTAATTTGATGCTATGCATAAAAAGTAGTTAAAAAGTATTTAATAATTCTAGAAAAAAGGATAGAACTCTTCAGAGTTATCCTAAATGTTTTCAACAGATGTCAATTTTCCTGAGATTTCATTTCTGAAGGTTGGGATACAGTTGCCTTTTTTCTTAAAATTTATTTTTTACCAACCATGTATAAAAGGATTTATACAGGAAGAAATGTGTGCTATCAATATAATTTATTCACATTAATGGAAATGGATTGAATGGAATGCATTTAAATTTCTATAAGAATGAAAAAATGAGCACCAATAAGTTTATTTGTATTTGAACTGCAAATGAACAAAAAAAAATTTGTTATGTCAAAATATGAAAACTAATCATTTCAAATTCATACTTCTAATCTTGCTTTTTAAAAAAATATAAACTGAAGAATTTAAGTTAAAAACTACAATCTAGAAAATAAGTATAGCATTTCACATTTTATGGAGGAAGCTAACTGAATTATTTTCAATTCTCTAGGAAACAGTGCATGAAAGTTACTTTTATTAAATTAAAATAAATCTATGGTTGTCCAAAAACCTGTTTCTATTTAATGAAATACTGTGTATTGTTTAATGCTTTCAAATTTTGTGTATATTTTAATGTTTACTAAAAATAAATGTGATAATATTTACTAAAAGAAATCCAGAATAACACCATAAGCAGTGACTATACTACAATTAATATAACATACACACAAGAATCAAAATGTTCAGCTTAAGATTTTTAAATATATTTTACAGCACATAATAGCTAAATAATAGTGCATTAAGTCTTTATTAATCTTCCAAAAACCTATTAACAACATAAATTAACTAATTTCTTTCATTCATAATATAGCCATTTTATATTATTTTACAGTCAAGAATCTCAACTTTTAATTCGTTTTAAACTGAGAAGTGTAAAAATGTGTAGTGTACTAGTGTAAAAATACTATTAATTTGAAGTGAGACACATTCAAATGTCTAAAATGTTTCTATAGGAATGATATAATGAATGTGAATACTTTTCAGCATATTTTGGGTAATTAACAAAAATGCTTACCTGTACTTTCGGTATCAATTTTTGGTATTTTAACAACAGGAGGAATATCCTCTTCATTAATAACTGCACCAGACTTTGCGGATTTTATCAAACCTTCCAATGTCTAAAAAATAATAAACATTAAAATGCTAAAAATCTGCATTTCAGATAATATATTTCTTAAGTCATAAAAAACTTCACAATATATATTTATTAAAATATGGTCAATATGAAAAAATAGCCACTGATCAATGTTTCTAATTAATGCAACACAATTACAATTCCATTTCAAAAAGAAAACAAATTAGATTTCATGTATAAAAACATTATATGCATGGATATTTGTTAGATTATAAATATTTAAACTAAGATTCTTATTTTCCTGTGAAATCTGCTGGGAAATAGGAAAGAGTTATGTAATTGCAAACAAAATGTCAAAAACAACCTTGGCAGAAAAACCATTACTCCCAGCTTAATATGGATGATTTCTACATAAACATTATTCCCTACTTGAAATTCTCCTCAAGCAGCTAAATTTATTTCACAAAAAGTGAAAAAAAAAAGCAAAAAAGGAAATCATTATAATATATTACAAAGGTTAGATGCATGTTTCATTTTATTAGCAAGAGACAAGACAAATTACTTTAAATTACAGAAACATAGATTGGAATAAAGATCAACCTATTTTCTCTAATAACTAAGCTCGAAAACGAAAATAATAATTTATTTCAATTGGAACAGCTCTGACAACTGAATGTTCTAATAAATAATATTCATCCTGTAGCAGATAGAGTGCAGGAAGCAAAACTTGGTACTATAGATGGATATAATCATGTCTTCTAATAAAGCAATACAGTTTAGTAGTAAACTTACAAATTATGTATTTAATAGAAATCCATAATATTATTAGACATGATTATAACTTTATTTCAAAAATGTGAAAAACTAACATGGGAATTGAAATTTAAAACAATGTCAAATAATTCAAAATATTAATGCAACACATAAACTGTATATTTTCAAATAGCTTTATTGCTAAAGCAAAAAGAATATAGCTATTTAATTAAAAATTAATTTATATTTCAATACATCATTTCACAAAATTATTTAGAATTTTTTGATTTCATGTTATTTAAAAAAGTAATTAATCTTAACTCCTTTTTCGCAGAAGTTAAATTCTGAAACATAAGAATGCTCATTATAATCAGCAAGACATTTGGAAGCAAAAAAAAAAAAATTTACCCTTTAAATATATGGACTTAAAATATACATATTAATAAGTGTTAAAGATGAACTGCTAGATGGGAAAGAATTGTTAATGGAATGTGAAGAATTTTGATAAGCTATACAGCATTCAATAATTATCTCAAAATTTATTTATTAATAATGTCATAATATCATAAAAATTTACACATCTATTTTAAATTTCATACTGTCCTAGAATTTTAAATTTGTACCTCTAAATAATATTATTTTTAAAAACAAATTTTTGAAAAGTAAGAAAAGTAAGTGGTCTACTTAAGTAAGTGGTCTACTTAAATGTTTAAAATTTAATCTCACTTGAAAATGCTTCTTACACTGTTTATGTATAAATAAATGAATGTATTTTAATCAACCAAAATTTTAAAGAATAGCAAATAATGTCTGATAAAATTCTTGATACCATACAAAGAAATATCAGATTTTATATTAGAATATATCACAAAAATGCTTGAATCACCTTTTAACCATCTCTTTTTAATCAACATATTTTCAATAATTCTTTCAAAATTTTATCTTAAATTACAATATTTCAAAAAAATAAAATGAGCTTTCCCAAAATGCTGCTTTTGTCTGTGCTAATGTATAAACTAATTTATAATAAATTTTGTGGTTGTTTTTTGGTTTAAGATTTCATTTTAAAAAAATATACTTTATGAAAGGCACTAAAAAAATGTTCTGATTTTTAAACACTGTTTTTCAAAACTTGTTTTTCACATTTATTAATACCCTTCATGATTGATATCAAGTGATATTTAGATTATATAAAATAAATACTATTTCATCATTTTTCAGGGTGGTACACAAACTTTAAATAGAGTCTTGAAAACTGATATATTTTATCTTATATCTTGCAGCAGCTCTCTTTGAGACAAATTAAACTACAGTAAGATTAGTTCCTTATTCAAAATTTCAGAAGAAAACAAATGTACACAAGATTTGTTTATATATGTCACATATCAATCTTTTCATATTCAATTTCATTGAATATCATTAAAACAAACTTTTTAAAAAAAGAAATGAGAAACATTCAAATATTTTTTTATGGTTTAATACTTTATATGAGAAATACAAATGCACATTAAAAAGCATACACACCTTTACTGCTCTTCCATATCGCCTAATTTTCGAAGAATCTCCAATCAACTTGGCAGCGTTCACAGCTTCATTATACATGGCCAATCTCTCTTGCAACATAAACACTGAGCTTCCAGTGTTTGATTCTGTACATGAATTTGAAGATCTTCTTTTTGGCGGTTCAGGCGGTTCACTTCTTTCATCATTTTGTGGAGGTTCATTTATTTCAGTAGGGGAATCCGCAGTGATATTTTGCAATTCACTCTGAAAAGAAAATTAACATGTTACCAGAAAATTAGGTAAAAATTAATAACGTCATGAAGGAAAATTTTCATGACTTCCTGAAATATACATAACATATGCATGCAAATTTACAGTACAGAATTTCATGATATATTGCAGTAATCACTCATGTTTCTTTATAAAGATTTCCACACTAATAGATATTAAGAAATGATACAATAAAATACCAATAGAGTAAACAGATTGTTTTTATTAGTTTAAAAAGCAATCAGAAAGCATTACTTATTTTTCTATCCTAAACAACTAAAAACATTTTTCAGCATAATGCATACATTTTTTTTTTTAATTCTTGAAAAAACGAGAGCTATTAAATTACATTCAATTAAATTGTTTTATAATACAGTGATATTAAAAAATATTCAAGAAAGTTACATATTTTCATTAATTTTCCAATTATATTAATGTATGCTTTTCTTAGAACGTTTAACTTAAAATAATGGTAAATGGATGTAAAAAATATTATATATCAGGTTTTGAGAATAATAACGATAATAAAACAGCTATAAAATAGAATGTAACTATTTACATTATATTTTATAGCTAGTAATCAAACAAAGTCCCAAGAAAAAGATTGTAAAGGGGAGGGGAGGGAAGGATCACATGAATAAAAACATGAGAAAAATAAATGCAATAAGCATTTTTTAATTATTTCATTTCAATATCATGGAAAATCATAATAAAACATATAAAGAAGGAAGCATTACTATTATGAAGGACAGTAAACAGTTCACTCATAAAGTGCTTTGTTGTTATTGTCTGAATCTATATTCTGAAAGCTGAAAGCAATTGGAAAAATAAAAATACCAAAAGATCCTCATCTCCAGATAGATTCCCATCATCCTCTTCATCTTCATCATCTTTCAAACATGCTTCAGCTAATTTTTCAATGTCAACAACTGGTGCAACTAGAAAACAGAACATTTAATCAACTAAGCAATTTATGATGAACAGCTGAAATCAGAATAGACTAACAAATCTATCTTTAATAAACAAGAAAATAAATGCCAGCAAAGAAACTTCTATGTATATTGATCGTTCTGAAGTATTAATATGTATTTTAAATTTATTTTAAACATATATATTTATAATATAATCATCCACCACAACCTGTAATGCTGAACAGAGTTTAAAAATATACCCATGATTTTTAATTGCATGATGATAGGATATGCGAATCTCAATTTCTGTTTTGACATTTAAGGAACTTAACGAGGCTATTTTTATGTTTAAAGTAACTGAGTAATCAATGCCAAATAAACCTAAACATGAATAAATAGCAAAGATCATTTAGCTGAAATCTGGAATTTTTATTATTTTATATTTATACAGATTCATTATATTCTCTCTTCCCAAACTAATTGAAAGTTATAGCTAATATTTTCTTTTGGTGTTTTATTATTATTATTTTATATTTAGCATCAAATTTTTTTCTGTTAGTGAATCACTATTTATTTCAATCAGAGTGCTCAATGTTAGTGCTTAGTTTTGATTCGGGTGTTTATGAACATTATGGATAAAGAAGATTCCAGTGGAAGGAAACAAAACTTTTATTACTACTACATATTTACATTTAAAGTATACCATAAATAATATTAATTTTTATTTCTGAAGCACTCTGCTAATATGCATGATATTCTTTACTATGACTTTTGTTAATTAATCTATGACAATCAGATCTGATATACTATTAACAGGATAACAGCCCATAAGACGAATACATCACTTAGGAAACGGATCACAAACATTGCTAATATGGAATGTCAAGAGCACAACACTATCACTTTGATCATAAGCTCAAATTATTTAGTATTATGAACTATTAAGTAAAATGCAGGAAGCACAAACCACTAAATTCCATTAAGTGAATTCAAACAGCATACCATGACTTCAAAAGAAGATGATTTGAAATTATTTAAATGCAAGCAAATTTTATTATACATGTTTAACAATTTTGATTTATACTAGTTTTGTAAAAACAGCGCTTAGATAAAATCATAGTTTAAAAAATTAAATATTGATTCTGTGATTTCAAAAAACACCCAGAGATAATTCATCACGTTTGTAGACAACTGTGAACAGAGTAGTTAATTTTTTACTATACTTTTATACCAGATTATTTTTTAAAGTACATTAATATAATGTTAAGTCTTGATATAAGTCTTTTTATAATAGAATTCTAGTACCAATGTCATATTATGAAATAGAATAAACTTGTTTCTTAATGAAAGATAGACATGATTGTATTAATTACGTTTTTTAAACAACAAACCTTTGGGCTTTGGTCTGTTAGGCCTGGCAGGAGCTTTTCCACTCAACAATGCTTCTAGTTCTGATTCGAGTGCACTTTCATCAATATCACTATCATCATCAACATTATCTGCTAGATCCAAATCAGGAATGTCGAAAAGACCAAGCTGACAAAAAGTTATAATTTATATTACAAATGAAAAGCAAATTATTTGAAACTATTTTTTTCTGTTATTCTAAACTATTTTTTAAGCTATTGAGTCCTTACAGACTACTATCACTCAAATATGAAAATCAAACATGGAGTTAGACATAGTTTCAGCCCATTTATTAAGTATATTGTTTCAAAGCACCATAATTTTTATGTGGCACATTACTTTTATATTTATTTTACATAAATATGAGTATGTAATTAATACTGTATTAGCAACATAAGAAAATGTATGCATTTAGAATGCATTAACTTTAAAAAACTTTTCATGATATTTGAGGTCTGAATATCATCAGTGTTTTATGTCACTAGTACACAGTAGCACTAATGTTAGCTAGGTATGATAATGGCCTTTGTGCAAATATGAGTAAACATTTTAATTCTTACTACTTAAGTTTTAAAAGGAACATAAAGAAAATTATCTTCCAACACTCAAAATAAAACTGAAAATATATATATATATATATATATATATATATATATATATATATATATATATATATATTTTAACTACAACAAACCCATTGTGTTTGTTATTAACATACAATACTGCAATATCTAAACTGGAAAAAGAAAGAAATAGAATCGGAGAGGAACAATTACAAAAAAAATTAATCATTTTTAAATTTAGACACAAAAAGTGTTAAAGATGATAATTATAAGGAAAAGTATTTAAGTTATAAGAATAATTACTGTTAAGAAGGCTAAACAACTAAATATTGCCTAAAATATGATTGATTCACTTATAATAATAGCATTCCATGTTCAAAAAGAACAGGAACAAAAATAATTATGCCCCTATTGTTTCTGTCAATTAAAACAGGCTGAAAGAAAAGTCCAAGAAAACTTGTCTCTCCACCCAATTACTTTTAGCAAAAGAGCTCTGATTTATTTTGAGATAATGCAATTTTAAATTTATATGTACTTCATTTTTATTTAAATAAATATTTATTGAAAATATTGCCGAAATATGGTCATTTGAGTAGGACCATAAGTACTTTTAGCGATGAATGATATAATGATAATTCCTTTTAATATTATAATGTTCAAAAGGTAAAATAATTTTTTTCTTTTTTTTTTAATTTCTTGATCTAAAAATTTTAAACTTAGAAATTCAGTTTTTAAAACTGTTCATCTGACCAAGTTTAAAATCATATCTACTCAATAACAATTTATTATCTGAAAATCAAAGTTGTAATTTTCAAATAATGCAAAAAAAAAGAAAGAAAAAAAGCTTTTTCTTGACTATTATTTAGTTCATTTGCTAAAATTACTTATAATGAAAGCATGATTTTACTCAAGATAAGCAAAGCAGAAGTAAAGGGTTATTCCTTTCAATTATTTCTTTTAAAAAATGCAATTTACCACTTGTTCAATGTCTTCTACTTCCATCCCATAACAACCCATAGCCTTCTCCAATATGAAGAAAATAAATGTTTTTTCTCTTCTTTTCTTTCTAACAGAATAGACCATTAAAATATAATTCATGTAGGTTTACTGTATAGTTTTGAATTAACAGATTCAAGGAAAATGAATTTTCAAAGAATAATAAGAAAGGAGCTTTAATAAACAATTTTTTAATATCCTTACATACATATTACATTTATTCATAAAATTTTAATTAAAAATCGAGAGAGACATAATAAATTTTATAAAGAAAATATTTAAATAAAATATCAACGTTCTATATAAGAAAAATCAATTTTTGAAAAAGAATAAAAAAATACATAGGAAATAAATACTAGAATTCCACTTATAAGTTTTTGAATGATAATTTCATCATTATTTATCCATGAATATTTTTTTAAAAAACATTTCAAGATACATTTGTTATTATTACCCTCATCTAAATTATAACATTCTGAAAAAAAAAAACTGCAATTTTGAACAGAATGCCAATACATTTTAACCCTTCTAAAAAATACACAAAAACATATTCTCTATACAAATTAAAATACAAAAACTCTCTTTTATATATATCTTTTAAAAAAATCTGAAAGTAGTTTTCAGATTTGAATTTAATGATAATTTATCTAAAAGTTATAAGCAGAGATCATTCCAATTAATAGTACATAGAACGATACAAGTTACCAAATTGTAGTAGATATTTCTAAATGTTTTAAGCTTCTTCAAAGAATTTCACGAAATAAAACAACTTTTATCCGAAATATAAACTTTTAATAACTCATAATATCAATACTTAACATTAAAAATGAAATTATGCTTATATGCAAGAATGATTTTTAAATACATTTGATTCAAATTAAAATTATGAAATATAACTCAATAGTATGGTACAAACTACAGCTTTTACTGTGCTATAAAGTTGAAATGTCACTTTCATTTAAAAAAAAAAAAGAAAAACTTCATAAATATAAACTAGCAAATATTTCAGTTTTTTCAGGAATAAATAATGTAACCAATTTAAATATTACACATAACCCATACTTATTGGCACTGCATACAAATAACACTTTTAACCCCACTTAAGATTATCAAATGAAAATTATTTAGGAAGACTCATTTTTATCAGGTCCTAACATTTTCATAAAATATAAAGTCATTTTCATTAGAGAAAGAGGAAGAAAGCAGAAACAAACAAACAAAAACTTAACCACTGTTCAATAAGTAGTGTTATAAAATATTTCATTATTTAGATAAGCTGAATCTCAAAAAATAGAGCTGCATGAGAATATCTGTCTCCATATTTGAAATCAAGACAAGAAATATAATCAAAATCAATTTAAAAAATCCCAGGCACCAAACAAATAATTATTTTTTGTTGACTTGTATAATTATGCATCAATATGAAGACATTTATATCATTATTTAAAATAAAATCATATTTATAAATGCTATATTGTACAATAAATTATTACATAATAATTTTACTAGATTACTCTGTTAGCAAACCAATTCAACTGCAATAAATTTTAGAAAATAATCTGATTATATCCAGATTTTTTCCTTTACCATTTGCTTTCAATTAAGAAAAGATAATTCTTGAGACTTTCAGAAAAAAATGATATTCTAGATCAGTTTTCCCGACTTTTTATTTAAATGGCAATCTTTGACAGGGTTCGAAAGATCGAGTTACAAGTTAACTTTTACTTTTCGGAAATTTCAAATTCCTTGAAGCTTAAAAACAATTTTTATCCATGAGTATGGATATTAACTCACATTAGCAAGTTGATTTGGTTGTCTTTTCGGTCGTGGACGAGATTTGCTTGCCATTTCAAAAAGTCTTGGGTTTATGCAATCAATTAATCTGCCACCATAGAATTTTCAGAGTAAACATTATTTGCAGAACAACTTACGCTCTTCTGATTATAGCTTAAGTCATGCAAAATATTCTATACCAAAACAGTAATCAATTTCACAACCAAAAAATTCTCTCATAAATCGAATGTACCTCAGCACCAAATTTCAATTGTTTTGGTTTAGAACTATGAAGGAATCATTATCAGAAGAAACATATCGAGTCCGCTCAAGCAGGTAATAAAGGTAGAAAATAATCAAGAGGTTTTGTCAGGTCCTGAGCCTAAAGCAAAGCCAACTAAACAATCGGAACGTACTTTGAGATGCATAATCCACGAATTTTTGAATAACAAATATTTTTGCTATTGTTATTTTTAAATATTTATTCCAAATAACTGCTTTTCAATCAAAATTTGAATTAAAAATTAAAATTATTATTAATAAAATTTATTAATTGTAATTAATGCTTAATTAATTAAATAAAGTATGATTGACTTCATTTATATATTTAAGCCTAATTTTTAATTTTAATTCTATTCAAAACCATTTACTCAATTTATTTATTTAAGTTAAGTATTTTCTAAAAAAAATTGAAATAAAAAAAAATGTAATTTCTTTTGACTTTAGTTCTGTATTTTGTCAACAGATGGCGCCTATAAAGAATGCCAATAGCAGGTCATTTCAGAGGTAATTAAAAATTATCCTTATGCCAAGTCATTGAAAGTCAAGAAGTCAAGTCACCGATACTATTAAGAGCGACTTCACACTATGGGAAATAATTTGCAGTTATCAGAAGATTGTTTATTATTCTATCTTCAGAAATAAAACACAAAGGAATCATTCCGATTAAAATCCACACAATTTTATTTACACCTCGCGTCTTATATCGTCTGAGCGTATTCTCCTTAAACAGGAAATCCGTCAGATATCGGCTCTATGGTATAATAACATCCCACCTAGATAACTCATGAGCCTTAATTGTACTCTTGAGGTGGCAATGCATTCTTTCGACAAGTCCATTGGCCTTTGGGTGATAGGGACAGCAATGAATTCGGTTAGTTCCAAGGAGATTATTCAGTTCTTTGAAAAGATTCGATTCTACGTTGATCTGTTGTTATGACTGCTGGGCAACCAAAACAAGATATCCATCCAGATTAAAGAGATCGACAAATCGTTTCAGCAGTCATGTCCACTGTAGGGATTACTTCCATCCATCTTGTAAATCGGTCAATTATTGTGAGACAATAATTTTTACCATTCGACAGAGGAAAAGAACCGATTAAATCGATGTGTATATATGAAAATATGTCTGGTGTTTATCATGAGATTCCATGCGATACTAATAAAAAAAAAATTTAACGTATATTTTTCTTTCGATGTTATTCATTTTCCACGTAATTTACCACAAAAGTTATATACTCTTTTTTTATTCCACATGTTTTGAAAATAAGTTTAAAAATGTTATCTTGTAAAAAAAATTTCATACAAAATATATACTTTTATACATGTGTTTCATAGATCTTCGTTAAAAAATCAATTTATTTCTTCTATACAACCAGAAAGAAGCTGTAGATGAATGAAATAAGCTAAGCATAACTAATTTTACACCCATTTAATTTATCTTTCAGTTATCCATTTCGTAGGCTTCTTGTACTCTTAAAATTACATTTTGAAAAATATAATTTTTATTTTTATAATGTTTATTTTAATTCTAATTTTTAAAGATAGATGATGAAATATATTTACGCACTGCATTGAGAATTCACTACTATTCATTGGGATTTCCATTGGATTACTTGGCTAAAAGGGAAAATACACAAAGGTTGGATGAGACTTTTACAAATTACAATCTTTAAATCCTTTCATGATTTTGTTGAACGGTGATTTGAAATTATAAATTTGTTTTTAAATTTGAAATTATTAATGCTATTATATATAATAATTATTTATATTAATGAAATAAAAAAAAACTTAACTCTAAAGATAATATATTAACTCCCAAAAACTTTGTAAGTTTTGAGAATCGCATTTAACTATACCCTACATATACACAATACCAGTTTATTAAAAATTTTCTATGAAACATGGATAAGAATTTTTTTAAATATAACATTTATTTTAAAATTTAAAAATGGTAATTTGAAGATACTTTTATTTTGCTAATAAATATTTTGTAATTAATGAAATTTTAGTATTTTTTAATATACTCTATGTGCGTTTCTCTTCTTAAAGCTTTCTCTGAAAAAATAAAATAGAGTTTCAGTAAAAATAATATGTAGACATTACACACTGGGATATAAATGACTGACAGTCAAAAGGTGTTTTACAACCCTTTTTCATCGATTCATTTTTCTTTATTTTCAGAAATTTCGTTATCGATTTCAAATATTATCGGCATTTTCTTGAAATAACTTTATAGCAAATTTAACATTTATTATATTTTCGACTCTCAATGATTTGATTCTCTTTTACGTAGCTCTTAAGCAGTTTTTAGCAACAACAAAAAATTATGTTAAAGTAACAATCTATTTATTTGCATTACAATTAAAAATATTTTAAAGGAAACATTAGTTTATTGAGAAAAAGAAAAAGAATTAGTTTTAAAAAATAATTTTAATGCGAACATTATAATTTTTTCCGTTTAGGAGAATCCATGTTACACTGAAAATGAAATTAATTGCATTAAAACAAACGAAACTATTTTCTTTACCACATTTCCAACAATATTACTGATGATAAAAGTCATTGATGTATGCCTTATGCCAACATTTAGATTTTATGTTATACATTTTTAAAAAATATCCACATTTGGATCAATTTCTATGCATTACTCAAGATGTTTTTAAAAATGTATGAAGGGAAATTTATCACAGACAAGTTAATTATAATTTTATTTTATTTTTAAAAAGACTTACAAATAAATTATATCTGTTTTAAAAAGCTGGGCAGTCTTTGGCAGCAACGAAATTCTTGATAATATGAAATATTTTTAGTTTAATTATCTCTAACAGATTTTTAACAGTTGAAAGTAAAGTGCAAAATCATTAATTTCATTATATTCAAAACATGAAGTATGAAACTTTAACTCAAGCACTGAAAAAATTCTCATTTATTGTCCTTCATTTACTATACAACTAATTCATTTTTTGGTCTTTTCTAGTAATCAGTGCTTTTACTCTTCAAACATTAACTAAATAATCGAATTTAAAGCTGGTTGATATAATATAAATGAATAAGATTAAAAAAAATTCGGCGAGTGGAAGAAGGGGATTTTATTTATCACAAGGAAGGCAATGTTGAAAATCAGAAATAATCATTTATACTTATCAATTTGAAATATTTTTTCTTCTTATCCAAGATATGAAAAAAGTGCAATGATTTTTCTCTGCATTCCCTGTGTGGTGACTAAAAACAAGAATATTATCCCCTCCTTAATTTGCAACAACAACGACAAAAACACATACACCTTAATTCCTGTTGATTGAATCTTCTTTATCTAAGATTGAATCTTCTTTATCTTTTATTAATATGATTAAATAAGCAACCCGAAACACATGAAACTAGAGATGCATAATCCACGATTTTTTGAATAACAAATAATATTGCTATTGTTATTTTTAAATATGCGTTCCAAATATCTGTTATTTCAATCATATTTTTAATTAAAAATTATTACTTAATATTAAATATAAAATTTATTAATTGTAATTAATACTTAATTTACTAATTTAATTAACGTGTGATTGAATTAATTTATCTGTTTCAGCTTACTTCTTAAATTTTATTTTTTTCTCAAAACTATTTATTTAATATATTTATTAGAGTGAACCATTTTCTGGAAAAGATGAGTTAAAAATATATGTCACTTTTTTAAAATGTTTACTTTAGTCCTATATTCTACCAATAGATGGCGCCAGCAGTAAACAGAGTACATGTAATCGAAGTCAATCATGTCACGAGCAATTAAAAATGATCTGTATGGAATAGCGCATCATCAAATACGAATATCGGTCCCTCCCGTAAAGTGGAGCTGTGACTTCGCACTTTCCAGTGAAGCCTCGCACTTTCCAGTGAAAGCACCGTTCCGATAAATTTCAGTGATATGCAATTCAATGATACGATACGATAATTCCAATAACCGGTCCGTTCACTTTTCCATCCAATCACAGATTTCTTTCGAGAGCTTCCATTTTACAGATCGTTTCGATTCTTACTTTCCAGTAAAGTCACCGCTCTGGCAAATTTCAGTGATATCGTATCGATTGGTATTTTCTATCGTGATCCAAAACTTGTAATCGAAATATCATCAGTAAGATCGTATCAAGGATTTGAATCACACCCCTCTTTGAAAAGTATTGATCACTTGTATTTGTGACTTTTTGATATTGGTTACGTAATAACCGCTCTGAAAATATTCGTCATCCCTACATGAAACTGAAAGGTATGCATGTCTCCGGACTCCTTTTATCTTTGATTGTTAAATTCTATGATTTTTATCTTCACAAACTCGCCTTTTATGGCTGAAAGTTTTTGTAATGGTTTTAATGGTTCGTAGAAGACTTTATTTCTGTTACTTTAAAAGATCAGCGAGTTCTCTCGATCATTAGTTTTACACCGATGGATTGCAGCTGCGAAAAAAGAAAGGAGCCAACTCTCATAAAAAGGCATGCTCAAGACATATTATTTAAAATAGGATTGATGCTTTGTCCCGAAGATATCATTTAAGACTGGTCCCTGTGTCACTTACACTTTCCTTGCCAAATGCTCGTTATTCCTCTGTTTCGAACTAGAGATGCCTAATCCACAATTTTTTGAATAACAAATAATATTGCTATTGTTATTTTTAAATATGCGTTCCAAATATCTGTTATTTCAATCATATTATTGATGAAAAATTATTACTTAATATTAAATATAAAATTTATTAATTGTAATTAATACTTAATTTACTAATATAATTAACGTGTGATTGAATTAATTTATCTGTTTCAGCTTACTTCTTAAATTTTATCTTTTTCTCAAAACTATTTATTTAATATATTTATTAGAGTGAACCATTTTCTGGAAAAGATGAGTTAAAAATATATGTCATTTCTTTAAAGTGTTTACTTTAGTCCTATATTCTACCAATAGATGGCGCCAGCAGTAAACAGAGTACATGTAATCGAAGTCAATCATGTCACGAGCAATTAAAAATGATCTGTATGGAATAGCGCATCATCAAATACGAATATCGGTCCATCCCGTAAAGTGGAGCGGTGACTTCGCACTTTCCAGTGAAGCCTCGCACTTTCCAGTGAAAGCACCGTTCCGATAAATTTCAGTGATATGCAATTCAATGATACGATACGATAATTCCAATAACCGGTCCGTTCACTTTTCCATCCAATCACAGATTTCTTTCGAGAGCTTCCATTTTACAGATCGTTTCGATTCTTACTTTCCAGTAAAGTCACCGCTCTGGCAAATTTCAGTGATATCGTATCGATTGGTATTTTCTATCGTGATCCAAAACTTGTAATCGAAATATCATCAGTAAGATCGTATCAAGGATTTGAATCACACCCCTCTTTGAAAAGTATTGATCACTTGTATTTGTGACTTTTTGATATTGGTTACGTAATAACCGCTCTGAAAATATTCGTCATTCCTACATGAAACTGAAAGGTATGCATGTCCCCGGACTCCTTTTATCTTTGATTGTTAAATTCTATGATTTTTATCTTCACAAACTCGCCTTTTATGGCTGAAAGTTTTTGTAATGGTTTTAATGGTTCGTAGAAGACTTTATTTCTGTTACTTTAAAAGATCAGCGAGTTCTCTCGATCATTAGTTTTACACCGATGGATTGCAGCTGCGAAAAAAGAAAGGAGCCAACTCTCATAAAAAGGCATGCTCAAGACATATTATTTAAAATAGGATTGATGCTTTGTCCCGAAGATATCATTTAAGACTGGTCCCTGTGTCACTTACACTTTCCTTGCCAAATGCTCGTTATTCCTCTGTTTCGAACTAGAGATGCCTAATCCACAATTTTTTGAATAACAAATAATATTGCTATTGTTATTTTTAAATATGCGTTCCAAATATCTGTTATTTCAATCATATTATTGATGAAAAATTATTACTTAATATTAAATATAAAATTTATTAATTGTAATTAATACTTAATTTACTAATATAATTAACGTGTGATTGAATTAATTTATCTGTTTCAGCTTACTTCTTAAATTTTATCTTTTTCTCAAAACTATTTATTTAATATATTTATTAGAGTGAACCATTTTCTGGAAAAGATGAGTTAAAAATATATGTCATTTCTTTAAAGTGTTTACTTTAGTCCTATATTCTACCAATAGATGGCGCCAGCAGTAAACAGAGTACATGTAATCAAAGTCAATCATGTCACGAGCAATTAAAAATGATCTGTATGGAATAGTGCATCATCAAATACGAATATCGGTCCCTCCCGTAAAGTGGAGCGGTGACTTCGCACTTTCGAGTGAAGCCTCGCACTTTCCGGTGAAATCACCGCTCCGATAAATTTCAGTGATATGCAATTCAATGATACGATACGATAATTCCAATAACCGGTCCGTTCACTTTTCAATCCAATCACAGATTTCTTTTGAGAGCTTCCATTGGACAGATCGTATCGTCACCGCTCCGGGAAATTTCAGTGATATCGTATCGATTGTTAGTTTCTATCATGATCCAAAACCTGTAATCGAAATATCATCAGTAAGATCGTATGAAGGATTTGAATCATACCCCTCTTTGAAAAGTATTGATCACTTGTATTTGTGACTTTTTGATATTGGTTACGTAATAACCGCACTGAAAATATTCGTCATCCCTATTTCGAACGCACTTTCCAGTCTTTTTTTCTCCTGGTTACGGATAAAGCACATTTCTATCATTAACGTTGCTTATTTTTTTAGAACGAGGAAGATTGGAGGAAATGTGTACCCCAGAATGTGTACCAAAATTCACTTTTCTTATTGACCAATCCCAGCCCGCGGAAGAAAGCCGCTACGTATATCCATGTATATGAGCAATGCAATCGTACATGTGATTGGCTAACGTGCCAACGTGATTGATTGTGTATGTTTACATTTTGGAAACTAGCGTCTCAATCGCAACGTCTATCCCTATGGGATGGGCGAATCCATCCCAAACCATACTTTCGAAAGGTAGGGACGTTTGACCGAGAGGGGCAGCAGGGATAAACGTTGTCTTTTAAATGTTGAGTTGTAGCTCAACGCTTATCCCGCTTCAATTGAATCGTTTTCCGCTGGAGTGGAAGGATGCGTTTTCCAAGCAAGCTGTCGACATATTAGCTTTAAACATATTTTCCAGTGACCTTCATCTTATTCAATGGATATTTATTACAAATACCATTTATTTTACCAAAAGCTATATTTCAGACAATTCATTTTCAGGTGGCTTTTACTTGTTTTCTACTGTTTTTATTATTATTATTACTAATTCTGCTTTTATAGGGTTCTGAATTTCCTGATATTAATGAATCTTGAAATCATTTAAAAGTACTTTTGACCCGACGAATGTTTCCATTAATACATCATCTTCAAAACTGGTAATTTACTGATTTTGAAAAAAATTTAATTGTAATATGATAACATTCCTTTACAGAAAAATTTCTGAATAATATGGAAACATATTTTTCATTTACATCTAACATGTACTATTTCTGCAATAAATAAAAAAGATGTGCCTATTATATGATTGTATGGATATAATATCTTTATAGTCTGAGAAAAAAAATATTCTGCCAATGGTTATATTTGCCTTTACATTCCCAGAACAGTGTATGTTTATTTTTTTATAATTCCTAAACTTCACATTTCTATTTGTCTTAATATTTTACCATGAACTGAAAAAAAAATATATATATATATACTGCTATTTTTAAATTTAAAATATGACATGAGAACATTTTAATTTTGTAACATAAACTAAAATTTGGATTTTTAAACCATAGATAGTCACAAAAGGCATTGACAAATTGAAGCATCTGAAATATATATACTTTAAATAGAATATGCTTCCTGATATAATCATTCTGTAGAAGTATTTTCTATAATATAATTAGAATGTTGTTAATTCAGAATATAAACTCAAACAGAATAAATTTGGAATGGATTTAGAATGTTTTCTGATATTTTGCATTTTCTGCAGTCCCAATTTAAAGATATAGCTGGCCAATTTTTTTCTGAAATAAAAATTTCATTCCCAAAACTGGATCATGTTCTCATATCATAAAAACACAATTTAAGACATTATTTGGAAACTTCATATGTTTTACATTTATTTTCCATTAGCCAGTTGCAATTATATAGTTTCTAAAAATAATTATGCTATGATAAATTCTTTTTAAAAAGAAAAAATCCAAGTAAAATATTGCACACATAGATTCATAGTGTCTCTTTTAGAATGTACTAAGTATTCAAAAATTGATTATTCAAAATCAATTGTAGTATTGGCAATTTGAATCTTGGAACGTTTTTTAACAATAAAATGCGACACATCACATGATTTGTGAGAAGATATACTGGTGTTTAAAATACTTAGGTAAATTTTTCCTTCTTGTCGCTTTCTTTACTTTATTGATCCTGAAATTGTAATTATGGTATCTATGTTTTTCAGTTGTAATATTTTTTTTACATTATGCGTTTTGTTCTCATTCTTAATAAAGTTTACACATTTTGCTTAGCATTTTATATGTAGTTTGTGCATTTAATATGTGTCTATTCATTGCAATACCCTCTTGATAATGTTAATTCCTTTCATTACAATTTTACATTATAATATATCAATTCTTGAATGTAGAGCCAAATATATCAATTCAATAGACAAAAAAAATTTTCATATTAGTATTTCAATTTAGTTACATGCTAAATAATTTTCTGTTTTTATTATTTGATTTTTGAAAGTTATATAGTAAAATATTCTACATCCAAAGCATCTCCTATTATGCAACATCAATGTTTGTTGGACTAACTCGGTCAAATGTTCATGCATAAATGTTTTTCACTCGGTCAAATGTTCATGTATAAATGTTAGTCTTATAAATTATGAGAATTACCTATATAATTCAGTAAATAAATAACCAAATTATAGTTATTTTTTTTAATCACTAACCACTTACCAAAGACATTTTTAGCAGGCATTCAGCTAAGTGTAGCCTTCTGTAACCAATCTGTAAATATTTTTACTATATTCTTTAACACTGTAACATTTATATATTTTAAGTGAATAAATATTTTTCCTATACCTATAGCACAATTATGAAAATTACATATATAATGCACAATATGCAGGCACAATGGTTCCAATGCTAATTGAGAGTATATTATCTATGCTTATCAGCCATTCATATTTTGGTTTCCTTAATGATTTTGAAGCAAACCTAATGAAAACAAATATATTATTTTCTTAACTGCCTCACAAAAATGAGCTGTTATGTAAATATTTAAAACAAGTTTTAATCAAATTACTTTCATTCTGTTTACTTTGTTTCTAGAGTGTTCATCTAACTTTATTTTGTGTTTATTATTTTTTTATTGTAAAACGATAAAATTATAGAAGTATAACATTTCTTCACATAGAAAAGAACATATTTTTATATAAATACTAATAAAAAAATGGAAATAACTATTTTCATTAT
Organism: Argiope bruennichi; assembly: GCF_947563725.1. Lineage (NCBI taxonomy): Eukaryota > Metazoa > Arthropoda > Arachnida > Araneae > Araneidae > Argiope > Argiope bruennichi. The sequence goes on from NC_079162.1 coordinate 64,197,595, forward strand.
ATATTTTTAATTTGTGTTAAGTTTTTTTTCTGCCTCATAAAGTCAAATAGCACAATAAGTTCTTCAAATGATGAAATATATTGTATGCTTTTGAAAAATTCTTTGTTTCTAATAAAACTACAATGCTATATTTTTTAATAATTAGATATAATATACCAATGGAGGAACTAAATTGCATTTAAAATTTTTAAAAAATCTGCCTTGAAAAATTTAGATTCATTTGTATATTAAGTAAAAAAAGTATTTCATTTCTTATTCTATATTCAATAAAGATAACAAAAAAAAAGTTGTTTGCTATAGAAAGTTTTTAAAATATTATTTAAATTTATTAAATTAAAAGTTTCTATAAAATATCTATTAACTATCATCAAATTTATTCAATTCTTGAGAGCTGAAGTTCTACAGATTCACTAGTTTATAATATATAAACCAAAATGCAGTTTGTAACATTTAACCAAATAACAGAATTGCAAGTCATCGTGTACAGAGTTGTTGTCTGTAGTATTTATGTAAATATCTTTGTCTGCATTATCTAACCAATAAAAAGAAAAACTCATTTATTGTATCACTTGCATATTTCTTTTATTATTATTATATTTAACTATTTTAATACATTATAAGGATAAAAACGGAATCATTTTTTAATCCACCCCATACATAACTTGCTTCAACGAACGAATAACGAAACATTTAATTATAAAAAAAGTGGAACAAATATATTTATATACTAATAATAAAGTTGAATGTGTGTGTTTTGGTGCTCTACAAGCCAAATATTTGACCTACATGTATCAAATGTGACACATATGTAGAAAGGTGGACGTGTGCACCTTGGACCGATTTTTTTGGAAATTTTAAATATTATTTTAAGCTGAAATTTGCCGTTTTTCCACGATAATTTCTGAAAATATCACTGCACAAACATAAATTTTACATTGTTTGAAATTTTTTTAATTATATCAATTGAATTGTAGAACGAATATTTGCTTTTTTAAAAAATATCCCCCCCCCACATTTAATGTTACATTATTACCCTGAAATCCAAATCGTTTTCATTTTTTCATCATGTAATTAATCACATGGTTTTCGCCCATTATTGAAAGGCAAGTAAAGAAGTATTATATTTAATATCTGAGCAATTTATAAAACAAATAGAAAAAGTGAAGTTACAATACCTCAAATTCAGAAGATAGATGAAAGGGTTATTTACATTTTCAACAGTGCCATGATGTCAAGTAACAGTCTCAATCAGAAAAGTTTATGATCACAATACACAGAGTAAATAAGAATATTTAAATAAGTCAGTTAAAATCACAATTTTAATGCTAAACTATTTGATAGACTCATTGATATGAAGTTATATCTAAACAATTTATCTAAAAACAAATACAACCAATGTTCCTGATGAACAAACTGGTCACCTGATGTGACAAGTATGAATATATATACTATGAAATGCATAACAGAATGATGGAACAGACTATAACAAATATGAAAACAATGTCATGTTTCAATATTGCATAGTATTCTCTTTCATACTAATATTAATCCATTTTCTGTTTGTTTCATTACACAATGTTTTCGTAATAAATATATATTGCGTTTTTATTATATTTAACTTTATTACATACTAAACATTTTACCATTTGTGAGCAATGTCAGTTAGATTACATCTCAAAAAACAATTTGCTTCTGTAGGCTCTTCTAAATTTAGCTTTTAGTTTTCCTTGTTGTGATTCAAGTGAACTTGCTAATTATTATTTAATTCTTTTTATCATGATTTCATATTTGGTAAGGATATCTTTGTATTTTATTTGATAAACAGTAAGATGAGAATCTCATTTTGTCATTGTTTTGTTATTAAAATAGTAGAAACTTTAGTAATGTGTAAACTTGCACTATCATTTCAATAAGATAAGCATTAAGATGAGATGAGATGAGATGAGAAAAATTTTGACAAATCAAATAAAACCTTTCTCATCATAAGGATTATATATATTATAGCTATTTCTTTTTATGACTCTTATAATGAAATCAACCAAGATTTTTCAAATAAATTAATAAGTATTGCAATTATTCACAAAAGGAAGATAACACGATTACTTCATTCCCAAACACTGTAAATATGATTTTATGTCACAGAACAACAATCTGAAAAAAATTACCATGAACACATTTATTTACATTTTATAGCTGTATAAAGCTAACAATCGATACATTATATTTTTCCTCACTCTAAAAACTGCCTAGTTATGACATTAACTTATTAAAGTTTAGTCAAAAAATTGTGTAATACAGTGCTATATATTATTTATTTTCTTTAGTTTTTATTTCATATGTTAATTTGTTTATATTATACTGTTAAACCAATAAGAATTTGATATTTGACTATATTTCTATTTTTCCAAATGTTATTGCTTAATTCAAAATTAGCTTGTTATTTAATTGTAGAATTTTCAGGATATTATATTCATACTCCTAAACATGAAAAAAATAACTGCTGCATGATTTAGCAGGTAAAATTAATTCTTTCCTAACTATAATTTTTTGGCTCCAATTTTTACTTTTTTTAAATGAATTTTTAAAACTTCACTTTGCCATATTTCAAAAATTTTGTGTAATTAAACTACAGGGTGACCATAAAATAACTTTCCCCATTTGGAGGCATCTACGACTAAATAGAATGAAGCCAAATTCCACTAACCCTCTTTAAAAAAGTTTTCACATGGAGACATATTGGTGCTACTAGAAATAGAACATGTGACATGCTGAACATTCAGGCTTTCTATATTTGTATAATATATTAGTTCAATATCACTTCTTTTTCAGTTATTAACAGGAAAATTTAGTAGTTTCATTTTTTAAAAATAGAGTAGTAGAGTAGTTAGTAGTTTCATTTTTTAAAAATAAATTCATTTTTTAAAATATTCCTTTCCTATATTCAGAATGTCAGTAACAGGCTGTAATATTGTGAATATTCTGAACATCTTTTAAAAGACCATTATATTAATCTTTCAAAAATATTTATATTTTGAAATATACTGAGGAAGGTGCAAGTATGAACATGAAACTCTATATAACATGATTTCTTAATAACTAGAAAAACAAACCTTAAAGAAAACCAGTATTAAAAAAAAAAAAAATTATATCCTCCGAAATATTCGCAGGGAGTTACATTTTAATACTTTTATGTAATTGAAAATAATCTTATACTAGTCATAAGAAAATTGAATTTAAATAGTCCTATGTTTAAAAAAAATCACTATAAAATACAATTCTTTGCAACTTTAAATTGCTAACAGACATTATTAAAATGTTATTTTTCAAATAATACTAATTGAACTAATAAAATAACTTCATCAAATGAAAATATTTTAAATATATTTACAATTGTGTCATTTATGTAGGACTAATTTGTTACAAAAGAACTTAAATTATCAATAAAACATGAATTGAAAATAGTTTTATTTCATGCATTAAAAAGGTTCATATTTTTATAGCTCATTTAATGAGATTTATCTGTTAAGTAATAAAACTCAATTTGTTTTATTTATTGAGAAGAGGAAAACAACTTGTGATAATAAAAATTTCAGAAATTTATAATATAGTAAAATAAATCTCAATCAAACATTAATAAAATCAGAATCCTTTTAAGAAAACTGTTTCTTGAATAAAGGCTTGACTTGATATACAATAAATATTACAATATATACCTACTCAACATGCTATGTCTTTTATTACACTATGAACCCCGAGTACGAAATAAACTTTGTGCTAAAGTTGTTTTTACAGTAAGCACTTTATAAAATTATTTTTCTAAATTTGTGTAAAAGTTATTTAACTTATTTTTTTAAAAATAAAGATGACCTAGATCATTAAGTTTTGGTTATATGTCTTCTACTCACAAAACGTGTTATTTAAATTCAATAAGTTATTTCATTCCTGTTAGTTTATTACCTTTACAAGAATTTAACATGCATTTACTTAAAACTACAAAGCACAAGAGTAATATAATGGCAAAAAAAAAATCAAGTATGAAAATGAAATGGTTAATGATTTGCTTTATTTCCATATTACATACTGAAACTTAAATATCAATATCACATTACCTCTTCATTCACAATGTAATTTTATACATTTCTAAAAATTATATACGATCCGTTTATGAAATGCAACACAAGAACAAATTTGTAAACATTTTCAAAGATAAGAAATAGTGATTTAAAAATAGACATTAATAGAGAGGAAAACTATATCCACATTAACATGCTAAAGTAATGACAACGTATTCCCTCGTGATCAATGAAAAACGATTCAAATGAACCGGGATAAGCGTTGAGCTACAACTCAACATTTAAAAGCCAACGTTTATCCCTGCTGCCCCTCTCGGGCAAACGTACCTACCTGTGAAAAGTACGGTTCATGATGGATTCGCCCTTCCCATAGGGATTACGTTGCGATTGAGACGCTAGTCCGGTACTCAACTCAACATTTAAAAGCCAACGTTTATCCCTGCTGCCCCTCTCGGGCAAACGTACCTACCTGTGAAAAGTACGGTTCATGATGGATTCGCCCTTCCCATAGGGATTACGTTGCGATTGAGACGCTAGTATTTTGGAAATGAACAGCAAACGTGTGTCAGATTCTGTCTGGTTAATCTTTGAAAATTCACAGGTGGTTTGAGACACAGAAGTGTGAAAGAATTTATGAGCAATTGTTGATATATGTGGGATAGTAAACATAAAAATATAGTTCTTTTTATCATGTACATAATGTTATTCCATTTACATTAACTTACAAATCTTCAGTAACATGTGAGATGATTATGATTTAAAGTATATTTGTATGTATCAAAAAATAAGTAGCATATTTAGATAAATGATTTTTTTTTAAATATATTTCAAAGATTTTATTTTCTAGTAATTTTTTTTTCTTTTTTCGTGCAGAACATGCAAAGAAGGCTTTCTATCAATATCATGTTTTCACAAGTATTGAGTCATAATTTTTAGCAATGATTATCATGTTCATATTTAACTATCAGAATTTTATTGCTGCAGATATTCATATTTCCTCAATTTTAAATACTTTCATCTCTTTACTTTTTGTTCCCCTTTGTTTCAATAACACTTAAGCCCAACTAATGATTGACATTCTTATTAAATACTAATTTTACCTAATTGTTACATGACAAGTCGTAATAAGCATTGCCCTTTTTTTGTTTATTTATTTATTTTGCATTGAAATGGAATATGTAGGGGAAAAAATACTCATATATTGAACATATTCAAAGTGAAAAGGAAAATTTGTATTTTAAAAATATAAAATTGGTTGTTTTTTTTACTTCTTAAAATCAACTACATAGACTTAGACATTGATTTCTATTTATATAGCAATTTCAGCAGAATTAGTCAAACAAATGTCTTTCTCAAACTATAATGCCACGACAATTTGTGCAATTCTTAATTGCCATTCCTTCGATATAAATTATGAAGATCAAGCAACTCATATATGTGTGAATTTTTTAATTGTTTGTGTGTGAATTTACATTGAAATATTTTAATACCATCTGCTTTTACTTTATTTCATATTAACCATTTTAAAATATATCCAAATTTCAATAAAAGACATACTTCTAATAACACGTTTTCTGTATTTTACTCAATATTTTGCTATACATATATATATAATGTAATTTTAAATAGCCATGTTATATTTCTTTAAAAAAAATTTCAGAATATTTTTTTCTGAATTGGTTTGAATTAGTTCTTTCAATAACATATATATCCAATACAAAAACTTTCATATTCCAATGAAGGTAAAATATGCCAATCTATTGAATACCTTTTTTCGTGTAAAGGTGAATATTTTAAAATCCTTTTATGGAAGGCTTTATACAGATGTATGAGGCCTCATATAATGCACTTAGAATTTTAATACAATATTTTACTCGTTAAAGAAATATAATGATCATTGTATGATATTAAAATGCATACATGTTATATTTTTTTTAAAGGATTGAGAAATTATGTATATTTAAAATAAGCTATACAGAAGTTTCATGCAAGCATAATAAATAGTACTTAGTCAGCTCCTAATGAATTTGTTTAATTATTAATGAATTAGTGAATTTGTTTTAAATACAATTAAAGTTGGTACCATTCAGCAACTACATTTGTTGATTATCTCAGTGTCAAATAAATGTTTTAAGATTTAAGTTCTTAAAATATCTCTAATTTTATATAAACCTTGTCCTGGTTTTATATTAATCTTCAGTTTCCAAACTTTTACATTACATTGCAACTTCATCTCTTCACATAATATAGTGAAGCAAAAAAAGAGTAATATTTATTTTTCATTCCTTTTAACAATTTGCTATTTTGTTAAAATTTATTTTTAAATTAAAATAGCTTTCTAACAAATAAGACGCCAAAATTCTTTCTCTTGAAACTTAGCAAAAATTAAATGCTTTGCTATTTCATTTTCTGGAAATATTTAATTTAAACAATATTAATAAATAAATGTTGTATAATCCTGGTTCAATGTAAACTGATTTTATGAAATATCTCTGATATTGCAAATTCAAAAAACAAATACTTATTATAGGGAAATAATTAAAATTCTTCCCATGAAATTGCAAAATTGCTGATTTTTTAATGAGTAATTGATATGCTATTATTCATATACTACAGTTTAGAATTCGTTTTGTATTCAAAACATTTCAGATCCCCCTTCCCCAAAAAAAACTTGTATTGCTTGCCTATATGCCTCTACAGAGTTTAATTTTGACCTGCTATCCATTATTAGGTTCTAATCCATTCAATTTTTTTTTTTCATTTACTGCTTATTGTGCTAACAAAGAATATAATATTAATAAAATAAAAATGATACAACATGTAACACAAATTTAATGAACCCAAATGTGGTACATAGTGCAAAGATTTGGATTATATTTCTAACATGATAGCGTTTATAGACGTGTGTACTGTTTATAATTTCACCATGCATGACAAAAATCATTCAAAATGGTTTACAGAACAGATCATCGCATCTGCAACTACAAAAGTTACTTCTTACGTTGCTGATGCTCATTAACCCTTTCAAGAGATATGGAAAATATGCTTCCTCCCAAATATTTCAATTTTTGTGTGAAGTTATGTAGGTTTACTTAAGTTCTGACTCAAATTTTCTATAGTATGGTATGGTATAGTTTAGGTTTTCTGGCACAAGGTACAATTTAGGGCAAGTTGTGTCATCCACAAGGATATTTAAGCATTTCCATCATAAAGGTGTAAATAAAACAAGGATACATTGTAAAACGTCAAAAGTTTAAAAGGTCTATGATTTATAATGATTTGGTACAAGAATAAAAATAAATTTTAAATGCTATGAAAGAAACCAGTAGGTTTTAAAAAGTAAAAAATTTTCAGTGAGGTTTCTCACCTCCTGTCCAGGTCCTGTAAATTTGAAATAGGCGAATGAAAGTGAGTTAAACGATCAGAAGTAAAATTAGGACATTGAGTAAGAATATGTGCAATAGAATTGATCACTCCACAGTTCGTACAATGAGGAAGCTTCAACTTCAGGCTTGTTCACCAAACAGCAAATGTCTATGTGTGTCCAATGCATAGACGAATTAATTTCACATCTGTGCATCAGTGTGGTAAAACTGACTACAAAAGTAATTCGGTTTGAGAACAAGTACATTTTAATGTTGAACTTATGGCGGCACTATAATAAGGCCAGGTTTGGGTGTTCTGTCTAAAACAAATTTTTTCGCTTCTGCGTATGAAATATTTCTTCTAACTTTCAGGCTTTGAATTACTTTTTCCATTTAGGATAGTCACGGGAATAAGCAGGATGGAGCCCAGAGCAGTTTAAACATTTGAAGGTTTGTGAGCTACAAACTGAAGTTTCATGAACATCAGCTGAGCATTTGGCACATCGACGGCTGCCATGGCAAGTTCCCTGCGAATGTCCGAATCTCTGACATTTAAAGCAACGTAGAAGATTCGGTACATATGGTTTAACTTTGGATTGTATATAGCCAGCACGTATAAATTTCGGAAGTTCCGGACTACTGAAAGTTAGAATGACATGTTTTGTTTGGAATGAATGAACCATTACGTTTAATTTTTATGCGATGAGCTGCACAAACTTTTTGGGAATGCAATTCCCGAATGAGTTCATTTTCCGAACAATCAAAAAGATCTAAATCAGAGATGACTCCTCGAGAATAATTCAGTGTCCTGTGAGGAGTTACCTCTACAGGGAAGTCTTCAAGTTTTGTTAATTTCTGCATCGTAGCAATCTGTGTTTTTGATGAGGTCTCAATAAGAAGATTCCCGGATGGAAGTTTTTTAGTAGATTTCACATCACCAATAAATGAAGAAATCAATCTTTGAACTATGAAAGGTCTTTGGTGTGTGTAATATTAGAAATCTAGTATCTTCAGTGATAGGTAAACATGGCAAAGTGTCTGAAAACCCATGCAAAAAGGGGGAAAAAGATTCGGGCCACGACGACACCGCCTTCCACGGAGCCCAACAAGGGAAGGAGCCACTGGCTCCCATTCCCAGCCTTAGCGCTTATCATGGAGCTAGCTGGAACCTAGGAACCTATACGCTGAGAGTCACCCCCGGGGACAGTGACCACCCTTAAAGCTAAGCCCAAGGAGTAACCCCTTCGCTTGATCTTCTTGAGCAGCCCAGTCAAATATCTGGGATACCGGCCGATTGATGCATCAGGGACCGAAATGTACCACCCGTTTAGACGGGTGGTACATTTCGGTTTAGACCCTTAGAGGGTCACCACGCACGGTGAACACGTGGAGTTTTTGGTTGTCCATGCGAAGCAAGAAGCAAACAGAGCGGCGACAGCTTCTCATGGCAAGCTCCCTCGCTTACCGTCGAGAGAATGAAGAAAACAGAAGGGGAAGGGGGGATTTTAAGTGAAAAGGGGATAAAGAAGAGAAAAGGGATAGAGGAGTAGGAAGAGAAAAGAAAGAGTAAAGATCCCTGGGTACCTCGGGATTGGAACACCTGTACCCACCTAAAGAAGGTGAGCCCCTGAGGGGACAAATTTTCTATAAGACAGGAACTTAGATGCTTCAGTTCCTTATTTCACATAAAATAATGTGTCTTGATTTGTTACTTAATTATCAAGAAACCAAATTTAATTAATGTAATTAGCTAAATGAGTCACTTTTCTTAAGCCAAATTCAATCCTAAAAATATTTTAACAAATCATGATTGTGTAAAAAAAAAATGACCTTTTAAAAGATTAAGGAAGAGTTTTTCAAAATTTGAATTAGATTTTTCACCTAAACATTATTTAAAACTTTAAATTTTTCCTTCAATAATTTTGAAGCATATCAGACACAAACCATTTTTTAAATTATTTTAAAAATACAAAAATGAGTTTTCCGATGAAATTTATTTTATTTCCGTGCGTGTTTTTACCTGTAATTTATATAAAATTTTAAAAATATTTTTTTAATATACTAATTATAATTAATTTATACTCACACACATTCCAAAGATATTAAGTATATTCTTTAGTAATTATTTTCGGTACAATAAAATCAGAGGAATCAAACATAAAATATTCCAGTCGAATTATCATGAAAAGTACCAAAATGTGGAGCAAGTTCGGGAAAAAAAAAAATTTAGGAGCAATAATCCCCTCTCCTTTCAACACGTCTCTGATCACAATGTATTCTTAAAGTCGAATTAAAGGACTTATTTGCAATTCTAAAAAATTCAATTGAAAACGATTTTCTATCATTGGGGCAATTGTGTTTTTTAGTAGTCAGACAGAATAACGTTTAGAAATTTAGAATGAAAGTCTTTAAAGGAGTGCTATGGAAAAATAAACCCATTCATCATAATAAAAATTCTTATAAAGAATATTTCCAAGAAGTTGAAGATCATAAGTCAGATAGTGAACCGGACTAAAACGAAGTCTTCGAATGCCAATTAAACCCTCAAGGGGTCGTTTCTCTTTTCCTCTCCTTAACAATATCTATATAAACAGTTTTAAGAAGAAAATTTCATCAAACTGAAATAACAAAAATTTTTATTGCGGATCACTTTCTAAAGTTCAGTATATCGCAATGCCAAATTAAATTTTCGAAGAATTCAACACAAAATAAGTTTTATGACTTTTTAAAGACAATCTAAATAATATTTAATTATAGATTTGATATATTTATTTTAAATTATAATGCAGCTTTTTTTTAAATTATGGAACAACAAAATATAAAAGTTTCGGTAGAACAATGTTCTAAAAGTAAATAACGAACTGCTAGAAAAATATTCTAAAATTAATATCAATATTTATAATAATAATTAAGTTTGCACGGCTTTTGTACACTAGGCGACAGTACAAAATGAAACTATCGGAAATACCACACACACACAAAAAAAATATCTAGAGGGACCTAAGCAGTTGTCTATTTAATAAAAAGGTCATATTCAGGCACTGCAGAATTGTATTCAGACTATCAACATATACTCTGTTGAAGATATTTTTCATGAAAATGAACTTGTTTTTACACGAATAAAAACAATGCAAGGAACATAAGTTGCTAAACTATCAGATGTGAAAAATTATTAAAAGAAATAACCGCATGATTGACTTCTTAAAAATAAAAATTGCTTAATATTTCAGTGACGAGCTGTTTCATTCATCATTTAGATAAAAAGAAATAGTTTGTCTTCAATATTAGGATATAAATTTCTTGGATAAAAAATTCATACAATTATTAATTCTTCAGACTGGTTATGTGTTAAAAAAAAACTTGTCAACACTATAATGAAACCTCATTTGTAAAAAAATGAAAATTACTTTAATTTTACAGAGTTTTTTACATCCAATATATTTAATTCATCCAAAAAAAAATTGCATGCAATAATATAGCCTTCAAATGAAATTTGGTAAGGAAAAACTAGTCCAAATATAGTGTTCATATATTATGAGAGGCTTCTTTTTTTACAGAATTTTAACACAGTTTAATTATTTTTTTTCTATAAATTTGGTACTCATTCTTTCTGAATTTCACAGAAAAAACGGAAAATCAGCTCTTCCCTAGAAAAGAAGAAGAAGAAGAAAAAAAAAAAAAAAAAAAAAAAAGACAAGAACTTATTTTCTCAAGCTGAAAGTTTAAAAGTAGGAAGTATAGTCATAAAATCCAGTATTCACATTCTACCTTTCTTTTTTCCATTGAAATTTCCCACTCACACCCTATGAGCATAAACAATCAATATCAGCATTTGGCAGGAAAAGTTTTATAACTGAATGAGCTGATTTTTTAGTGATTCACTTGTCATTTTAAAATTAGGATTTATCACATACCTATTTTGCTTATAAAAAATCTTAACTCATAATTAAAATTTTTACAATATTTAACAAATATCTTCATTACCTTATAAAAAAAAGACTAAAAAGATGTTGTATATTTATTCTTAATTTCATAGACATGGCCTTTTACGTTGGATATTGGCAATAACCTAGTCACATTTTCCAAAAAATATTCAGTCAACTGTCTCCAAGCAAGACACTGCAAAAATGTGCTGTGTAGTAAATTATATAAAACATAAAATCAGGAAACAGTACTTTTTTTCTTTTATTTTTTTACCTTGCTAGATAGTTTATTGCCACTCTATAATTAATTTTTTTAAAATACAAATCTTCAAAATCATAAATAATTTTGTTAAATATAAAATTTGTTTCTATTTTGACATTTTTATTTTATTCTTTCAAGTTATAATGATATTCTCTCAGTACTCCAATGTGCCAAAGAAATAGATGAATTTTATTAAGTTCACTAATTTTATATACTATTCCAAGCACTTATAAATTTGTTTCATTTGCAAAATGAAGAAAAGAAAACTGTATCTGGGAGACATTTATTAAATTAATTGATAACCAAAGATTAATTATATTTATTAACTATGTAAAAAGAAATCATTAAGTAATAGGTATAAATGGAAAAATAAAATAACATAGAATCATTAAAAATCTGTAATTTGTGAAAAGTAATAATGTAGCATATTCTTATTGTTTTGTTTCACTTCAGAGTGTGAGAACTATACATCTTTATATGAGCTGAAAGAAGAAAAATCAAGCTCAGCAATATTCTTGCAGATTTTCAACAAGCATGGCAAAGTGATGAAATATGCAGACAATGAATAGATAATATAACATTATAAATTTCTACATATATTTCAACCATCTACATTTAAATAATTTTTATACAGATTTCTATGCCCCCCCTTATAAGAATGTACACTAAACAAATGAAATATAATTATTTTCATATTATCTAAATGATCTATTTTAATTTTAAATACAACGCAGCTATAGCATGGAAAATGTTCCATTTCTTAGCTGTCACTTACTGCTTTATTTCTTGAATTCTTGTTTGGATACATTTGTTAGTTCAGAGCCAGGGTCACCAATGAGGAAGATTGATGAGGACGAGGAGCAAACTCGTGATGTTGGGGTTTGTAGCCGAGTAACAAGACCCCTGGACAAAAGTGTACACTCTTTCCAGAGGCTGTTATCTGGCTTGTAAGCTTCACCACAATTTCTGGTATGGATTTATCCTGATACTAAATTTTTTTTTCATAAAGGAACTTCCTAAAAGTTAAAAGCTTAAAAAGAAAGCCAGAAATTTCTGGACAATCTTTTCAGCTAAACCATTGGGAATTTGTTCCTTTATTTTAAGACAGGAGAAAATAAATAAACTGAAATATATACAATATAACAATATAAACTGCAGTATAAAAAATTAATTTATTTTTCTTATAAAAATATATACTATTTTGGTAACAGTGAGCTTTTATTGATATACTGATTCAAATTAAATTCACTAAATAACAAACAACATTTAATAAACCCATTAAAATGAGATAAGAACAATTTAAAGTAACACAATCATATACTTATATTAAGTCGTTTTTAGTATGTTGCTTCCATTATGAACTTGTTTCTTCCTGTTTTGAATATGTGATTAACTTAAATTTTTGAATTTAGTCACTTACCTTTTCTTGACACCATCAAGGCACTCCATTTCCAAAATTATCTATTCTCACTGAGATTAGCAATCATAACTTGCATTAAATCTTCTGTGAAACTAATAATAAAAGAACTTCCTAAAAGTTAAGCTTAAGAGAAAGCTAAAAAACTTTAGACAATCACTTAAAATTAACCATTGGGAATTATTTGTTCATGGTGTTTAAAATTTAGAAGGGATAAGGGATAATTCCCATTAAGTAAGGTTAACAATTAATCAAATTTATTATTTTTAAATTAATATAAAAATTAAAATTTTCACAATAAAAGATTTAAAAAATTTAAGTTTTTAGTAATCTGTTCAAACATTAGGGCTCTAAATGAAAGTATGTTGAAGTCCTGAGTTAAAGAAAATTTATTCAATTTTTGATGTGCATAAAAGCTTATATAAACTCCACAATTAAAATCATCAGTTTGTTTTATATGAGATGGAAAAAGTATCTGCCAGTGGCTTTTTGAATTAAGCAATTTATTTAAAATCTTAGACCACTTCCTAACCAAAATTGCAGTATTATTATCTGGTCTGCCAAAAAGTGGATCAAAATATTCAAATGTTTTAAGTTTTATATTAACAATAATCAAAGTCCAATGACAATTTAAATTGACAGGGATAATTAATAAATCTAGATTTGGCAACTCTTGAATCCAAGAAAATTTAAGAATATCCTTCTGATTAAAAATTAAAACTGATTGCAAGGATTCTATTGCTTTACAATTTCTGAATTTCTCGGTTAACAGAAAAAGAAAAGCATCAATAGCAGAATCATAAAGCCAACCCTTCTTAAAGCTCGGTGACACAGACTTTAGATAATTCTCTTCTTTCCGAGTAACAAAAGGATCTAAAGATTTTAATATATAAAAAGAAAGATTGATATTATTAATAGTTACTACTGTTGCAGTAGGGTTACCCACATTCATCTTACTAAATTTATTGAATATATTAAGGCTAGTACATACAGAATTTTCTCTAGCAGAATAAGCTTTTAAAGGAATAATTTCCTTTTTATGACCATCAGGATCATCATTACTTTTTTCATCACGACTAAAGCATTTAGAAATTTCTCCCGCATGATACGATTGTAAAGGTGCAATCTCATCTATAATACTGTCAGGTTCATCAATATTTTTTTCATTTAATCTTTGCCGTTTCCCATTTTTTTTCCTGAAATGATTTTCTCCTCTTATGTCTTTGAGAAGTTTTATAAAATTTAATCTGTGGGGGAATTTTTTGATTGGGAGCAACATATAACCGAGGTGCGACAGGAGCAGGATCATCTTTGTGACAGACAACTCCGCGCATACCAGATACTAAAGTATTTAAACAATTTACTACATTAGTTAGCATAGTTTCTTGAATACGAGGAATTTTAATTAATTCCAAAATCTCGGAGCATAGTTTTTTGCATTCAGCTTCTTTTGTGTTAAAACATTCAGACGAAACATTACCTTTCAATTCCAAATTTAAGATTTGGGGCTCAATTCCTTGTGCATTTCTTTCATTTTCAACAGCATAAAAATCATCTGTTATGTATGTTTTCATTTCAGAATACAATAAATGTACTTTATGAATATGTTTGCAAAGGTTACTATTGTCTTCACAAGAACACACATACAAATGACTACATAGTACTGTACAGTTAATATCAGTACATTTAAAACAGCAATGATCTAATAAAAGACAAACATCTGTAATTTTTTTTATTGAGTATACTATTCCCTTTTTCGTCTATGAATTTACTAACCATTGATCATCATGTTTAACTGTATCATTAATAGGAATTTTTACACCCATTTCATGCTTTTCTTTAATAGTTTTATTGAAATTTGAATTTAATGGAACATTATTTACAACATTAGAAGAATATTTTAAAAACCTATCTGTTTCCATCTTTAAAAGAGTTAAAATTAGCTCATCTATGCGCCTATTAAATTTACGCTCAAAATATACAGTTTTTTAACTGATTATGAAACGATTCACAGTAATTATTTGTATTGGTACCACCTTGTGGAAACTGTCTATAGCAGGTAGAATAATTTTTTACAAAATAATCAACAAAATTTTGGCATTCATTTAAATATTTACTAATAAAAATTGAAACTTTATTATCAAAATCCTCTAGAGACTTTTCATTCATTATATTTAATAATTCATACGACATCTTCATACGGAGACATTTATCATGGACTTTAACAGTCAACTGCCTTTTCCAAGCACGGTATACATGCCATTGACACAATAGATGCTTGATATCGGGACCAAATACAGAATTAAAAGTAAAACCATCATCATCAGTCATGACTGTATTAACTTTCAAATTAGGAATGCGACAATGTAAACTAGAAAATAAAGCCACTAATGTACGAAAATCTAAATCATTTGTAATAAAATGCGCAACAGGATATCCCTGACCATATTCATCTTGCACATGCAATGAAAGAAGAAAAAAATCATAATGGTTTGTGCCATGGGTAGCATCAATACAAAGGATTTTATGGGAATGTTTCATAAGCATGTCTTTTTGAGCTTCAGTTTGAAAACCTAATGCAAAAGAATTTTCACAATTTGGTAAGCTATCCAAATAAGAAGGTCCAAAGATAGTATCCGACATTAGTAATTTGAAAATTAAAATGGGATTATATTTTTCATTTTTTAATTTCTCCACAGTACAGAAAACAGACATGGCATCATTAATCGGCTTTATTGTATTATGTAGATGCCTTGAATAAGACTGTATAGTCTTCCGAGAAATAAAAACTTCTTTTGTTGGGCAAATTTCTTTTATCCCGACAGCCTGCATCACCACGAATTAAGCTTACTATTTTTGAAACAGGAAATGATAGCAATAAATAAGATTTGATTAAATTACGTGTATTTTCTTTAAGTGGGTGGTATCTTTTAGCATGTCGTTCTACTCTTGATTGAATCCTTGACAGATATGAAGGATAAAAAAATTCGTAAACATAATAATGAAATGTTTTATCACCCAAAACTTTTTTGCCTGTTGATTTCTGGAAAAAAGTATAAGTAGAAGAACTTGCAGCTTCTAACCAAATCTTAAAATTCTTAAAAGAATCAAAAGAAAATGTTTTGACATTCTGAATTTGATGCACAGCACTATGATGTTTATTTAAATACCATAGATTAGAAAAGACTTGATTGCACTCAGATTGTACACAAAAAAACAGTTCATTTTTCTTGGTAAAATTGCAAGTTTCTTGACGACTTTTAAAAGGTTTTACAGGAATAATGCTACCACATTTTAAACTTTTTGGGGATTTTTCATAATTATCACTCATAAATTGAGAATTATGTACATTTTGATTTATTCCTACATCTGCAATGGGGTTTATTATTGATTCCTTGTGAGAGTTATTATCCAATACAATACAGTTACTTTTAACTGGCAAACATGATACAGTTTGAACCTCAGATTTACAGCTACGCTTTAAATGATAGCTAAAAGAGGATTTAGAAGAATAAGACTTTAAACATAATTTACAAATTCTAGGATATGTATTTTTAACTTTGGAAGGGCGTTTAAATTTTTGACAAATATCTGAAACTGAAGATGTTAATTTAATATCTCTACTTGCTTGTAGATCCTTTGCAGGTCCTGCCACTGATTCTGTCAGACATGCAATTGTTTCCAAAACCCTACTGAAATTTTTTCCAGATGGGGATAAGAAAACACGAGTTTTTGATTTGTTGCATTGATTTAAATGGTTTGAAAAAGAAGATTTAGAGGAATAGGACTTCAAACATTTTTCACATAGTTTAGGATAACAGTCTTTGACAGGTTGAGGGCATTTAAATTTCTTCAGGTGATTTGAAAACGAGGACCGCATAGAATATGTTTTCCCACAATAAACACAGTTTTTAGAATAGAAACAATTTTGAGCGAGCGAATGTTCCACCATGCAATATTTTACAATTTGTTGGCAAAACTGAAAATTTATTTGATGTGGGAATACTACTAAAAACATTTTCACTAAACTGACTGAATGGAATGCATGGGATCACAGGCAGTACAAATTGAGTATTACCTTTAGAAGATGGCAGAGAAGAAATATCTTTCGTCAGCAGAGCAGCTGACTGTTGCACGGGTGTAGAAATTAGCCTTGTAGACTCTTGCTTTGGCCTAGCAGAAGAAACAAATGCTGCGGGAAAAAATGGCAATAGAGGAAACTCTGAATCATCAAAAGAAAAACCAGAGTTGGAAGACTGCGTCTTTGCAATCTGCGAAAATAAAACAAAAACCAATTATAAATTATCGACTTCAGGCTTGCATAAATTTTTAAAATCATTGTGAGAAAAAAAAAAAAAAACGTATTCATGCTTACCTTTTTAGATGCTGTATCTGCTGAGATGCATCCTGTTAAGGATTCAAGAAAACAACCTGCAAGCAGCTTATTACCCCATCTGTTTAAATGCAAGCCATCTCTTGCAAGATAGTTTTTCCAAGATGGCTGGAAAGAACTGCAAAAGAAAAACATTTGAAAATAACATAGTTCTTTAAGTGCACAGTTTATGGCTCGAACCTTATAGTTTAGTGTCTGTAAATAATACTCCGATTCCTTATACTCCTTTCTGTGGAAATCAAAATCTCTTGGAACAATACTCGAGAAAATTATTCTTGCACCTGGGTCATGAAGTAATACCTCAGTGGCCAAAGCTCTATATTTTTTAAGTATTACTTCAATAGTATCCAAAGATGCATTATTTGTGCCAACATGCACTAAGACCCAGTCATAATTTTTGTGTACAGAAATATTGCTAGCTAATCTTTCAATAGTTGCACCAGGATAGGAAACAATGTCCAAATGAAAGTCAAGTGTTTCAACAGATAGATACTTATGCAAGTATTTGATCATGGAATCGCCAATAAAGAGAGCCCTCATTGTAAAACAGTGAGATAAAATGGAATTCTTTCAAAAGCTAGTAATAGTAACAAAATTCTGTACAAACTGCCAAAAAAGCATACAGCAAAACAGAAAACAATTATAAGATTCAATATACAGAAGATGTTAAAGATTATTATTAGATACCACAAATAAATTTGAAACTATCAAGTTCAATACACCACTGAATAATTAAAAAATTGAAATAATACACAAATTAAATTAAAAAAAAAAACAATTTCCCAAGTTAGCACTAATCTGGAAATTAAAATCTTTCAGATTATAGATAATAATAAGATATAATTAATCTACGGAAAAACAAATAGTAAAATTAAATATAAAAGTTTATAATATAAAATACAAGCACAAAGAAACTTTTTTGTTTCCTAGCTAACCCTAATTAGTATGTTCAGTGATACTAATTCTAATTAAGTTAAGTAAAGTAAAAAAAAAAAACCCTAAATAATATAAATAAATAATGAAAGATAAATAAACAATATAGATTAATAATATATAAAAGAACAAAATGAATTCTTATCTCCACAAGCAAATAAAAGGTGTAAGAGATTCAATACACACGTCTCACGTACAGCAGGGCAAAAAAAAAAGGATTAGTCACTAAATATTGCTAGATAAAGCCCGCGCTAAATGACCAGTATGACGTCAACAAAGTGTTACGTCATATCCGATGAATTTTGGTTCACATCCGGTAGAATCAGGGGTATACTTCCGGTGGCAACGACTTACTCCAATCTGTAAAAACCATTTTTTTACTGTCGTTACTTCATTTTAATTCAATTTCAGAATATATATTTGTTGATGAAGTACAATATATTAAAAATACTTTAAATCTTTTTATTACATCTTTTTAAATATCAAAGTGCTTTTATCATTGAAATTTCTATGGATGAGTCTACAGAAAGTGTCATAAGTCAGTTGGCTTTTTCAAACTTATATTACCTTGACTGGAAAATGGCAACACTTTAAACTTGTTTTGAAATAAACTGAAGTGATAAAACAGCTGAAAGCTAGAGACAAGAGATAGCTATAAATTTGCCGTTTATTTTTTGTGGATCTTTATACTAATTATTAAACTTGTCAATACTTTTAACTTTCACAGTTCCAAAGTGACAGTTGTTATAGATACATGATGGATCAGAAATCTATGGGAAAGCTTCTCCCTAATCTTGAAATTACGTTAGGACTTGATACTGATTCAGAAATTTTTACTGAGGAAGGTGAGCTCTATGATTCTCTAGATGAAGAGCTTGAAGATTTTATGGAAAATGAAAAAGATCAAAAGCAGGTCGAAGTTTATCGTACATGGATGCAGACATTACAAGTATGTAATTTTTAGTATTCGTTTGTGTTGTAAATTTTATAAAACTATATTTTCTGCTTTGATATTGTTTTCATATAATTTTGTAAGATTCGTCTATTTATTCTTTTTTTTTTCATAGTTTCAATGTAGGAAATTTACATTTTGTGTGTTTTTAATAATAATTCAAAGTGGAACTATTTTTATCAGTATAGGTAAGTCATCAAAATATTTTTGGCGCGAAATCATAGATTTCGTCAGTCATGTATCAGCTGTCATCATTAATTCATCAATGACATTTGTACTTCGTTATGAAACTTCTTAGTGTATGTCTATCGTTTTCAAAAATCGAATCTGTTTCAAATATTTGGAAATTAGTATGTGTATCCTATATTTCTATTTATGCACTACTGTTGCCTCTTATTGAGTTAAAAAATAAAGAAGGCTTTTTATATTAATTTTATGATGCCAGCACCCAAATTCAGCATATATATCCTGTTCCTTTTATGAATGCCTTGTCCGTAAAAGATAAATCATGATTGTCAAAGAATTTAAGTTTAAACTGTTTTTTGATTAAGGAAGACTTATAACCATAAATAAACAATCTGTTCTGCTGAATCTATTATGATGTAAATATTTTAGTATTTAGGAGTGTCATCACACCTTTAATATTAATTACTGTAACATTTTTTCTGCTTATTGCACGCCACTGCTGCTTCTTATGGAACTCGGAAGTGTTATAAATGCCCTTTTTTGATGCTAGTTTACAAGTTCAACTTTTGTAGTTTTATCTTTCTGTGGTCACCTTATTTGTTCGAAATTTTTTTCAATTGGTATCAGATTTTTTGGCAGTAGGCTTGTCTTAACTTTGAAACATTTATTTAACTTTTTTTAAAGTCCTTTGTAAAATGGAAAAGAGCTGCTAAAAATAAGTGGTGCATTCATTGCTAGAAAAGATTACTCATAGAAGGTAGCGTATTCTCTAGAATGGTCTAGGTATCAATGGCAGCTCATCAGCACAGAAACAAGCATTGTTGCAAAAATATTTCACAAAGAAATAATTAAAATACAATAACAGCTTTATTTCTAAATAACTCAAAATTTTTAATTGTAACTACATTAATTTGTTTTAGAAAATTTGTCTACTTATCTTTTTTCCAAGGAATGACGTCTCGTAAAAACAAACAATTGTGTATTGTAGCAAATGAGTTCTTGCTAGGCAGCTTGAAAGCAAAATCAGAAAAATATAAGAGTTAATGAGAAAAACTATTTCAATGTTAGCCATGTTTTAAGCTTGGACTGCAATCAGAGCAGTCTTGCACTTCTACACTTAGGAGATAAATCTTTCGTTTTCACCTTCTGCTATTCCGTAGTAAGTGAATTTTAATGTCTACTGGGGTTTCTGTCTAAACAGTTTTCATCTACACAGGTTCAATATGTGTATCTTCTATTTATTGATTCATTTCTGTCTTATTTCTTCTTTTATGTTACTTTTTCTTCCTTTTTTTATGCATTGAATTTTCAATATAGAAAAATAATAAAAAAAGTTTTAAAATGGAAAAGCAAGCTTCAAGCTAATTTCAAGGATGTCTGCAACCCTAATGGATGAGTCATTTGTGCTTGGTATATTTTAAATAATTCTGTTCTGTTTTAATTGTAAATGTAATTTCATCCACAAATAAAGTGAAAAATATATCTTTTGTATCAATTACATCCATTATTTTTTTCAAGATGCTTCCTTTTACTTTACATACAAGATACAAAACTTTTATATCTCATCAGACATAATAATTAATTTCTCTGAATGCCACTTAATTATTATTTAATATGATGCTTATCATTTATAAAGAGCAAAATTGTTGGCAAAATTTGTGAAAATTATATCTACTTATTAAATAAGATTTTTGGTTAATTTCAAATTTATAATTTAAATTATAAGCATTTAAAATTTTAAAGAATTGATAATTTTCTAATATTGAAGATGATTTTTGCAGTGATCAATTTGGGTCCAAATCAAAGTGATCATTATATTCAAATGATTCAGTATAACCAAAATGCCTTAAAAATACTTCAATTTTGTAGGAATACAAGGACACCAGAAAAAATAGACTCGCGACATCATTTTCTTTAATTAGAAAAATTGACGTAATGTACAAAATTGGAAAAAATTCTTAAATTAATTTTTTAAGTTTTCTTTTAACAAGTTATCAAATTTGCATATTTTTTGAAGTATTTAGCATTAATTGGAAAAACTGTTCGTATGAATAATATTCATCAAAAGATTCAACATGCTGTCTGCCTTCTGATGAAGCAGTGCTTCACTATTCTCCCAAAAGTGAACCATACCTTCAAAAAATAAAATTCATTTTTTTTTATAGATTAGTCAAACACACAGTCTGGGCTATTTAATTCATGTATTTTTTTGTTTTTAAACAGTTTGTTTTTATATGTTCATGGAGGTCAATAATAGTGCTTACAATATTGAAAAAATTTTGAATTCATACATGTATACTTTAATAATGTCTGTAAACAAATATTCTGCACTTTTATTCAATTTTTGGCTTTGCAAAGTAGCTGCAGGTATATTTTTATTTAGCTTAAAAAGGAAATTACTTTCATTTTAATTTTTTCAAATTGTAGTTCATAATTTTAGATATCTTAAAGGATGTACCGTGCATCACATTAAAACTGCTATAAGTTTTACTAGCAGTACTAATTTTTTTTTCAGACAGAAATAATTTCTAATCTGCTTTGTACTTTCAAGAAGAAAAAAAAAATTCTATTATTAAGACAAATTCACATTAATAATTTTTCAAAATATAAGCATTTTAAATTTGTCCCGCGCATCACACATCCTTATCCGGTGCATTGTTCATGTTAAAATAAGTGTTTAAAAAAGGGGGGAAATAAAAGACATTCAGAAATTTTTGGTGTTTACATATTTATTTATGTTAAATGATAAAAAAAAAAAAAGGTTCTTAAAAAATATAATTTAATTGATTGTTGTTACAAAAACATACATAATCTGTCTTTAATATAAATCTGCAAAACTGTAGCATCCTCATGAATTTACAATTTCAGGAGCTTTTATCTTTTTTACTATGTTATTCTGTGTGTAGAACAGTTTGTTTTCATGTTAGGCCATTTCCAATATGCACCATTTGTGCTCTTTGTCATCACAGATACTTCAGTTTCTGCACCTATAATTTGAATTACCAGTCCAGGGTATTCCTTACCATCATAATTTACCAAGATCCAGTTTCCTATCTCTATGTTGGTATCACTATGAGATTGTTCCTGCATAATTGGGTTAGCTGCATTTAGGAAGAGGGTAGTCCATCATTTCGTGTGCATTTCATTCCGTGTAACTTTGAAATGTTCAAAATAGGCACAGCATTATCCATACATCATTATTTCATGGAATATTTCTTTCTTCAACAAATAAAACTTTTGTTGCTTGCATTAAACCTTTTACCAGGTAGTAAAAATCAGAAGCAGATTGTACAATGTCAGAAGATGTTTGCTTGCTCATAACTTTTTGACGAACAAGTGATTTGCTCTTTCCCCTATACCGTCTACAACACCCTTCTCATGGGAAGTGGCAAAATATTTCCAGCTAAATGTTTTCTGGTATTTAAGGCTAAGTTCTTGTTGAAAAAGAGCCAGAAATTTATTCTTGAATTCAGATGATGGGCCATCTGTCCAAATCACTTCTTCCAGTTGTTTATTTTCATCTGAATCGGGTTCCAGTTCAGAATAAAGCAACTGAACAAATGCTCTGACTGTATTTTTTTCTTTCTCTTTTGCATCGGAATAAATTAAAAATGTTGAGCAAATATCCTGAGAGAATGCCGCTGCTGTGAATAAAGTCACACTGTTTCTAGACCAAAGAGCGCTTTGAATTTCATTCTGATATTCACAGCTGTAATTCATAGTGAAGTCTAGCTGAAGAACTCTTACATTAGGGTTTCTTTTATCATTCTGAAATTCTTCATTTTGAATTCGTTTAATATTTAAGTGGGAAGTAAACAAAGAAAATGTCTCTTTTAAGCTTGGCACAACTTCACCAATGCAGCTTTCTTTCACATTACATCTTATTAACTTGCCTCCATATTTCTCCCAATATTTCCATATAACTGCATTTTCATCTGGTTCACTGATTTCAATCTTTTCTCCATGAGAACAATCACTACAAAGACCTTGCCAACAGTGAGAATTCCTAGTATTATTACATAACACTTCATCCCAAAATGTTTCATAGTCATATGTTTTCTTAAGACATTTTAACTTTAGAAAGAAATTCTCACAAATCATACATTTGCACTGGTCGATTGGTGTTTCATGTAAAAGACAAACATTTTCAGGACGAAGTTTACAAAATGTAGAGAAACTAATTACATATTCAGGATGTTCATCTTTGAAAATAGCATATGCCTCTCTAAGAAATACAACTAAATAATGTTTTCTTAGTTTTATTTTCTTACCATTTGTCCATGTAGTCATTTCATCTTTCATTCCTGGGGAAGTGTAAGTTATATCTGTTCGGAAAAAGAAATCAGTGACTGTTGTTTGTAATGATTTGTTACTTTCTAAAGGTTTCTTTTTGCATGATTCTAATTTTAATCCACATTTTTCTGCAAGTTTTGTCACAACAGCCACTTTTTTTTGTTGGTAATTTTGGTAGTACTCTTACACATTTCTTGAATGCTTTACCAAACGATTGAGGACTTCTGAAAGCACCACAAACTCTTGAAGATATGGCAGGTAAATTATCAGTTGTGTTAGAACACATTTCTTTCTTTTTCAATCTATATAATTGTTTTCGTACAGCTTCATTCCTCCTATATTTATCATTCTCAATTGGATCTACCAAGCTTTCAGCGTTTTCTTTAAGTTTAACAGCCCTCATCCTCTGCTTGTTTCTTTCTCTAACTCTTTGTTTTTATCTCTATATTTCTTAGCTCTTTCTTTGTCTGACATTCTAACAAACTCCATAAAAAATAATAATAAACTGGACAAATTAATTTTTGTTAAATAACTAAATTGATGATAATAACAAACTTGCAAACATGTGGTATGTAAAGTGAAAGCAGACACAATTACAGTTTAGTTACAAAGTAACTCGCATCTTTCATAAAAAATATTAAAAATGAAATGAGGCTTATATGAATATTAAAATAAATCATATTTTTAAACACATTTTTAGCTGATTTAATTTTTTAAACATTTTAAATTATGCATTCACTAGTGCCATCTTCCGGCAGTTATTTTATGTAAATAAATATCTGCATAATGTGAATACATTATTAGTATCTCACCTGTCATGTATTCTCTAAATATAACAACCTAAATATATTGAGAAATGGTATAAATCTCAGGTGTAATCAAACAAATCACACTTGTCCCATGCATCACAGCCAAAAAATCAACATAAACTATTAATTAAATTTTATATTTACTTAATATTGAGTACCACATCAATCTACTGATTGTTCTTTCATTAAAAAAAATTAGTCAGTAAATCCAAAAAACATCACAGAAATTAATATTAATACCAGCATGATCAGAAAATCTGATTTTTTGTGAATCCCGTTCATCATGCATGCATTTTAATTTTTTTGTTTGCTTAATTTTTAAATGTAGAAAAAAAAATTGCATATCATTTTGAAGTGCAAGTTAAGGGCTTATACCTCGTAATTTTCAAAACATTGAATTACCTTAATTTCAGTAAAATTTATTGATTTAAACACATGTAAATGTCCCGTGCATCACGTAAGAATCGCCCACTAGTGTATCCATCTTTTTTCTCTTACTTTGAAAAATCACTTTTTCACTGCATATTCCATGTTCTCATCCTTCTATTATTGCTTTCATTTACACATTAAATTGCCATTCTATTGGACTACAGATTTGATATCATTCCTACTTTTCCTACTTACAATTAAGAACAAATTAAGAAATTTTCTACATACCTACCGATTTAGTCTAGGAAGTTAATCGTACTCTTTCAGAATATCTTATGTAGCTTTCATGCTCAACATGTGATGATTGTTCATTGTGAAACTGACAATGTTCTTTAATCACAAGCATTAGCTCGAGATTAGAAGTAGGTTTGAACATTGCAGAGGGTAAAGTGAAAGATTTGGATCATTGGAGGTAACGACCTAAAGAGCATTGTTTCCTTCCCACCCATCCCTTGAACTTATCATCTACCTTAGACTCAAAATTTCAAAAATTTGTAATAGTACCACCGAATGAATAGTGATATTTACACTTTTTTGTGATTTAAATAAATTAGACGTTCGTTTACTTTTTTTGTGATTCTTTATATACTGTTATAATTTATAAGTTACAAATTTTTTTTGTATGTGTAATATTTACACTCTCTAATAAAACTGGCAAATAAAACAAAGAAACACCTGTGTTTTCTTTCGATTTCTAAAATTTCTACTACAGGTATTAAAACCGGTAACCCGGTATTAAGATCTAAAAAATACCGGTAGTGAAATTTTGGTCCGATATTGCAATCCCTAATTGCCACAATAGCTCTAAAAACTAAATAACACCATTTGTCCCCTTTTCTTCTGCACTGATCAGTCTAATTTCCAATACCATTATTGGAATAATGACTACAGCATCTTCAATGCTAGTAGAGTACTTAAACTGAACAAAGACACTTTTCAGGCTCAAATTTAAACTGAACAAAGACACTACAAAAAAACTGAATGCATGCCCAAAAATTTTGCTGTTTTAAAGGCTGCAACTTGTTTAAAACCATGTTTATTAAATAGCAATGCAGTATTATATGAAAAGTGAATAGTTGGGTTATAGTTTATTCTAAAGCACAAATTTTCATTCCATGTTCAGAATTTGAAAAGATCCAATTTGAATTTTTTCTGAAAAACTAAGAAGTGAATACAAAGAATAACTTGATTCATTTAATAAAAAAAACTCATTTAGATGATTTCTTATGTTTCAAGTTCCAAGGAATTATCTAATTTTTGGGAAATTGTAAAAATAATTCTTATATTATTACATGACAATGTGACTTTGAAAAGTAAATTTAGTATTGTCAAGGAAATGCTTGTTGAAAATTTGATGATTCTTTTATTGTTCTAAGAACTGTGTATACCATGAATTTTTATGGAAGTGTGTGAAATGTTCCGATCTTAAGACATTTGCTATAGTATGCAAAATTAGCACATGCGAGATATTTTGAAACTAAAAAACCCAAACAGTGTCAAAAAAAAAAAAATCTAACAAATACCAAACAGCTTTGAAATTAAATTGTACTGCATTGTAAAAATGAGAGGCCTCTCAAGCTTTGGAAACTTCTGCCACAAATATTGGCCTTACCATCAACGACGATAAAACCAAATTTGTGGAATTCCCACCCCGAACTATAAATCACAGTGTTCCTCTATGTATTAAAGGACATACCTTCAAAAAAATCGATCATTTCAAATACCTTGGCACAATGATTAATGACAATAATAAACTCAGAGCAGAAATTGACAACAGAGTAAAAATGGCTAATAAATGTTTATTTGGACTGAAAAAATATCTAAGATCCAACTTAATCAATCGCAAAACTAAACTAAGAATTTATAATACTCTTATTATGCCTGTTCTGCTGTATGCAAGTGAAACTTGGACACTCAGCATTCTCTGGGCATGTTCAAGAGAAAGATCCTTAGAACTACCTTTGGCCCAGTACTAGATAGAGGATGTTGGTGAACTAGATTCAATTTTGAATTATACAAACTCTATAAGCAACCACAGATAATACTGGTTATCCGAAGCAATAGGTTAAAATGGCTCGGCCATATCTGGAGAAGTCCTGAAAACAGCGCCCTCAAAATATCCACTTTTAAAAATCCTATGGGATCCCAGGGGAAAGGTAGACCTCTGACTAGATGGCTGGATGATATGGAAACAGACCTGAGTGTTCTGAGGATAAAGGACTTTAAGGGAGTTGCGAGGAATAGAAAGTGCTGGAAAGTATGCGGGGTTGAGGCAGCCAAGGCCTGCAAGCAGCTGTTGTGCTCATAAAAAAGAAGAATTGTAAAAATGAGACTGAAAATTCTGCGGTTGGGAGTTGCAGAAATTGGTGCTCAAATATATGAATTGGGGGGAATATCTTTATAATCTTTTTTTGTTAAGTGATCATTAAATGGTTTATATCATAATAGCAAGGAAGTTATTTTGTGTTCTATTTCATCTGAACCCTAATTTTGTATCGCTTTAAATTAGAGTGCAAAGTAAATTATCAATATCTCCTCTTTCCTTTTAAATGTGAATTTGTCTTGTAAAATGCTAGGAAATAACAAAGACAATTTTTTTTTCCGCATATAAACATTTATTTAGTATATTATTATTTCGGATAATGTTGAATTGTTTCTTACTTCCTTTTGCTTTTTCCACTAATAAAAACAAGGGATTTATTGTTATTCTATTGTAACGAGCACTTGGGTGCTATTCATACACTTCCTCTAATAAATACTGGGAAAACGCAGGGAATTTATTTTCCAGGTTTGACTGGCAATCCTGTTAGTGTAGTATCAAAATAGAAGATTATTCAAATCAAATCTGACTAAAAGACACCAATTTTTAAAAACTATATGAAAATATTCAACTTTCCAAGCAGACTATTATTTTGTTGAATAAGTTTAAATTTTTAGAGGTGTAAAATAAATCTTAATTTTTTTATATGCAATTAAAATTTTGAAATTTCAAGAATATTTAATCCATGAAATTTTAAGAAATATAAATAAATAAAAAAATCTACTGAGCATAAACAATGATAAAAACTGATTTAATCAGAGCGTTAATAATAGGACCATATTAGGATGAACTGAAAATGTTTAATATGTTATTTAAAAAAAGTGGGGGGGGGGAGACACCATCTTTTTTTTCACTACACACCAGAAAAAGCTTGTTGAAACAATTTATCGTTTAGTTATAGACATTTATTGTAAATGCTAAAAATAAACTTTATTAAGATGAGAAATTTATATATGCTACTTAAAATATTTGTGTCCATTGCAGAAATTTGCTTTGAAATTAAAATCCCATGTATTATCTTCTAAGTAAAAGCATGGTCACGATTACTTATATTAAGAGGGCTTGGTAGTTAAATCTTGGTTTCAATATTAAAGGACCATGAGAACTGAAGTCCCATTTTAATAGAAAATCCATCATGTTTCTGAACTTGCTGCAGTTTTATTTCGCAATCAAGGATCGGGTTTGTTTAACCCGGAAATTTGGCAAGTAGTGCTATTTTCATCATCTGATTGATTGTATTTCAAAATTATGAGGTCTCTCTCCTAATAGCTTTCTTTCATGTAGCTTTAAAATGGGATGCATGGTGCATAATTTGGATTGAAAAGCAAATTTAAAAAATGAAAATTTATGATTTCCTTTTCAATGCTTTAAGTTTAATAAAGAAAAAAGATTTTAAGTAATAATATTACATACATTATTAAGTGAAATTTTATTTGTAATTTTAGAGTAAAGGACCATTGATTGAATGTCCTACAGTATAAATAAATTTTTCAAATGTACCAAAAAATGTATGGAATGTCGTAATCAATCGTTTGCGGTGTCATATATATTGTATTTATGTTTGTAAAGGAGCTTTATGAATAGCTTTAACCTTTTTCTTATCTATAAAGAGGTTTGTCGCTCTTTGTAAAAATTGACTGCTGTGTATGTATTAATTCTTGCTACTTAGTATTCTTTTAGTATTTCTCTAATTGTTCAAACAGGATTGAAGAGCATTTCAAATGATAATTATGGAAAGTAAATAAAGATGCTAATGCTTTTTAATGCCTTTTAAAACATTCAAAGCATCTAATTACCATTGGCTTGTTCTCATATCAATAAAAATTAAATTTGAATTAACAATGTTAATTGCCATTTTTTCATTGCTGCAAGAAACATTTAATGATGAGAACTTGTATGATTTTTAATCTGTTTTTGTATCATTCAGTCAAAAAAATTTGTTGGAATAAGAGAAGAATGCTGGTTTCATTTTGAGTATTATGAAATCCGTGATGGTTGAACTGTTAAACAAAACAAAGGGGGGGGGGGGGAAGAGAAGACTAATTACCTTCTTTCTATAAATGTTTTTATCTACACAACTGTTTCTGATTCACAGATTTTTAAGTGTTACATACTTTTGTTATTGTTTTAGAAACATTTTAAAAAATTGCAAAGTTGCGAGACATTAAAAAAAGTTCTTCCTGGAAGTTCATGAGGTAATAAAAATTTACAGCTTAAATACTTGATAATGCTGTAAAATGCATTTAAAGACCTTTTATTAAATTTTATTAGAGATTATCATATGATTAATACAAAGAATATAAAGTTTAAAAACTTGATGCACAATTTTTAAAAGCTCCATTCTATTATAGAATGCCTACTCTTCAGTTTGGTATATACATAGCAGAATAAACTTCTAAATATAATTATCATTTCTTTGTGCTGTATTTATTATCTTTTATCAATTATTTTTCTTAATTACTTTATTAAAAATGTTTATATATAGAAAAGCTTTTTTAACATTAACCAAATATATTTTTGCTTTAATCTAATTTAACGAAGGAATGCATTAATAAGAAAAAAATTGTTTATAAATTATGTGTAGCAATATTTATTCAAAACCATTTATGCTTCTTTGATTTTCAGTCTTATTCTTCTGTTATTTATTTAAATTATTTTGCTGTATATAATGGAGGCATTTAGAATCCACAGATAATGTTATTTGAATGCATTTCTACTTTCTAGGAGGTTAAAGTCTATGAAAATAAAGCTGGAACTTTCGTCACTGGAGTGGATCTTGCTTCTGAGGTATGAATATGCTTCCTGTGTTAAATAATTAATATTGATTTATCAAATGGATATTTTACAATATATATATGTGTGTGTGGATTGCATCTTTCTTTCTCTTATTTATGTAATACCTTGTCAACTATATTATAACTATCTCAGACTTTTACGAAAACTTAAAAATGAACTGAAAAATTCAATAAGTAAATTTATTCTTTTATTATTTTTCTACAAACTTTGTTCTTTCATTTTTACTTTTAAAACCTGAGAATTTACTCACCTAATAACTAAGAATGTGTCAAATTTAAAATGGAACTTTTTTGCTTTGTAGTCTCTAAATAGCAAATATTGATTCTCCGAGTTATAACATAAATACATAATTATTATCTGTGTTCTATTGATGATATAACGAATACTTTTCCCTTTGCAAACAGTCCTATTATTGTGGTTAAATTTTCATCTTAGTATGGTCCATCTTTAGATTTAAAGTAATAGTGGCCTCAGAAACTATAGTAGACATTTGTGTATACCACTGCTCTTTAATTTGATGGAAAAAATCAAATACTCTTCTGAAAAGTTATTATCGATATTAATTGAACTTTGTTCAGTTATTGATTGGTGAAATTTACTTTTTGAGATATATTTTCATAGTTATTTAATGAAAGTTCCTGTTCTTGTAAAATCCAAAAACGCTTATTTCTCTATTGCACCACTCTTTTTTCAATTCTTTGTTGCCTTCAAATTAAATCAAAAGTTGTACTTTTTCTTAAAGGAATTTATTTTATCATAGCGACGGCTGACATTTTTGGCTAAAGAATTTAATATTTGATTCCACGATACTCTAAAAATCCAAGCACTTTCTCAACAGTATTTTAAATTGTGCAATCAAGAAAAGGATAAAATTAAAATATATATATATATAATGAAAAGTATTGCTCTAGGTGAATTTTATAATGACATGATTCAGATTTTCTAATTGTATGCTATAAATCTTCTAAATTAAGTGTAATTTTATCCTAAGTGCTTTCAAAAAATAAATTAATAAAATTTTATTGGATTACTGTAAACACTTAAATAAATCTGGAACCCTGTTTAAGATTTTGTGCTCTATTAAAAAATTTTCCTTAAATAAATAAGTTATAAAAACTGTGCATGATTTTTGGAATATTTTTCAAATTTCATTCTTTTTTTGGTATAGGCATTAATAAAAAAGTTACAAGAGCGTGCTGAAAGGTTTGGCATAACAAAAAAGGATGGACCAATTACACAAAAGAAAATTGACGAGTTATATAAAAGGTAATTATTGATGAACTTTAGTAATGTTCTTTAAAAGAGTATGCTTCTCAAGATCAGTCTTATTACTAAGTGCTATTCTGTTTATTTAACTAAAATTGTCTTTTTAATATTTTGTAGTTTTCTATTTCATTTCAAATTTAGCTAAAAGTATACTTTAAAAGATATATTTTTTTAATATAAAGTATTTGATTTCTAAGTTTCCATTTTTTATGTTTTACTGATGGAAAAAAAAAAGTAATAATCCCCGACTAATATTTTTTGTTCATTTTAGCTTAGGCATTGAACCAGAAAATTTAAACACATGTAAGTTCCTAAACTATTTATTTGCTTATTTTGTTGTGTTAAATATTTCTTAAATATATATAACATATTTTCTGAAAACAATTTCCTGATAAGATAGTTATTTTTGTTACAAGAATATTATGTTATCTGCATTTCATGTGCTATCACTTTAGATGTACATAGATTTGTTAGGAAATATTTATCCCAATTGACCAGTTTTATTAGATACATTAGTCTTCTAAAATTTTTATTACTGCATCTTAATGAGGTAGATCTATTGCAAGGGATTTCTTTATTTTTATTTTTGACTGTAAATCTTAATAATGCCTTTATTAAAGGTTAATTAAAATATATTTTGGAAATGGTAGCATGTATTTTAATGTGAATTTTGATAATTATTTTTCTTCCTTCAAAACAAAGTGAATTTTCACTTTGCAGGAATGCTTTTTTGCCAAATGATAGTAAAAAGATGTAATATTCATAATAAAACTAACATTTGATATAAATACACTTTTTAAATCTTCATATAGCATATTATTAACTTTTTCCCATGATATAAGACCAAATGTGAAATTGTTGTCTTGTTATAAATATATCTCTTAATGTATTAATATATTTTATTTCTTTTTTAATTCTTTGAATTCTTTTTTCTCATTATTTGTATATTCTAATTAAACCTTGTGCTGATTATGCATCTCATAATAATTTGTGTTATCATGTACCCAATCTCTTGTTTTATTCCTTTTGTTTAAATTATTATTTGTAGCCAACATCAGTAATGTTATTTGCTTTTAAATTAAACAATATTTATATTTTATTACAAATAATTAAGTTTAATTTTAAAGGTGATATAAATCATTGATGTGAAGTATATTTTCATGTTGGACTACATATTGAATTTATATTTCCAGTGACGCTGGATGTATAGCATCATTAAAAGTGCTTATTTTTATTTCTGAAGGAGGAGGGGTGTGTGTGGAATTTTTTCCATGCTAGATCTGCAGAGTTATATGAATATTTCTTTCCTTGTAGTGTCTGATCTTTCATCTCTATGGAATGCCCATTAAGTCTGGAGGTCAGTGAAAAATGATTTCCCTCAATTTAGGGAAAGGCTGACAGTGTGGGGAAAATATATGCCTTTTATAGGCTTGATTCTACTTTCATCTGCTTTTGCTTGCCAACATAGGGATCGGGAGGACGTATTCAGAGATAATTTTATATATTCCCATAAATTACCTGAATTTGTTTTTAAGTCACTTGTCTTTGCATTTCTGCACATAGTCACTTTTTAATGAAGCATTTGTTTATTATATTTTGACATTATTATTAGAGAAATGATTCAGTATTTTTACTTTTAGTAATTTTCGGGCAAATATTCTGGGAAAATGTTTATTTTATGTTGTGTAAACTTTCAATGGTGAATGGCTGGAGGTTTGCAAAAATAAAAGTAAAGTAGCGAAAATTACTAAGGAATCAGCAGTGTAGCTAGATATCCAAAGGCCTTGGTGCAAATGAATAAATAAATGTGGGCCCTATTTAAACTGGTTAAGTTTTATCAAAAAAATAAAAAATATGTGAATAATTTAAAGGTGAAAAATTACTTTATCATCACCTCTTTATTGTGCTCTGCAGAACACAGGAAAGCAAAGCTACATACTATCTACATGCATCTGTGCGAGTATTCTTGTGTGAGCTTTAGTGATCATCCATGTTCGATTAAACACCACGGTAGACTTCTTCCAGAACAGCTCTGAAGAATTTAGGAATTACCGGAACCGGAAGACAAGAAGTAATGTAATAGATAATAAAAAATTAAACAATAACGAACAAGATAAGTTTGTTTTCAATTGCTATTAGCGATAAATATCGGAGTCTAGCTTGGCCCACACCGTTTCTTAAATAATTTTTAATTTGCTAAATGATCTTTCAGCTGCTGCAGAAGTGACGAGAATTGTATAGAATAATAACATTGCTGTAAATACTTCTGTTAGAATTGTAGCATTCCATATTTGCTCACTGTTTCCTTATATAATTGGTGAACAGAATTATTTTAGGGAGAACTAGGTTGTTAATATTAAGAAATTGAAGGGGAACAGTTTGGGCCTATTATATTAAAATACTTATTTTGGTATTCGTCACACTTTTATAATAAAGTTGTTTCATCTACAACTAGTAAAAACGTTGGTTTTAGAAAATTGAATATTTGACAGACTGCACTCATACAGTACAACGTGTATTTAATTGATCTAATATTGTGTCTAGCATCTTATTGAAAATAGTAATTTTAAATATCTTTTCTCGGTTTCGAAATCGGCGATGATAAACTAATTCATCAAAATGGTCTTAACTTTCTGTTACCTTTTTTTCTTGAAAATAGGGATCTATACCATATTTTCGTACTGTTTCACTTGCCTTGCTCTTGAATGATTCAAAGTCATTTCTATAAATATGCAACTTTACTTTTGTCTTTGCTGAAGCTCTGCTTGCCTCGTCCAAATCGATATTGATCTAAAATTTTCGATGCATAATTAATGTCATTGAATACTCAGTGCCAGAATTCGTAAAGCAACACAAACTCGAAGTGTAGCATTTTTGTTTTTATAGTCTCTACTTCACTATGCTCATCTTTACTGGGGTTCTTGAGAACTATTTCTGATAATGCTTTGATTTTATATATAAACGAAGTTTTATTGCTTATATTGTAGGTAAATTGAAAAATATTCGTTTAGAAGCTCTTCATATGCGTGGAGTCGAGGAGATGAGTACAACTGATATTTTTACTTATTTTGAAGATTATTGTCCTGCATCTGTGGAATGGATCAATGATATTTCATGTTAGTATTTTATATTTGCATATCATTTTTTAAATTCTCTTTAAATTTAGTTTGATAAATGTTTTGAGGGATTTAAACAAATGCTGTGTTTCTTGCTCAATTATGTATGATTAAGAAAACTTAAATGCCTTTTTACTTAATAAAATTGTAAATTGTATAAAAAATAGGTAAAATTTCTGTCTCTGAAAAGAATTGTTAATTTTTTTTTTGTGAAATCTTGCACACTATTTTGTTTAAAAAAATATTTAAGGAATAGTTTATCTGCTAATAGCCATACTGAAAAAATTAAAACTTTAAACTACAGTCATACCTTGCTTAACGACCACCTTCTGTAACGAATGATTTGTACAACAAGCAAAGCAAAATGGGAAAAGGGGGGGGGGACCATTCTCCTAACTGAACGAGTAAAAGGAAGATATAACATCACATGTAGGATTCGCTTGTATTTCGCGTATCAGGTATGTTAAACATTTGTTTGAAGAGAATTCTTATTTCTGCATGAAAGAAGTTTTGACTGGCTGGATGGTGTTGAAGGCGAGTCTGAGGAATTTGAAAATGAAGTGTTAAACGACGAGATTGTGTTTCTGGCCAAGATTATTGAGTAGAGATGGGCAGCAACAACATTGATGAACTGGTGAAAGAACATAGATGGAATTACAGAAGATTTTATAGAACTGTATTCTGTGACATAGTAAAAAGTTGAGGATGAGATTTTATCTAAGAGGAGACTACTACCTCAGCAGCGCAATAATCTTCTAATGAAATAAGGCAATTGCTCAAAGCATAAAATTTTATTTTATCATATATTGAGAAATGTCACTCAAATCATGCAGTAGTAATGCGTTCTACAAATTTATTTAGTGATAGTCATGTCTATTTTCGCCAAATTTTGAAGCTAGTCAAAGACAAATGTCTTTAGACTTCTTGTATTATAAATAATAAATTTGATAATTTTTTTTTGTCTGGAATGAAACGCATTATCCTATTTAACATGGCTTCTTATGTAAAAAATTATTCGCATTTTGAGTTAGATTCGAGAGCACCTCGCTTAACGAGCGTAATCCGTACTGCCAGTATGTATGTAGTCCATTCAGATCCAACTTCAAAGGTGAAGGTACTGTTTTGGAATTTGAATGCAGCCACCATTTTTCACTCTGTAATACAGAGATTTTCAAATTTTGTACTACATTGATAAAAATCAAAATTACATGTGTCATCATAAAAGCATTTTCAAATAAAAATCAATGTATTCTAAATGAAATGTTTATTATCAAAGAATGAAATATTTTAAAGCTATATTATTTAATTATATTCGCAAATCTTTTAATAAAATATAAATATGTTATATTATGTAATGAATAATGGTTGACAAGGAATAATAATATATATTAAGACTTATTTTTGACGAGTATGAATGCAATAAATGAACCCTTTTCATAGAAGCCAGTTTCGATATGCGGGACTATATTACCATTTATTTCAAGCATATGCAGGATGATGTTGCAAGCATGTTCTTTTATTTTTAATTATTAGCATGGCTGAAAATATATTATGTTAAAAATATATTATTATTAAAGACATTAGTAATTTTATCATTTTTTTTTAGAAATATATTTCCATTTATCTCTTTTAAAGCAAAATTAGTATAAGTTAACTTTCTTGAATTCATTATGATGACATTACTCATATTGGTTTGAATCTTGATTAATAAGATTTCGTCAGTGTAATTTAGTATGTTGCTGAAAAAGTTGCAGGCATATTTTTAATACTATGGTATAATATAAAATATGCTTCTACTTATATCATAAAGTTATACGAATAGCAAAGTGTTTCTTTGTTTGTACCGCGATTAATGTGTTTCTTTTATATCTGTAGATCACAGTTACTTGAAAAAGTATAATATATTAAAGCTATTGTTTTTATTAATAAAATGATTTTATTTACAAAACAGGCAATGTTATTTGGTTGGATGCTGCAAGTACAGCAAGAGCAATGATTGGTATGAGCCGACCTTTGACCTTAAAGAAGAAAGGTACCACAAAGCAAAAAGTAACAGGTATTGGGAAAGAACAACAAAATATAACTTTCGAAAAGTACTGTGTAAGATTGAAATATAAAAGATTAATCTGTACCTGATTGTTTTTTTAAACTAATTGATATTTTAATTTGCAATTTCATATTTGTGTAGAGTTATGCAGTATTTTTATTTTCAAGTTGAAGCTATTTCAGGATAGTTTAAAGATTTATGTATTTTTTATTAAAACATTTTATTTTAAGATTCATATTGATTGCCTTCTCATTTCTTACTTTAAATATATTTTCTTGATAAGTTTCATACTTATAGTTTTTAATTGGGAATACTTAAAATAAATTGGTTATATGTTGAAGTATTAGGATTAATCAAAGAAATATATGTTGAATTTTTAAAAATATTTTTTTCAAATGTGATATTTCTGTTAATATTCCTTTCTAATATTTTATCTAATATCTATGTATATAAATAGCTAACGTACGAGGCTTAAAAATCGCACTTATTACTCATTACGGAATGGCAACAGACAAATATAAGCAAACTATCGTATGAATTTCAGATAGCTTCATTGTTCTTACAGCTACACTGAACTAAATGCTTCGCTTTGCTAATTAATGGAGCTGCAAAATGTTATTAAAAGTTCTGGGTAAGGTTCACCATCTTATCAAAAGTCAGAGGAAAGAAGATATAAAAGAAATCAGGAAGTAGCCTTCAAACAGAAAGTCTAATCGAGCACAAAATTAGGCTTAACAGTCGCCAGATGGATAATCGCTGACTTTCTTATAGACATTGATTTTCTTATCTACCAAAGCAATTGTCTTACAAAAATGCTCTTCGTATTATCTTAAGACAAAACTGCCTTTTTAATGATATTAATTTCATTTCTATAGAATTTTTACCTGAATTTTAATAATAGTTTTTAATTTTGATATGCAATCTCTGAGAATGCTTGGGGAAAAGTGAAGAATCGCTCATCTATTTCGAAGTCGCCAACTTGATGCTCTCTCCTACCAAGTTCTGGAATCAGCATGGATATCTCAATTGGTGTCATTAAAAGCACTAAAGTAAACTCGCTAAATATGCGAAATAACGAATATGCTAATGTTTTCAAATGTTATGAGGGAATTCAAACCTAGCCATCAGAACATGTAATTGCTAGCTTTTTCCCATCACCAGCGTTATAGTAGGATTTTCACTTCCGCTGTTTTTTTTATTATATATACACTTTTTAATTTGTGGTAAACTGATTCTATTGAATTCATGTTTTTGAGTCGTATCAAATAGCAAGATAAAATTTTTAAAAAATGATTTCATATTAATCATTTAACAGCCTAAAAATCCAATAATGCGGGTGAGCAAGCTAATTACTGAAGGCAGCTAGTTTTATCTATTATTCTTAAATGTTATATTTTTAAAAACCATACGATAATTATTAGTCATTTGTTTCACCATTCCCTTTCTTAAATATTTTCTTAGCTCTATAGGGAAATACGTACATTTTTCTTGTTTACAAATAGGATATTTTCCAAATTAGTTTCTCACTATGAATATATCTTGCTTCAAATGAGAAAATGTAAAAATTACAAAATATTACACTGTGAAATTTGCAAAATTTCATGCATAATTATTTTAGTAATGGTTATGAAATATAACAGGATAAAGTTTTCTCACGAATTTACTTTTGTAAATTTTTTTCAGAATCGGTGGCCAAAGGAGTTGGCCAATGGATCGGTGGCCAAAGGGGAGTAAAAAGTCCGGAGGTTGAATATATTATTGAAATGTCCGATTTAGAGGAAGATGAATGCAGTGATAAAAAAGAATCTGATGTGATTATTATTGTCATTATTATTATTATTGGAAAAGTTAAATTTCGCATATTAATATCACTTTTATTTCTATGTTTGCTTTAGAATATTTTTAAAAATAAATCTTAAGCAATTATCATGTAGAAATTTTTTTTAAATTTAATTAAATTTATTTCATAATGAAGATAAACTATGTTATTATGAAAGAAAAGTTTACTATTAATTAGTATAGAAATTTAAGTTAATAAATCTATTTTATATTAAACTGTAAAGAAGTTATTTTTGTGATTTTGAATGTGTTGTTAAAGTGGTTATTTTTTTATTGTAATTGATACAATGTGAACAAATTTTAACAAAATTCTTTTTGTTTTCCCCTTCATTCCTTTATTATGGTTTTTATAAGATTTATATGATTTTAAGTATCATCTCATACGATTCATCTTAATTTTAAGTTATAATTTGAATAGGAAACGGTAGTGAAATCTATGGAAGTTGATTCCCTGCCAGATACTGAGAAACCAGGTAAATCTGAAACAAAAAATGATTCATCTGAAGTAGTCAATGTACCAGTGCCACCAGGTTACTGGAGGATTGGAATTCGTCATCCTAAATCGAAAGCCATATTGCTGAGGTTCGCCACAAGAGGTGATTTTGTTAAAAATTTTTCTTTCATTTTGATTACAGGTTATAGCATTTAAAATTTCTAGAGTAGTCGTGGTAAATGAAATTTTATTTTAAATAATATTTTATTCTTGTAGTTTCAATAACTTCATCAAATTTTTGTTTTTGTTATTGGTGTTATTAGCATTTGATTAATTTCCCTTTCTTTGATATAGTTGCAACTTAATTCCAATTGTTTAATATCTAACTCATTTGTATTTCTTAAAACTTGTATTGAAAAAATGAAATATTGTACTGTTCAAGCTACAAATTAATTCAGTAATGGCAATTACGATCCTAAAAAAATTTGTTTAGACGAACTTATTAATCTAAAAAAAAAAAATTACAGTAAACAAATACTAATTGAATTAATAGTTGGTTTTCTGAGTAGCTGGAATGAATTAACATTTAAAAATATATTTGATATTGATTATATATGGTATTTTCTCATACTTATGTTCCCATTGTTTATACTTTTTGATGGCTCCATGTGATTAAGTTCTAAGTGGTAGTTAAGGTAAGTGGCTTCCCTAGATTTATACTTCTCCTGGTTTGCACCATTATTCTTCTGGTCCCTGGAAAAGTGTAAAATAGGGATTTTACTTTATTATTTGTGTAAGTTTCAAATTAAGTAGATGGACTTATTTTTTCTTATAAAGGTTTGTAACTATTTGTCAAAGGATTAAATATCTTATTATTATCAACATCATTTATTTTGTGATGGAATTTTGTGCCCCTTTCAGAAAGCACCAGGCCAAGGAATTTATTCTCTTAGAAAAAACAGGATATATTGTGTTGTTGAATGGATAATTTAACTCTCATTTGTCCCTTCTACCATTCTTTCGTTAATGTGAATATTCAACTATTAGTCAAGAATGGCATGTTTTAAATATTCTATTGATATTATATATTCATTCTAGAAATAGATGCTCAAGTCTTAAGAGTTTTTTTTAGCTTTTAAAATCGTGTTCCTTTCTGTTATAGATGATAAAAAACTGCCAGGTGCAGAGAAGAGGAGCCAATACTATCAAAAATATGGAAATCCGAATTATGGAGGTAAGAAAGAGAATGTAATTGTTGGCCTTTGTAGATATTATCCTTAAAACTTATATTTCTTGAATTTTAATTAATGTATTATTAATACATTCAAGTTTTTTAAAAAATAAACATTTTTATATTTTTTTCTTTCTAAGTATCATAGTTTCTTAGCACATTTGCAGTTATGATAAAATTATTTGAGAATGTTGAGAATTTTATTTCATGTTCATTTGATTTTATTATTAAATATTAATTTTAATCCTCAACATAAGTTTTTAACAAAACCTTGACAATAAATATGACATAGTTTGTTTTTATATGACTTAAGAATTTTCACTTAATTTAGGTTTGAAGGGTCTCATTAGTTCATCTAGGAAACGCAAGATGCAGGCTGCTAGGAACAGACAAGTCGTTGAAAAATTGACTGAAGACATCACTTCTCAGTCAGAAAACAATTCTGGTATGATCATTGTTAACTTACTTTTTACTATTTATTTATGTCTATAACCTGCTGAAGTTGAATACTTATCAAACTGAAAAAAGAGATTTTATTTTTTGCTGAGACATGTATTGACCTTTTATGTACTGATGAATTATCATTCTTATTGGGTTCTAAAATGAGTATTTATCATTTTGTGATTAAACTTTAACTAAATATTTAATTAATTATTTTGAAAACTGAATTTTTTTTTAGTTTAACAAATGTGGCAACAATTTCTAGCTAATAATTAAAGTACTTGTGTTAGGATGATAAAAGTTTTAAGAACAAATAATGATGCTGAGTTTTCAGAAATCCTGATTAAATGCTAATATTACGTCCAATGTCCCATTATTTTTTAAAACCTATATTTATCATATTCCTTGGTCTGATTGATGCCATTAATTTTTTTTTCACTCCCCGAATTATTTCAACAAATTCCTTATTCTTGTCACAGCATAACTTTTTTTTCTCTGAACTGTTCCAAGAAAATATTTCAAGGATTTGCAAATATTTTGATAGAATTTTTCTGCTTGAAAACGCCTTCTACTTTTTATTTATTTGATTTATTGGTTCCCAAATATGGTTACATTTTTAGCGTCAATATTCTAGTAGTATAAAACGTAGTTTGGCATTTTTTCAGAATGCCAGATTTTGCTGTTTTTTAGAACAAGCTTAGTGTATTCTTGCTCATATTAAATCCTATTTATTCCTGCTAAGTAATCAATTTATTTCAAACTTTCACTTTTAGCATGTAAACAACTCCATATCCAAACCACAAAACATTATAATTCCTTTTCAATTAATATAAATTTTATAATTCAGTTTTATTTAATTCTTTAATGTATATGGTGACTTTGCCACTGAAACTGAGAAAAAAAACTTCTTCATAAAAACGGGCTGAAAGTTAATACCATGAAATTTTAAATAATTTTTAGTTCTTTTAGGGGTTTTTTTAATGATTTTATTTCTAAGTGAACTGTTTTTGTATTTGTTAAGGTAATATAAAATATTTGTTGAGAAAACATGCCTACTCTTTTTGAAGTATATATATTAACTAAATCATGAAGAAAGTACATATTTTTTTAGTGATAAATTGAGCATTATTGCTTAGAATATAGTAAATCATTTTATTGAGACAGTGAAATGGTACAATTCCAGTTTCAGTAAATTCCATCAAATTATACTTCTTGCTGAAATGTAGAAATTTTAATGTCTGGAAAAAAATTTTCCTGTTTCCATGCACCTAGGTGTTTATTCTTTTGTGATCTGCAAGATATCGTAAAAATATAAGGCAGAATAGAGTGGTTCAAAATGAGCAGATTTTGTATTGGAGGAAGTGGCATATTAAAAGAGCTTCTTTATGAAGAAGCTATGAATAACAAATCAGTAAGAAAGACATGAAAGCCCCCCCCCCCCAAAAGTAACATTTTATTGAAAAAGCTTTCTATAGTAGGTGTTTAAAAGAGAAATCTTCAAAAATAATGCAAGATGCACAATGACGGTGCATGATTGGCATTTATTAATAAAGATTTTTGGCACTTGACACACTTTTCAATAGCTATTAACTATTTGGTCACTAGAGTTTCTTCGAACTCAGTGGATCATCTATAACATCACTCTCATAATGCTTCCTCAGAAGAAATCCGTGCATGTTAAAAGCGGTATCAGTTTATCCCCTTCTATTCCTGTGCAAGCCATAATTAGCTTACATCGCTTTCTGTACTTTTGAAAAGCTACTCAAATCCCATTCGCAACCTCAT
This sequence comes from Argiope bruennichi, assembly GCF_947563725.1. NCBI lineage: Eukaryota > Metazoa > Arthropoda > Arachnida > Araneae > Araneidae > Argiope > Argiope bruennichi. The sequence continues at coordinate 64,239,904 of NC_079162.1, forward strand.
ACGTAAAAATGCATTTCGGCAAGCTCTGAAATCATGTAGCAGTGCATGATGTCCGAAATCCTCGCGGGGAATTACAAATATTGTCAGCAGACTGCTTTTTTACTTAAACAGCTCCTTCTGCCATTTGAACGCGCATTTTCCGCTCACATTTTTCATTTAACCCTTTTAAAGGGCCATTTTTTTCTAGTCATATTATGTTAAAATATTTTTAGGCTTGAAATTAAAATAAGAAAAGAGATTCATTTAGCTTATTAGATAAATTTAATTTAATTTGATTAATAATTAAGTATCAAATCAAGACACATCATTTTCTGTAAAATAAAGGACTAAGACATCTAAGTTTCTGACTTTCTAAAAAAAATTGTCAGAACTTATGCCAACCTACATAAATTCATACAAAAATTGATAAATTTGGTGGGAAGCATACTTCCCGCAGCCCTAGAAAGGGTTAAACTGTTTATTTCTCTCACTTTTATTTGCCTTAATATTTTTGAGACACTGTGTAGGGTTGTTACGAGCACTTACACATTTTTATGTATGCTGTTAAATCTACTATCTGCATGTTAACAAGCCCCAATAATTTGCCATTTTAAATAAACAAACCATTTGGCATGAGCTATCATAAATCAGCTACACACACTTATTTATATTTCAATGTTGCGCGTCATGGCCATATTCTGTCTGAAATCTTTCCATTTATTACAGGAAGAGACGCTTTTTTCCTTATAAGCATGCATTTTATTGTTTGGTACCTGTTAATTTTCTTTGTTTTCATGGAATTTTCATTCATTTGTAACCATTATAGAAATCCTCATGTATGATTTATTTAGCAATTCTATAAATAATTTGTTTCAAGTCTTTCTTATTTTTGCATCTTTTTGAGTTATTTCATTTTACTTATAAATTGTCCTGAATTTGGTATTAGAATACAACTGCTCGCAGCTAAAAATGCAAATTATGTGACAAAATTTGTCTACCAAATTTGTGTCAACATATGCTGCACAATACTACTAAAAGTTCCTGAAATTTGAGAATCTCTTACAATGCAAACAAATTTTCGTTTTCAAATAGAAAATTTCTAAAAAAAATCATAAAAATTGTATTATTTAAAAAGAGAAGAAGCTAAAAAGTTAGAACATCGAATGAACTTTTAAAAATAAAAAACGTAAAAAAATTTCAATCTGAAGTTTAAAAAATTCTCTACAGGAAGTTCTTTTTATTTTATTTATTTATTTATTGTTGTTTAACTGTGTTAAGACTTGCATTGGATATCCTAAATTATTTCATTTGTAGGTGAAACAAGCAAAAGAACTGTAATTAAAGCAAGCCGAACTAAAATGCCAAGAATGAGAATGTATGCAGACGATGAGGAAGCAAAAAAGAAAAAAAGCGTCCCTGTGCATTATGAGTAAGTGCGCTTTTAGATTTTCAGTATTTTGACTCTTTATCATTGGAATTTATCACTTTATTTTATAATCATAAATTCTTTATAATCTTTATTATCTGTGTGTGATATTTTGAATTCTGTTTACAGAGCAGAACGCAAAAGTGTTCATAGTCGTCTTGGAACAAAATATACTAAAGACGACTTGTCTCAACTTGGAAATAGATTTTCTAGTGAAAGTGAAGAAGAAGATGATAATATTTCTATACATTGTACCGTGCCAGACCGATACAATGTTTGGACAGATATTGCTGAAGAAGACCGTAGGCAAGACATAGCTGAAGAAGACCGTAGGAGACCTCGAGCCAATTCACCAGACACCGAGTCATTTGATCAGAGGAAATCTCGAAGTCATGAGAAAAAAGGAGGTAGATCTTTTGCTCGTAATCGTAGCTCTCCAGAATCTGCGGGAGGTTCTAGGCCTTGGAGACCATCTCGAGATGATTCATCAGAAGATCTTCGAAGGGCATTGAGCTCTCGAAGGCAGAGCCCTCTGAACAGGCGTGAGGAAGATTTGCGTTCTAAAATCAAGCGAATTAAGAAAGATGCTGGGAACAAGCATCGATCCCCTATGTTTATGGATGATTAAAGTTTTCCAGTGTAAAAATATCATCATACATTTGCATTTGTTGGGTATGGTTTTATGATAGCACTTCATAGTAGGATTGAAAAATAAAATACATGTCATCTTTTTAGAACTTGAAACAAAGTCTGCACATTATTTTGATAAGCAATTATACGATGTTTGAAACATGATTGTTTCAAACATCGCATATTTCATTTCTTTTGATTAATCATGTAACCAGTTTGTTGGAGAATTGTATATTGTTGTATGTTGGCAATAAATTTCATTACTCATTTGATATGAAATGTCTGAATGTTTTTATATGTCAAAATTGTGATTTTGTTGTGTAAATTTTTAGAATCTTGCATGGTTACCGATGATTAAACCTGATTAAGTAAACATTTTATCATTCATTATAGATGTAAAGCTGAGCTATTTGTTTTCTTTTTATAACAAAATATTTTTTGCACCCTTGTGTATATATATATTCCTAGGACAAAAAAAAAGCAAACATTTAGCATTAAATGTAAAGCAATTTATTATTTTGTAAGCTAATAGAATTAAGATTACACTCTCAATTTCTTTTACTTGTAAATGTTAAAGAATTTGACAGAAATACTTGTGATTTTTTTAGTAACCCTCTCATCTAATCACAGTACTTAGTTTAAGGAACCCAGTCTGTAACTGAAACTTTCTACAATTTTGTAACCTCTGCAACATTAGAAAATAAATAAATTCAGTTTCTAATTTTGCGAAGTTGAATATCTATTTTATTGATTCACTAATAATTCAATTATCAGTAAATATATTTGCCATATTGATTACCAATAATTATTTGTACATTCTTAAATGTTTTAAGTTTTAAGACAGTGAAGAAAATAATTTCTTTGAGTTTCTAGTAAGACTGAGCTCTAATAGAATGAGGATACTATTAATCTAGTTAGCAAATCTGAAGACTTAATAAAATTGAATGTCTTATACATTTTTATAAATATCTTTACATTTTAATTTCTAAAGAATTCCAGTCATAAAATTTGCTTATCAGTTTTCTAGCCATCCCTTCATTAATTAAACAGTATCGGATAATTAACTTCTTAAATATTTCAATTTTTGTAGGTTTCTAAAGTCATTAGATTTGTGTTTGAATCATATATGGTCTTAATGTGTGTGGAATTGTGTAGAGACGTCAATCAGGTTGAAAAATTCTGAGTAATACAGAATCGAAATATTTAGTCATTAGAATATGACCGTTAAAATTATAAAAGTACCTAACTGTGGAACAGCAGTCAGTGATTGGTTTGCTTTTATGGCACAAAAGCCATTCTTGGCCATGCTGCGCCAAACACAAGATGTGTTTAAAAACTCAGTTTATTACAAAAGAAACCATGCACAAAAATTATATCAAAATTTTAAAAAACTCGAATAAGCTTTTCAATGCCAATATCCTACAATAAAAAAAAATATTTTAGTTATGGTTCTCACCCAAGTCTTAAAGTTACATTGTTGCTACCAAAATGATTCCGTCTAAATTGGTTGAAATTGGGACATTCTACAAGTATATGTTTTATGGACAATGTGAACATGTAGGTGGTGGTTCTGAGTTGAGTAAATATTTGGGAGTCAGTCTGGTGTGTCCAGTTCTAAGTCGATTTAACATAACCGATTTTCTTCGTTATAAGTCATAATATTTAAAGGATTTTACCGAAGGATGAGTTTTATATAACTTGTTATGAGTTTGTTCGTTCCATATACCCTGCCATTTTTCCCCCCAATCTATTTTTTACTGTTTGAATAGCGTCACTTAGAGGAACAAAAGTTTCGTGTGTCAGTACTGGAGTTTTTGCCGCTTTATCACCATCTCATTACCTACAATTCCTGAAATCCAACAAAATAAAATATCTATACCTTTTCCTGTTAAGAAACAGTAAAATTCAATACATTTGACAGCTAAGGGATGACTTGATGGCGAAATATTCCTTAGTGTTTCGATGACGCTTTTTGAGTCTGTGTATAAAATAATTTTCTTATAGTTACTAAATGACAATTTTGTTAAGTTCCGATATGTTGCATATATTTCAGATGTAAAAACGGAATAAAACTCATGCAGCCTCAGAAATGATCATATTTCTGTTAACTACCGCCACGCCCACTAATTTACCGGCTTTTGATCCGTCGGTAAAAACAGGTTCATAGCTAGAATACTGTTGTCGGTGGTCATAAAACATATACCGATACACTTGATTTAGAGTTGTCGATTTCTGCCATTTTTCGAAGTCAAATAAATTTTAAATTACTATTTTTCCCTGAAGGGAATTTGTCAGATTTATTAAGAACTGGAAAATCATCAATTTTTAAATCACTAAGAATTTGTCCGATTCTAAAATCAAAAATAGGAATAAATGAAAGTCTCAATGAAAATAATTAATCATAAATTGGATTTATGACTTTGTAATGTAGTGAATGGGAATCAGCACTTTTTATTTTAAAAGACAAATTAAGTGCAATCTTCTGTCGTCTAAGTTCCAAAGGGGGCTTGTGACACAAAGTATATAGGCTTAAAAGTGGTTTGGTTCGAAAAGCATCCTCTGATAACCGTAAACCTTGATTGTGTATTGTATCAAGGGGCCGCAGTGTAGATTTATCCATATATCATGCTCCCATAATCAAGTTTCGATCGAATTAAAGCTCTATATATTTTGAGAAAGCAGGAGCTTTCTGGCCAAACCATGTGCTAGAGAGTATTTTTAATAAGTTCAACGAAAGCATACATTCTCTTTTTACATAATTTATATGCGGTTTAAAGGTAAGTTTAGAGTCGAAGATTAAATCTAAAAATTTCATCTCAGTAACAAAAGGAATTACCTGGTTGTTCAGTTTAAGTTTATGATCTGGGTGAATTTCACGTCTTTTACAAAAGTGAATTGCAGCAGATTTCTGTGAAGATATAGTGAAACCTTTAATTCCCCCATCCCCATTTTTGTATTTTATTTATGGCGTCTTGAAGTTTTCTTTCTCATATTCTCTCCGGAGCAATGAATCTGGAAGTCATCCCCGAATAATGAACTATTTTTCATGATATCATTGATTTTTATAATAAATAAGATTATACTCAGGACGCTCCCGTGGGGAACGCCTCCGTCTTGATAAAAACTATTTCATAAGACATTACCTAGTCGAACTCTAAAATTTCTCACCCTTAAAAAGTTTTGTATAAAAATTAGTAAATTTTCTCTGATGCCTATTTTAAGTATATATTTCATTATGCCGTAACTCCATACTCTATCATAGACCTTTTCCATATCAAACATAATGGATACTAGATGGTTTTTACTGACAAAGGCCCATCTAACTGCTGTTTCTAATTTCAAAACATTGTATAAATTGTTTCTGCCACGGCAGAAGCCGCTTTAGAAAGGTGATAACCAATTCTTTGTTTCAAGTATATTAATCAACCTGACATTAACCATCCGTTCCAAAATTTTGCACAGACAACTAGTGAGTGCAATCGGTCTGTAATTACTTGGATTTTGTGGGTCCTTAACTGGTTTAGCTACTGGTATAATTAATGTTCTTCTCCGGGAATTAGGAAATCTATGCACTTGTCAGATTCTATTAAATACTCGTAAAATATTTAACAAAAATGATTTAATTAAATGAATAATCATGTTTAGATGGATTTTGTTAGGATCTGGTGAGGTAGCTCGTGATTTATATAGAGTCCTTTTCAGTTCTGTAAAACTGAAATCGGAATTATATTCCTCGTCAGTATGAGTGGTAAAATTTAAAATATTATTTTCTTCGTTTTTTTATAACATATAAATTTTTCGGTATAAACCGTTTCACTGGATACCTTAGAGAAAGCCTCATCCAAAGTGTCAGCTATTGTGCTAATATCCGTGATTGTACGTTCATTCAGAGTCAAAAAGATCGAAGGGAGATTATTTTTATTGCAGCCAGAGATTTTCCTGACTTTATCCCAGAGTTGTTTAGAGCTAATTTGGTTGTTTATTGAATTTACAAATAGCATCCAGGAATCCCTTTACTCCTCCATCTTATTCGTTGAGCATTTACTTTTGTATGTTTAAAGGCTATAAAATTATCCGTTGTAGGATGTCGTCGAAATATATTTTGCTTGTTTTTTATCAGCGATTTTGCATTCCTTATTCCACCAAGGTTTCCAGTGTCTTGGAATCTTCCCAGAGGATTTTGGTATTGCCTTATCAGCTGCTTCTAAAAATTTTTCAATTATATTTTCAATAACATCATGAATATTTTCGTCTCCCACAATGTCTTCTGAAATGAAAGCCATCTCTGAGAAAAGATCCCAGTTTGCCTTATCAAATATATACTTTTTCGTTCTTTCAGGATAAGTTAGATCATCATCTTTGTATGATACAATATTTGGAAAATGGTCACTGTTATGAAGGTTATCAGCTACACTAAAATTCCACTTTATGGCTAATGATGGAGAACATAAAATTAACCCCAAAGTGTGAAAGGAGCGGACCCCAAAGGAGAAAGGACCCCAACTTCCCCAGACCAAGACAAGAAGCATCTTATGGAGAAAAAATCACCATCCTAGAAGCCACGACCCTCCTCTGGAAGAACCAAATGGATTGGACCAAAGACCCTGCTTGCTCAAGACTAAATATACTCCAACGTCGGACAAAGTTTTCTACTCTGCCACTAACTTCTATAATGAACCTAGATAATAAAGCACTAAAACTAATCCCTAAGTACGATCCCAATTCCAGAATAAAAACGTCTTAAAACATCCTAAAAACGTTTTCCTATTACCCTTCTAACCCTTTCACCTAACCCTTCTAATCCCTTCACATAACCTTTTAAATTAAAGTCAATATCTAGATATTACTGGCGCTACTTATTACTATACTAATACTACTATTCTATTATAAAAATCACCAGAACTTACACTGAGCAAAAAATCGCAACTACCCGTTTCCTTTCAGCAGTGCGCCCCCCACACCATTGCCACTAATGACATCCAATAGAATAGCTCCATTCGTTTCCATCCATTTAACTGACCAACCATAAGCCTAGTTTCGTGAAAAACTCTGCTAAAATTCTCACAAACTTTATCAAGACTCTACCTAGCTCATGTCATTGTACCAAAAGTCATTAACTTCAGCCACTGCCATGAAGGAGATAGTCCTTTGCTCTCAGAAGGAGTGGTCCGACAAGCTTACCATTGAAATCAAGTTTTCCACTTAAACCCCAAACTTCATCCACTTCAGCGAATTTATCCAACCCAGAACCTACCATCACTGATCATAAGTAACAGCGCTTCGTGCTGTGGATACCACATCATTTTTCTTCTATGTCTCTATTAGATCATCATTTTGACCATGGCAACGGCACCAGATCAACAGCAATGACCATGGTAGAAGAATCATCGGCGACATACGGTATTTTCCCTGTATATTTAACCACCGACTTACCCTCCAAAACCGCGTTGACTACAGCAGCAAAGATTATTTTCTGAACTTGTCAGACGTGACGGCATTCACGTTTGGACTCGCCGAATACCGAGATTTAAACTTTATCCCTCTGCGTCAAGTAATACCGATGCTCTGGAGCAACGACATTTTCAGAGACAATTTCATGCGAATGGCCGAGTCTTCTTGCGCGTCGGAAGAAAAGTTTCGACCGGACAAAGTGGATTTTCTGAAGCTCGAAAAGCGTTATTCCAGATCCATTCGAAAGAGCAGCGAGGGATAACAAAGAATAAACAACGACGTCAGAAGTGAATGTTATTGGAATTGTGGCCAGTTCTTGCTTGTAAAAACGTACTTCACGTTCAGACAACGCACCGTGAACCCCGGGTGCGTTCATTTCTAGCGCACCACCGATGCCTCGATGCTGTTTTATAAACTGAATGAGAAAGACAAAGTACCCGATAAGGTGTGAGATAAAAGATTTCATTGACACGATCAGTACGAATTCGACAATTTCGCGTTGCAACCCTATTCCAATTATGGTGACGGAAGGGACGACATATCATCCTGACTGTGTAAAAATGTTTTTTTGCAGTGAACGTTGTCGCGATGGAAATAAGTGACAGAACTTTCATTCTGTCCTTGCATATTTTCTAAATGGAGTTAACATTATAATGTCCAAGTATTCAAATTTTGATTTAATCAGGAATAAAAATTGAAAAATAAATCTTACATTAAATCAAATAATCTTACATTACATCAAAAATACATCATTTTTGCTTTTGTTTATTTAAAAACGCAACTTATTCGGTTAAAATAACTGGCTTAAATTCATAAATCACCAAATTTTTTATGAAGTATAATGTTTTATTATAAACAGAAAACTCTTAAGGGAAAATATTCCTACTTATATCCCTTCCGAACTTTAAACTGGAATAAATAGTGTCAGACTCCTATGTCCCAAGAACTGAATGGTATTTTCTATTCAATTTAATATTTGCATTGTAATTGTAAATTTTTTAGTAAAAATTTATATTAGAAATAATTAAATTACTATTATCTTCAAATAATTAGTATTTAACTTATTTTAAATTTAAGTTATTAAATTTATTATTAAAAATGATTTAAAATCTGAAATTGTTTAGTGAACAAAATTTATTACTTCAAAATTGTTAACTTAAATATTTTTCAGTAAAAAAAATGTTAAAATATTTGCTATTTTGATTTGTTCTATTTAAACAAAATAGTAAACGATGCCCAAACTTTTTAACACAATTTAAATATTTAATTTTAGTATTGGACATTTAAAAAAATTGAAAACAGAATTATTTATAAAATTATAAAACAAATCATATCATATTATATTATATATTCTAATTGCATCTTATTAATCTTATCTTATTATCTCTATTATTATATTATGTACAGTTTCATATTGTAACTTTCTTCAATTTGTTTTATATGTTTTGTTAAACATCTTGGAAATCAGTTTTTTCACCTGATACTTTACGCATATTGACCATAATAGCCAAAGAGTTCAGGCCTTTTCGATTTTTTAACAGCTTCGGTTTCTTGGAACTTCATTTACAGATTGCATTTATGACATTGGGCATCTGTAAATTTGCAACGCAGTCATTACATTCTAAAAAGATGATTGTACCATTATCATACAGCAATTTCTAAAAACTCTTTGCAGATACTATTTTTTTTCTTCATTTGTTTCGAGAAACTGTGACAGGAAGAATTTAAAATGTACCATTTCATTACCAAATTAAGATTCGATTTTTCTGAATCATGTTCTTAAAATTTTTGAGCAGCTTCCTTAATATCGATGTTGGTTCTTTTTGAAAATAACTACATATCCAACTATGTAATTAATTTTATATTCGCCACGAAAGTTCTGAGCAGAGTATATTTAGTATAGGTAAATATGGACATTCAGTTTTTTCCTTTCCTTTAAGTACAATATCTTCTGTATCACCACCTCCAATTTTTTTCTTCTGTTCTTTATACATTAGGAGTATCGCTGTATTGATCAATTGTTTCATTTGCCTTCATCTTCTAACAGTCAAGCATTTCTAATAATCTACCTAAATCAGCACTAATTTCCCCCCACTTTCCATTAGATTATGGCTCTTCCCATTAGAAACAAACAGTGGAGCAATATGGAAATATTAAGATTACTACTTTAACATTTGATTAATCTGCTAGCATGATTATATGAAGCTCTACAGCTAACAATTTAAAAAAATTAAAAAGAAAATATGATGTTTAAAATTAATTACCCTTATAATTGCCAGAGGAAAACTATTAAAAGGCATCAACTTGTTATTTTGACAATAGTTTTAATTCCAAAAAAATTTATATGATATATTTATAAGTATAGTAAATGGCAAGCACTTCACAGCATGAAATTTAAAGTAAGTTAATAAAGTTTTCACTTATGTAATTTTAAATAATGTAAATGAAAAATAACATTTCATATCATTCTGAAGTTATTATTAGTATATTAGCGATCTGTTCTGCTCTATTTACTAACTTTTCTAAAATAATTATTTTTAATACGTTTACTGGAATTAATGTATTAGAAAGTTATGATTGATAGATGGATATTTCGCAGATTTATACAAGAAGTTAAATAATTATTTTAATGATTGTCTGGAAAGGAAAAGAATAATACAACAAAATTAGCACACTAATAATCACGGAGAAGTGCTCTAACCTGGTCAAATACACACGGAAAAATTTGAATGATCGGAACGCCACGACATTATAAGTAGGAACTGTGAATCCTAAAAGTCGGTCACGGTATAACCCCTCCCGTAGGAGCAGGTCCTGTCAACTGTAGGAGGTGGTCGATCCCACATTATTTCTGTACCCACCAGGGTGGTGAGACCACACCGGTAGTTTCTAATCCTCATACGTGAAGTGCCTGCATGAGGAGGGGAAGCATAAGATAATAAAACAAATGATAAGAATTTCGCTCACCTTGCCTTGTCTTTTGTTTTGAAAGAAAGCATCTTTTAACTCTACAAGTTACAGTATCTTATTTTATCTTGTTTTCGTCATCTCGCAACTGTTTCGATTTCTTTAAAAAAAATCGCCTTTATTCTTGTTCTTATCGTGAAAAGCGGTGACTTGAATCACTCGTAACAGTTTCAGATATCTGTCCAATGGGAGCCGAGACAGCAGCTCCAAAAGAGGTGTCGGCTGAGGAGCTTTTGTGGTGTAAAGACAAAAGTATTTCTCTCAGACATAAATTTATTTAATCCCTATTTTAATCCCCCTTCTCACAGATACGGAGGCATCGTTAAATTACAACGCCCTTAAAATATATAGCTGGTAAACGTGTACAGTGTAGAAAGAAGAATTCGCTGTAATTGCCTTAGTGGCTTTATGTCAATGCTAGAAAACCATTATCAAGATTTTATTTGCGGAATGTGCACATTTTACTTAGGAGGATGAAATCCCGGAAAAGTCAGAACTATATATTTTTTCTAACGATAAGCCAAACTAAGGAGCATTAAGTTTTGACACAGAATGATTAAAAATTGCATGCAATTCTTTAAAATTATTTTAATTTTCTTTTGAAAGATGCGATTTTTGTGAAACATTCGGTGTTGTTTTCAAAATATCTGGCACTGTACGAAAATAAAAATGCGTATTTTCAATAACAACAGTAGGAAAAAAGCCCTCCCCCCCTTTTTTTTTTCAAAGAGTAAAGAGTTTGTATTAAATCAATAGATTATGAAACTTCTTAAAATACTAGGAACAATTTATGATTTGAATAATGTAATTATTAAACTATTATACTTAGCAGAAAAATGTTATATACGACTTGTATTAACGTATAATGCATATCTATATTTACAGAGAGTGATATTCAGAATTTTAAGAATCAAGATGTTTCACACTTTAAATGCACTTCACTGAATTCACCTGCTTATCAAATTTCCTTCTGAATCAAATATCATTTGCAGAAAAACAGAAAAAATAATAATTTTGGTAATATAAAAAGAGAAAATGAAAGAAACTAACTAAAAAAAGTACAACAAAGAAGAGGTTAAAATGAGCAGATTTTGAGGTCAATCATTTGGCCTTTAATAAATATTGGTATTCTCAGAATTGGGTTCATTTTAATAAGAACCCCGCTCTTTCGCTTATAGTAATTCACACACTATTGAATAACAAATATCATCCAAGTGATTTTTGTATAAAAATAAAATTTTCACGAATTTTTTTCGTAATATATATATTTTGATGAAAGCTGTTACATGAAATGCAAATTTAGTCTGTTTCTGTAAAAAAAGAATTATGTAATTCTAGTAGGTCAATATTTCCTACATGTCTGGTGTATTATCTACCTGAATATTTCCTACATTAGAAGAAACTATTTATTCCAATTAAATACAAACTCAAAATGCATATTATTTATCTTGAAATATTATTTTACTTGCTCTGTATTTCCAACTCTGTCCTTGATATTTACTTATTCATTTGGTAGTGAGAAATAATATTTACAGTAGTAAATTCCTATTATTCCAAAATTAAATAGAAAATTTTCTTTGCATATAACATCAAAAGAAAGTAAAATTTTCAAATATGACTTACTTTGATGATTCAGGACTTCCAGCAGAAACTTTCGAAGGACATGAAGTTTGGTATTGGGTTTCTGAGCAAAACCATATTGCTTTAGAAACGTAGTCATGTACCATTAAACAGGATTTCCATTCCGACTGCTGTGGCATATCAACATCATAATAATTAACGATTACATACAGGCGAGGAACGGAAACCGGTTGGATTCCCTGTTCAGTTTATTTTAGTAGATACGACTCCATAGATGTTGAAGTAAATATGTCAGTATCGTTACATGACGCTAATAGCGAACAATACATATCAGTTACTGAAATTGCAAGGCTTTTTAAATTACCTTGGAGGCTTGATACATTTAGAAATGCTAAAGTTAGTCGTTGTTGCAATTTTAAACTTAATAGTTTGCAATCTTATACTTTTGCGCAGTTTTTTTATAATATCGAATAACCTTGTTTCAGTAACTCCAAATGATGCTTTTATTTGGTATTTATACTTACATTAGATTTAGTTTAGTTTAGTTATATTAACATCCTGTTTGAAGCAACACTAGGGCTATTTTGGGACGGACCTCGTAATTTTGAACCACGGTCAGATGACGAAGACAACACCTGAGCTGGCACCCCCCTCTCCACACCAGCGGAAGGAAGTTTAGTCATGACGAATTTAACGTGCAACAGATCCCCTTACACGACGGTTCTTCGGTGGAATATGGTCTCGAACCTGAAACCCTCCGGTTCCGAAGCCGAGATCTTACCACCAGGCCACCGCGGCCCATATATACTTACATTAGAAAGGTTTAACATTTTGCTTTTGTGGTGGATTTCTTACTATTTTTAACGTATGTTTGGGAAATTCATTTTTTTTTTTTTTTAAATATTCGATGCTGAATGAATACTCATTTTTAGTATATACTTTGAATGCTTTTAAAAGCAAATCCACATTCTTTTACGTAATAATGATGTGGATATTAATATATTTTCCTACTGGCATTTTATTTTTAGAATCAAGATGTTTTTGTTTTATATGTCATTGATACTATTTCATAAATGTTGTTTGTCACAATGGCATAGTGTAAATGAATATGTAGAGATTTAGAGTGAATTTGAAACGCCTTTAAGTGCTTTTGATACATATAGAGTATAGACCATTTTTTGCTAAAGATATTAAAATTACTACTTTGTGAATCTGAAATGATTTATAGCTCCCACTCGTAGAACGTGATTAATGAATAAATTAAATCATTTTCTTTAATATATATCTTGTTTTTAATTACGCTTCCAGTTGAACTAGAAATCCATCAATAAAATTGTTTTGATATAAATTGTATATAGTTTTATCTTTTCAGATTCCCGTAAATTCTAATATGATGCGATATATTTTTTATCATTCCTTCTTTTGACATATCAAGTTACAAAATTACGTGAAAAATAAAACATAATTGAAGATAAAAAAATATTGAATAAACATTTCAAATAAAATAATACAATAGATATGCAATTCTAAATATTAGCATTTTATTGAAATCCACAAAAAACTATGCCATTATAAATCAAAATGTGGAACTTTTGGGGTTTTTTTAGTTCAATTATATTAACGTCCCGTTTTAAAGTAACACTAGGGCTATTTTCGGACGGACCTCGTAATTTTGAACCGAGGTCAAATGACGAGGACGACGTCTGATCTGGCACCTCCCTTTACAAACTTCCACACCATACCAGCGGGAGGACATTTCGCCCCGCCGGATTTGACGTGCAACAGACCCGCTTACACGAAGAATCTTCGGTGGAATCAAGTCTCGAACCTGAAGCCTTCTGGTTTCGAAGCCGAGACCTTACCACCAGGCTACCGCGGCCTCAAAATATCGAACTGCTTAATGATTCTCTTTCATAGAAATTTATCTGCAAACCGATGTGGCAAAATGCATATAGAAAACACACACACACAAAATAACTTGGAAGCTTATAATTCTTTTTTACTTAAAGTTTTAAGTAAACCCAGAAGGCACGTTGTATAAAATGTTTATCATTTCTAATACTTCAAAATAACGCTTTTCAAATCGAACCTTTATTTTTTCTATATTCAGATTTGATGTTTGGGATATATTCTTTCATAATTAGATGATATTTTTGTAATAATCGCATCAGCTGAATTTATTACAAGACAGCAACAGTCTTTTCCTTTCACCGTTCTTGAATCCTTTTGCGCGAATTTTTGTCGATCATTGTTATAGTCATTAGCCCTTCACTGTTTTAAAATCAAAATATTTGTCTTTGATACATGAAGTAAGCTATCAAGCCAGATGAGTATTTAATAAACAGAAATAAACAAAATCAGAATATAAATATTTAATGCATTTTCTAGAGATTCAATGAATGCGATGCATTAGTGATTGTGTATATAATCGAATTATAGTTCCTAAAATTTTATTTTCTTATATGAAGAAGCTGCACCAAATGAGGCAGCTTCGTATCTTGTTAAAGATATTACAAATATATTTAACTCTATGAGCCCTAACTCGCCCGAGATCGTCCCGTCCAACAGGGGCCTGACTTAGGCGCTTTTTTGCAACGTGCGCACCATATGCTCGCTACCGGGGGGTCCGCTGACCTTGACATTGATTGATGAGCGGCTTTTCAAGTGTGTTTTGCTTGCGATGGAAAAAGACACGTCCGATAGTAACTAAGTGGATGAAACATTATCAGTTAAGAAGACCTAAATTCAATGATTGGATTTTCTTAAACATTTTATTACGATTGCTATAAGTTTTTCAGTTTTTTTATGCATAAGATATCAAAATTTTTAATATGTTTATCAATTAAAAAACCTATTTCCTTCCTCTTTACTTATTTTTATTTATTATCACTGATTATTCAAATATTTTTTCGAAATCTCTTTCCTTTTTTAATTACAAATCGATTTTTCTAAATTTATTGAATTACCAAAAATCCTCAATTAGATATTAAATAAAAATTTCAACAATTACCGTTTCTTTCCTCACCTATTTACATTTATCACATTTTAGGAAAATACGGTGACTGGTAATTTTAATCAATCTGTATAAAATTTAGAAATAAAGTAAAAATTTATGCATTCAGTTTCAGTTTTGAAGGAACTCTTGTGAAAATAATTGAAAAATTATGAACGGATTGATAAATGGCTACATGCATGTGAAAAGTACAAATAATCTTAACAAATTTATTACCTTCTTTGTCAAAAATTTCTCAGTTTTGAATAAATACAAAAATCTTACTGTTTGGAATAAAATTTATTATGTTTTAATTATGAAATTAAATAAAAAGTATTAATTTTAATTCGGATACTAATTTGAATTGCTGTAAATATTCTACAAGATTATGTAATAGAGTTTTTTAAGAATAAAAAAAATGATCTTTTGAGGAATCGATAATGATAATTTTTTTTTCTTTTAATATCGCCAGAACCCTCACCCCCGCCCAACTATGTACTTTATCTACTAATGTGAATATATATTATTTTTTTGAAGAAGCAAACGAAGGCAGAATTGTGTTAAGATACTCTTCGCGATCATCTTTACTGAATATTCAATGGAATTAAATATACAATGCAGAAAGGAAGAGATTTTTACAAACTGCATTCTACATTACTGCTGATATTTGGTAATTAGAGACGTTTTAAATTTTATATTTGCAAAATAATAAATTTTAACGATACATTATTTTTAACCTTTTCATTAGATTCCTTTCAGTTCAAGTCACCAACACCTTATTTTGTATTGCGCTATATCTGCAAAGTTTGTAAAAATATTTTGGGTAAGTTAAAAAGCAAATAACAGCATGCCCAATTGAATTTTCAAGATTTTTTGTTGCTAAAAAAAAAGGTTTTTCTTTGAAGTCTTCATGATAATTTTCATATACTTTATGTAAGGGTTTAAAAAACACCAATTCTAAAATACGAATTTAAAATCCCAACTTTATTTTTATCATTATACGTTTTCATACTTTAAAAGTAAGAAAATACACTTTTGAAAAAAAAATATTTGAAGGAGAATCAAAGATAATAATGTTTTATGTTTAATTATTCTTATTTTATTTTTAAAATATAGCAACTAATATATTATTTTTAAAATATAGCAACGTTAAAATGCATCTAAAATCGTTGAAACACCTGTGAGTGTAAATTCAGCAACAAATTAAGCAAACCCTTCCCTCAAACCGCAAACGACAACCCTATGAGGATTAAAACTAAGCACGCATTTCAATTATAGCTCAATTAGGTGATCCCCCCCCCCTCCTGTTATCTCTGAAGGAAAATACGATTCCATTCTGTTTTTATCCACAGAAAACGGCTCAGGACTTTGAGGCTCTGGGATTCTCATGCTAATCGGGCTCATAGAATTAAATATTTACATACACTTATTTTCGAAAAAGATATTACATTTGCTCGACAGTTTTACATTATCTTGACACTGATTACAAAATGCGCTAAAATATTCAGGCTGCTTTTCGTGTTACTATAACTACAGAGTGGTTATAATTAAACTTCCCCTATAAACAGCATCCTACAACGCAAACGGATGAACGAAGTGCAACGAAATTTGGTATATAGGCTATACACGAGATGCGCTCACGAAATTTCGGAAAAAAAGAAAAAGAAAAAAATCTAAAATGTGCACCAGAGGGCGCCTTTTCCGGACAAACATTAAATTTAACACAATAAACGGCCAAAACGGAGTACAGAAATAATATTTACAATCCAGAACAAGAATTATGAGAACAAAATGTAAAATCGGTAAAAGTTGTCAGTTCTAGAAAAAAAAGGGCCGTGATTTGCCTGCTTGCAAAGAAGAGGAAGCTTTATGCAAACAGGTTAGGATAAGAGACATTTGCTGTCGTTCACATGTTTTATGCCGATGTTTCCGGCTGTAATGATGACGGTATCTTGTAACGTTGTTGCGACTGTCAATGACTTAAAGAACACCATAACGCTTTATGCGAGAAGCATCACAACTGATCAGTTACGATCTGCTGTTGAACACACTGTCCTTCGACTTGAAATTTTGCAGGTGATTGAGGGTGATGAGGGATTTTTCCCTACATCATTCTGGACAGATTAGCAACTGGTCCTCTTGAGCAATTTCATCCTCATCTGTTCTTGTTTCTGCAAACTGAACTGTTTTTCTCAAACAGCGTGCTATTATTTTTTCCTTACCTTTACTTAATATAGTTCGATGACAAGGTGATCAGAAAGTAGTCAATAAATGCTAATATTGTGCCTGTATTCCGTTTTGGTCGTTTATTGAGTTTAAAATTAATGTTTTTCCGGAAAAAGGCGCCCTCTGGTGGACATTTTGGAACTTTTATTTATTTATTTATTTATTTATTTTTTTTTTGAAATTTCACGAGCACACCTCGTGTATAGTCTGTATGCCAAATTTCGTTGCAATACGTACGCGTTGCAGGTTGCTGTTTATATGGGCAGTACAAGTATAACCATCCTCTACACCATATCACCATTTTATATCTACAGTTATAAAAAATATTTTGAGAATTTATTTAAATGTTTTTAACATATAATTAATACATGAAAGTAATTGAATTATCTACTGTAATGAAAAGGCAATGCAGTAACTCTTCAAAATCATTGAAAGAAATTCGCAAAAAATTTAAATATTCTGAAATCTATCAAATATATTTATTATGAGAGTAACTGGATGTCCTAATTTTTTTCCATTATTTTCTGTTTTCATTTATTAAAATCATAATCGGGAATAAGTTTCTATATTTAGAATAATTTTATCTAATTAAAGTGTATATCCTTCGATTTAACAAATTACCGTCATTTTGATATTTTATAAATGTTCATTTATTAACGCAATTAAGTTGGGTGTTTTATCCTTCCGTGTAAACAAGTAATTGAGAGGATCAAAAAAGATTTTCCATGTATAATGGGACAGCAGAAACAAGTTTAGGCGAAGAAATTGTATGATAGCAGAAAGGATTTATTTCATTTCTCATTCCGCTAATATAGTCAGATAGGAGATATGCACTGATGTCCTTATATTTTCAGGGACCCAAGCTTTTGCAGTGTACATTCATACTTGCACTTTTATATTAAATTTTAGAATTAGTGGCTGATTTTAATTAAGTGAAAATATAACAAACATTAACTTCCAGCTAAAACTGAGTTTACTTCTTTGAAAAATGCCTTTTCAATTTAATTTTAAATATATACGATATATTAAGTTGTTCATAAAAAATAGGTATCATTAACACGTTAAGCTTCATGTCAGTCACCAGTGACTGACACTGAACTTTGTTTTGACAGCACCAGCCAAAGAAACTGACAGTATATTTTCATTTCGTACCTACGGTGACTGACCTTACACTTTTCCTTCAGATCACATCAGTTACTGCTGACTGACAATATAATTTTCGTGCAGGCTGCTTTAGTCATTGTTGATTGACGATATACAGTTAAAAAAAAGTATATTCTTTAAATAGATTTTAATCTGGAGATCAAAATGGTGCACGCAATTTTATCACAATTTTACATAGATCTCGGGTTGTCATCATATCAAAGAATCGCGAGATCGATGGAAGGGACGCCGAAGTAGGTTTAGCGCTTTACGTGTTAAACCAAATGATTAAATTTATACATAAGTATTATAGAACAAGCATAATCGTAGATTCAAATTTCATTCCTCAGCACTGATATGACCCGAGAATAAATCACAATAGAAATTAACCATCTATTCGGAACACCATATAAATACTCGTTTCTGAACATTGCATAGATGTTGTATCGACCGATATTCCAACTTTTCTTTGATAGCGTAACTTCCATTTTCAAAAGTATTTGCTACAGTTCTCATTTTTATTAATTACGTATCGAAAATTTACAAGACAATCTGATTGGTAAAAATCTTGGCAATCTGATTGGTAAAAATCTTACTTTACTTTCTTCTGAAGTATCTCATCGCTTTCTGGATCCTTATAAATAGGCGAATTCGTTTTGTAAAATGTTACCTATTTTCATTGTATTCGCAATTGAACTGAATATTCCCAATTGAGTTGACCTCAATTGTTTCCCAATTGCAAACACGGAGTTCCATAATTGATCCTTCTTTCGCTTCCTGTTTTAGACTTGAAACTTTGCATTCTTGTGTTCTCGATGAAAATACACTATTCTAATATTTTCACAATATCACTTTCCGAATCCGTATTAGGGACACAAACGGATTGCAAGTTTGAAATATTGATCAAATTAAAAAAAAAAGGGAGGTAATTTAGTGCACTAAACAGCAGAAACTGTCTTAAAGTGTTTTTAAAAACCATTTATTTTTTATTCTGATATACAAGCTTAATACAGGAAATTAAGAAAATTATAGGCTGAAGAAATTACTAATGATATTTTGTTTAATGAGAATTGCCTACTAAATATTTAGAAAAATTCTAAATTAATTCTATCTGCATATATTCTTAATAAGATTACCATAAAATTGTTAGCATTATCATTTTCTGACTTTAAAAAATTTGAAGGCTCATCTCTCGTCACTTTAATCACGTTTCAAAATGAAAACAGGGTCCCGATATGATCTCACGATTCTTCAAAACAGAGTATTAACTTTAACAAGACAAGACTGAACCACTAAAGAGACCGATTCTTCTTTTACTAATGAATGTATTTTAGACATCATTTGTAATAAATTTCGAATGACCGATATGGACAAGGGAACAAACAATGCGAGCAGGTAGTAGCAATCCATTTTTCAGTGTTGAAAGTCAATTTAGCTATAACAAATAATTTAAATTTGTTATAGCTATAACCTTTTGAAACCTTTTACAGAGATGAATTACATGCATTTTTATCCGAATTTTACCATTTGAGAACTTGCCATTATAATCGGATAACAATTGACCACTTGCGGTTGCAAGAAATTTGCAGGTGCGCGTACCGAAAAAGTTCACGATAACTCGCAGTGAAGTCATACAAAGTATCCGACATCTTATAGAAATAAGAAAAGATCTAAAATTAGTGTTCGAAGACTGTGCTTCTGTAAGCTGTATTCTTGTAAACAATCTCAGTTGACGGCCCGCAAACGCCATTTTTACTTCTGCGATAGCTGCTTGCTGACGAATGCGATTCTGTGACAAGAACAATTCGATCCTTGAAGAACAATTCAAGGATTTATAACAATTCGTTTTTCAGAGGATACGAATAATTAAACAATGAATATATAAATAGCGATAATTAGAAAATGTATAGCCTGGTTGGTAGGGCTTTGGATTCGCGTTCCTTAGGTTGCGAGTTCGAACCCCGCCGGCCGGACTCCCCGCGTGTGTGGTGACTGAAGCGCGTATAAGTCTGTCGTGGTCACAAATTCCTCCATGTCGAGAGTAATACCACTGGGTGTACAATCTGTGGTTGAATAAATGAAATCCGCCCCGTAAAAAGGGTTGTGACGTGTGTATAGCCAAGTCGTTCTCTTGGCCCTAGATGGCGCTACGGAAAAACAAGTGACGTCCCCTTGGCTTAATCCACAAAACAGTCAATGGGCTTGTCTAGGACAAGTACCATTAGAAACGACAACAACAAAAATATTGACCGTTTTCTGTTGAATCCCCCCCCGATTGAATATTGGTTATGGCTTTCTTCAGCATAATCGATTATTTTAAATTCATCTGAATGAATGACTTATTCCACGTAAAACAGCAACAAATATCTTAAGAAATTTCGAAGAATTTATAAAGGCCATTTTGGTTGATTTAATGTCTGCAAAACTAATCCAACAGAACCAGTTTATCAAAAGGATGCGAAATTTCAGCTCAATATTCCATGTTTATATCCGATATTCACAAGATGATACATTAACGATACGGGCTAAAATTAGAAATCTCTCACATTTCCATAGTTTTAAGGCAGCCTACAGCTGTTAGAAAGCTGAATCTTAAGATAATTGCCTCAAATACTGTCAAGAGTGAAGCAATTTATCTTTATAAAAGAAAAAAACGAAGACCCTAATTTCATCTATTAATTAAATTGCCTCATCAAGGAAAACTGAACTATGAAGTGTTCCATTATGTACCAAATTAACATGCCACCTCCTAATTAACCGAAATTTTCAACCGACTGTTGAAAATTGGCTGAATGTCTACACAGCGATTCTCAAACCATTACTAACTTATAGAAGCCCGGTTAGATTTGTATCTAGGTATAATATAGTTCGATGCATTGCAAAATGCAAGGCTACCAAGAAAAAATCATTTTTAAGACGCTATATATATTCATAAGTGATATACATACCTGCTGCACACAATACTCACTTGGTGAATTTCCTGCTACTTTCATACGACTTATTTGCAAGTGTATTTTGGATATACAGCATTATTAAAATGAATTAATTTCTTATAGTGGCCCTACCATTTCTTAAATTACTACTGCAATTTTATATCGGAGGAATGAAGAATTGAGAAAAACTTTCAATTTCCTCTTGGCCTCTTGTGCTATAATGGCGTGCTATGCCTGTCACTATACAAATTCCTGCTAATTTATAGCGCAAGAAATTTAAGGACTTCAAAAGAAAGAAAAAAAATCAATTCAAAATATGGCATCAAACATTCCTCGGATAGACATTGATATATTTCCTGGAAAATCGTATCACCATTGATTTTATTAAATACACGTTAACTTGTAAAAGAAATCCATGCAACGCGTTAATTTAGAGATTTTATTCTTATGAAAGTTAGCACATATTTTAACGGAATTTACAAGTGAAAGGTTTCTTTTCCAATCTAAATGGATTCGATATTCGGAATGCACCAAGTCAAAATAAATGTTAAAATTGTATTAAATACTCGATAGAATTAATTTCAAAGTGAAATTCATACTAGAAAGTAAGAATTTTGAAGCATATCCATGTTTCATTGACATGGTATTACAATTACATAAAATGAAAAGAATTATTCCCATGTTTGGAATGCGATTTCTAATTTTTTTTTGTTAGCACAATAAATTATTTCTGAAGTTTGTCAGTTTCCTATTTGAATCCAATAAAAAAATTAATGCAAAACCTTAATGTTTTAAAATTTATTTAATTCAAAATTTTTTCCAAATTATTATGTTGTAAAACAATTTAACAAGAAAACCATATAAAACATTGAATATAAAAATATATAAACATAATTATCATTACATTAGTAGACTGCACAACATTAAAAGTAGAAACATTTTGTCGCTTAACATGCAAAATTCCTTAAAAAGGAAAAAGAAACAATTTTCCTCAACTAAAATTGTGTATTTTAATTTTTTTTTTATGCATCAGGCATAAACATGTCTCGTATCAGATCAAGAGGGAACAAATCAGGATTAGTTTCCATCAGTTGCGAACGATAGTTTTTAATTTTCATAGTAAATCTTGGAGAATTGAGGTAGGTATTACTTCTGATAAGAAACCATTTCCTATATCAAAAACAATACACATTTGTTAAAATAAATTATTCGTTCCATTTTCTTTATATTATTTTGCGATTAAGAAGAGCTCCATCACAGTATTTATTATGAAAATAAAGTGTTCTTCTAGCCGTCTATTTTTTTTAGTGAATCAGCTTACAACATATGAATTTCACTCGCATTCATTTTTTAGTTATGACAAAAACTTTTTGAAGACATTAAATTATTTATAAAGAGCTAAGCAGAACACGAAATCTATATTAATAAGGTATGAAAGTTCTTCTCTAACATCCTTCTCAGAAATTTGCAATATTCACAGAGTATTCTTTTAATTAGTTCGCTGAATACTAAGAATCAATAGTTATCATGGATTTCTTGCGTTTGCAAACAATGGCATCAAGAAACAAGTTCGGCTCTGTTTTGCTTAAAACATGCTAGTAACCAAGCAACTTTATTCCAAATACTCTTGTTCTTGCATTTATTCTAGATTTACTTGAAAATTGGAAAAAGTTTCTCCCATTTACGGCTCCAATTATTTTTCTAACACTTTTCAGACATTAGGCTTGTGACCAGAGGAATATTTCAAACATTGAAGTCACTGCAAAATTTAAGAATTGGAAAGAAGGAGCAGAAATCGAGTTATAGCTTCGAGGTGAGCATTTCAATGTCATCAAAAGTGAAACCCACAGTACGACTGACTCTTCTTCTTGGTCTATGACAAGACATTACGCTCAAACGAACTGTAACTGTTAACATTTGACCAGGCAACAAAGTCATATCATTATTCGGAATAACAGGATCATAAATTTCTTTCATTTCAAATCCATTTTGTATTTCTCTCGGTGGAAATCCTTTTGATGGACATAAAGGTTGATTGGAATTAGTGAGAAAATCTACGGTACAACTTAGCCTTACAGATGCAGGTCTAGTGTCGCTTCTTTTTAAAGTGAAAATGCATGCTACGGTTTGGGATGGATTCGATTGCTTGAAAAGCTTAACCGAAACATCCCAAATTGTTGGATTCTGGGTGCATTCGGTGTCAAAACTTTTTGAGAACTCCAACGTATCTATGGCAGGAAAATTATTAACAGTGAAACAGTACCGTACCTCATGGCTAAAGTAAGCCTCTTGCCTAATAATAAAAACAGAATACTCGTTAATGAAGGCCATTTTGAAAGCGTTTGTTTTCTAAGTTTGAAACACGCAAAGAAGAATTTTAGAGAAAATGTAGAGGGATTGCAGATGTTGAATAATTTATTTATATATCGGTGATAAAGGCAAGCTGATTGATTGATTTTATTATAAATTTTATTCGACTAATGACTCGAATTAAAATATAGCATGGTGAGCAATCTCTTTCGATTAGAATTCAAATCCGGGGTTCGCTCATCAAGATTTAGTTTAGTTATATTAACAACCCGTTTGGAAGCTACACTGGGTCTATTTTGGGATGAACTTTGTACTTTTGAACCCCTGCCAAATGACGAAGACGAAATCAATTGAACTTCCATACTACCCAAACGGGAGGACATTTGACTAAGGACTTAGGTTTAAAGTGCATCAGGCCTGCATATAAGAACAGATCTTTAACGGAATCAGAGCCGTTCGGCCCCGAAGCACAAGACCACTGCAACCTCTCCGCTGATCAGGAACTCGAGAGTCTGCCACTATGCAACAAAATAATAAAGACAAAGTTATAGAATTTCCTTCTTAATATTTTAGTTCGTCAATAGTCATAGTTTATAGATACGAAATTATGCACTATTTTACTCATCTTCCAGAAAAAGGAAATTCAATAAATTGTTTCGATTTGAATACAAGGTCGTAAATTTGATTCCAGTCGAGGGGTCTTGGAAAGTAACATATTCTCGAGTCGTGACTCAGTGATCCACCATCCGTTTTTAGATTTAACTTGCGGGAAATCACCCTGCAGTTGGGATTTTGGAACTTAATTGATGTTACAAAGAGCCATAGCACTCTTGATACAAATTTCAATTAGTGATTGAACGTAAGGTGAGAAGCACATATCCTCTTATAATAGAGGGGAGGGGGAGAGAACGTTTCTCACTTGGATTAGTCCCATCAAATGGATGATGGGATTAACCAACTTTTTACGATAGAACTTTTACCTTTAATGTAATACAAAAACTTACAAAGTGATAGCAATCACATTAACTCTAATGAAGAGTTATTTATCAGGATTCCTGAAGTTGCAGCTCACCGAGAAGAAATGTTTGAAAATTTCGTCAATTCTTGATGAACAATATGTCAATGTTTAATGTAGTGTGACGGGGTTGTCATTTCGTCGATGTTAGTAAGCGCATGTCCTAGCAGTTTAAATTATTTATTTATAAAAGTTCGGCCATTATTCATCCGGTTTACCCCCATCCCGTTTCTTCCCAAACGTTCTTAGTTTTTATCATTTCAGGTGACAAAAGTTGCCCACAGAATTTAAACTTTTTAATTATGATCATACTTTGTATAGTTCTCAAGTGTACATATTCAGAGCTCATTTACAAAGCAGTAGGCCAAACGGAGCGTCATATGGTACATATACTATTAGATGCCGCCGTCCTGGCCCAGGGGTAGCGCGTTTCCCACGGGATCTGGGCGTCCTGGTTCGAGCATGGTTGCTCTTTACCTAGTGTTCTATCTGTGAGATGTGTGGAAGAGCCCTCCTGCAAAAAGGGGTTGTGTAAGCGAGTGTGTGAGTGTCATCTTCATATGAGTTAAAGTCAGACCTCTGCCCTCAGGTGCTCAGGGATCCTTATCCTCAGAAGCTATTGTACCCCTTTCCCGATCTCTTGGACTTGGTTTGAATTGGCGTTCAACCCAAGGGGGATAAGCAACAACAACATACTATTAGACCATGGAAAATTGATTTATAAAGAATGAAGAGTTCTCATTTTAGTCCCTAGGCGAAAATCGGAGCTGCAGACGAAATTTGTCTTCTAAAGCAGACATAAAAACTAAAAAACGCTTTATTAGTTGTTTTGTACACATTTTCTTATGTTTTAAAATTCTGAAATTTTAATACTTTTTAAAATGTTTACTACTATTACACCGGAAGAACGTTTGACTCCGCCAGACTGAACATGTATCAAGCAGCCAGTTATAGATATGCAGCCAGTTTTCTAATGAATTGGATTTCGAACTCGTTCTTCTCTCATCGCAGAACCGAGACTCTACCATTACACCGTAGCGGTCTGTTTGTACTCAGACTGAGTAGAGAAAGAATGATAAGAATTAATCGCTTCTTACGTAATCTTACATCTCAATAAATTATCACTTTTATTCATATACTACTATGCTAGCGTCACATACTACATTCGAAATGTTTCATAACTTATTTTATTACGAGCGGAAAAATATACAGAATGAACATCTGTTCATTTTGTGTTTCCTTTGAAATAATTACACATTTTTACCACCATTTATACAAAGATGTAAATAAAAATTACAAGTTTCCTTTTGCCACCCCTTAGAAGTGCATTTTTCGCTGTACTTTTTTGGAACTTGAGAATCGTTGTTCTTTAAGCAAATTCAAAAATCGTACGGGACAAAATTAGAAAAATAATCTGGTTTTGAAAATATCGGAATAGGATGATTAGACAAGTAATTTGACAGCAGGAAAGACGTTTGAACATGATCTTTTCATGATGGGGCACCAACGACTTGGAAAAACTCTTCGCTAGGAGGAGATTTTAATGCCAACAATCACAAGCTGTATGTATTTGAGCAATCTGAAACTTGTTCTAATTGACCAATTGCAAAATATTATTTGCTTGTTTTGCGAGAATAGCATAAATTAATTTACCTTCGGAAAATATTTACTCTTTTGATATAGTAGTACATCCAGATACATCTTATATTAATTGTCAAAATAATATAGTAAAATAAAATTCAGATGAGATTTTAATATTGATAAGGAAAAGGTAATCTAACTGCTTTGTTTTGAGTTGGAAAATCAGGGGTCCCAAAGTTTATTTCATCAATAATTCCGTAGCAGACATTAAGTTGTAGAAGAGGATTTTAAAACCGCAAAATAAACTGCTTATGGGGGCAAATAATTGGGGGGTATAATATGGGGGCTTAAATAAATTGCTTATCCATTTTCTCATTTTTCTTTGAATTTGATTATTTTCGAACAGAGTTCAGTTGTTTTTCAATTTAAAAAAAAAGTGGTTTAGCTCTAACACAGCATTGATTTGAATTTTTACAATCCAATGCAAATTTTTTCAGTCATCGATTCTTAATACCATAGAATAATTTCTAAAACATTGAAGTAAAATTAACTGTATAATTTATTTCTTTTATACGCACTTTTATTTAACGTATTTCTTTTAGACAATAATAAAATTTTGTGATAGATTTTACTCTCAATATCTGATGTGTTAGTTTACAAACTTTGTACACTTATGTACTTAAAGATATGATAACAAAACATGAAATATTTTCGAAAGTTAATTATATATTAATCGATTAATTTTACTAAATTTTTATTTGGTAGTGGATTTGAAAAAACATTTGTTTTCCATGTTCTCATAATACTTATAATGTGTTAATGTTTAAGAAGTAGATAGAAAATTAAAGTCTACTTTTGCCACTTTAAAAAAAGTGTGTTTTAAAAAGCTGTGTAATTAAATTTATTTGGTTTTCTATTAAAAAACCGTAAAAAACCTTATAAAAATCTTCAAGATTGAAATGCATACAATTTATAATAGGGAAAATTCATTTTCCCTAGATATAAAGAAAAATAAAGTCTTTTTGCTACATTAAAAACAAATGTTATTAAAAACTAATTTTATAAATTTCATTTGATTTTCTATCTTTGTGAAAATACTTCAAAACTGAAATGCATATAATAAATCTAGGGAGAAACTGATTTTTACAAGATATTCAGGTGGCACTTAAAAGTAAACAAGAGAAGCATTGAATAGTTTTTCAAATAGCTAATTTTACTGATGCTTTGAATGCACTTTCCTTAAAATAGATTTGAAAATCTTACTGGGCGTTTAGGGGTTACATGCAATTTAATATATACAATAAAACTTGTTTTTGTGTGGTAGATAGGGACCGCATAAGAGAAATCGCACAAAAAAATATTCCTAAACTTCATAAATAGCTATAACAAAAAAAATTTTACAATACATTAAAAAAAAAATTGTTTTATTCGGTGAAGGGGGATTACAATAAAAAAAAGTCACTTAGAAATTCGGTCGAAGATTTACGAAATAATGAGAAAGCGCTTTCCAAGCGAAATAATTGAATTTAACACGGAAATATTTTTACAAAATTTAATTTATCATTTTAAACATGGATGAACTTTCAAAATGCACATAATTCGATACCACTCGTCGTAATCTAAAACGCGCATCATTTTGTGATGAACTGGTTCAAAGTCACATCACTTGAAGATATTAGAGTTGATTTATTTTTGGAATATATTATTTTATTTTGAAATATTGGGATTAGTTGACGTAATATGTACATACATTGTATACCATCCATACTGTATTAGTGTACACTGATCAGGAACATTACAACGGTGTTATAATGCCAACACCACTGGAATTCATATACTGCATAAAAAAATCACTCACACACACACACACACACACACACAAAAAAAAAAAAAAAGAAAGAAAGTCCGCACAAAAACAAGTTGGACTGTAATTATTTTAGAACTTGGAAGCTTAAATGCAACACTTTTCATTTTCTTTCTCAAATTCTTTTTTCTTAAATGGTGAGAGTTATAAGTTTGCAAAAGTTAAAATAACATTTTTAATTAACCTTGAATTTCTTTGTTTCACAAATTCAGAAGTTAAGAAAAATAAGTCGATCACTTAGTTATTCAAATTTGATATATCTACGTATAATCCAATTGTGAGAAATGACAAACAAGATGGAATAGTTTCTAAAGAGGTTAATTTAAAACCAATTCAACAAGAAAAATGGAGGCCGCTCAGAAATTTCTCAGGCATTAAAGTGCAAAAGAAAAAAATGATTGATGAAGATATAAACTTTATTGCTACTAAACGCACCATCGGCAAAGTTTCAAAGTCATTCACCAATGCCGCCAAAAATTTTGCCAAAACTGAACTTAAAAGAAATATAAACCAGATTAAGAAAGAAGCCAGCTGTAAGTATCGACGAGAAACCAATAAAATCTTTAATGGAAGCTGGTCTGAATAAGTCAAGTATGAAGAATCTGCAAGAGCCAGCTGGAAATAGCAGATATTTCAATGCTTGAAAACTCCTAAAACAGTAAGAAAAAGAATTATTATTAGATATATAACAACCAGCGGGTAAAGTTATAAAGATGCCTTTAAATGATCAAACACTTAAATTTATTGAAGAACATACAGCTGATGGGCACTATATTCACTATTCGTTCTCTGTGTGGGAACCATGGTCCATCATATGGGATTACCAAACCAAACAACTTCATGGAGATTTCGGATTTTGTTTCGGCTGCTCTGTCCCGCTCTGTTTCATTAAATAGACATGATTCTGAAAATAGTCATATGAATGTATTTATTTTGATTTCATTTTTTGATGTTGATGTCAGATCATTGTTTGACTTTCCTATAAGAATATATTGTAAACGAATGTCAGCTGGTGAGGAAGTGCATGGATCTATTGGTGAAAGATTCTCACAGGGTAATACATTATTTATTTGTATCACCATATTTATTCGTTGTTATATAGATAGTAATCTAGATCATGCACCAATCGTGAACAAGAATAAGAATAGATCGTATTTTTGAGAGATGAAATGCAATTATAGTGGCTCCCAAAATTGAGTATACACTATACTCTTTCTTCTTTAATTTTATTCTTTTTGATCTTAACATTACTATTTATGGCTAATATTCACAAGAACGACAAAATATACATTAACAAAAGTATTAGGTTAAAAAACAAAACGGAGGAATCCATAATATTTTTATTACAGTAGTTTTTATGTCAAAGTTACAAATACCAAAGTCGCAAAATTGAGTATACATTTAGCAAAATATGTCAACAAAAAGAGAAAAAGATAAATTAATATTTTGTTCCATATCCTTTTGCATTTAGAACAGCTTGTAAACGGTGTGGCATTGAGTTGGCAAGAGTTTGAGTTGTTTTCGCCGGATATTTTCCACCATTCTTCTTGTAGTACTCTTTTTTAATGTTCCTTCCCCCTAATATCGTGTTTTTGAACTGATTTTCCTAATTGTGCCCACAAATTTTCACTCACATTTAGATCTAAAGATTGAGGAGGGATGTGCAATTGCATTTCACAATTATACAACAACCATAACTTAACTATTTTAGCTGTATGTTTCGGATCATTATCTTCTTGAAACAGAAAACTTGACCCTAAACACAAATTCTGTTCACTTTGTTTTAAATTGTTCTTCAATATATTCAAATATTTAATTTTATCCATGATTCCATCAATGAAAATTAAATTTCCCACTCCTTTTGCAGACATACAGCCCCATACAAGAAGTGAACCACCTTCATGCTTGACAGAAGGATTGGTGTTTTTAGGAAGAAGTTCAGAATTGGGCTTTCTCCAAACATAACATAGACTGTCACTACCAAAAACATTGAATTTACTTTTATCACTGAATATTATTTTTTTTCCAGAAGTCAGGAGGCTTTGAAATATGACTTTTAGCAAATGAAATTTTTTTCTCTCGATTTACTTTGGAAATGAACGATTTTGTTCTGCCTACGCGACCATTACAATTTGCTTTTCAGATTACTCTTCGAATTGTTTCTGCAGAAACGCACTTTCCAATGGTTCTTGAAGTAGATGTAGCAATTTTCGTAGCACTCACCTTAGGATTGTTTGCTACCTCTCGAATAACTCTTCTCTTGGTCGTGGAACTGAGGATTTCGTTTCTTCCTCTTCCAGGTTTATTAGCAAATTGTCCATACATTTTATACTTCTGGATAATTTTTTGAACGCATCCGTGACTGCGTTGAATTTCCCTTGCAATTTCTCGTAGAGATTTACCATCTTCAGACAATCGAATAACAAGTTTCTGAATTTCAACATTTGTTTCATTTTTGGAGCTCATTATGATAATCAAAACGTTCGTTTTCGCTTGGAAATCAATGATTGCCAATTAAAATAACAAAACTATTTTACTTATTCATTTGAAAATAAATAGTGATAGTCAAGTCGCATATTTTATGTGGTGTATACTCAATTTTGTGACTTTGGAAATTGTAACTTTGACATAAAAATTACTGTAATAAAAATATTATTGATTCCTCCGTTTTGTTTTTTAGCCTAATACTTTTGTTAATGTATATTTTGTCGTTCTTATAAATATTAGCCATAAATAGGAAAGTTAAGATCAAAAAGAATAAAATTAAAGAAGAAAGAGTATAGTGTATACTCAGTTTTGGGAGCCACTGTATTTATTAATCAGTTTCATGTAAATTTTTAAAAAGTATATTTTATATAAGCAATCATTTTATGTAAATAATAATTTATTTTCATATTCGAAGATATCCTGAAAATGGACTTTGCGCCTGCATTGAATTCAAGTGGCTTCAGTCGCCACCAGTTAGAAATTTTAATAGTAAGGTTATATTAGAGGTTATAGCAAGGATCTGTTACTTACGCAGTCTTTTGTTTTTTATTGAATTGATTTTATTGATCACCTTATAGCGATATCCTTTTTCTAAAATATCAAATATTTTCAATACATAATTTGAATATAATTACACTATTACACAACGTTTTGTGAATATATATAAATTTTTCGGCCAAAAATATATATAAAAAAACAGTTAATAGGTTACCATGAAATCTCTTAAGGTAATTCAATTTTTGTTTAAGGTTTTTATTAAAAAATATCCATTTTTTATGACATTTTTGTGATTTATATTTTTAACAAATTCTATGATTTGCCATTGTAATGGAAATATCAAATGGATACTGTTTTTAAAAAAAACAGTAACAGACGAAGCGAAACACATAAAAAATAATATATAAAACGAAAGGTGTGATTTTTTTTTTCCAAAAGAAGAAAATCATTCGCAAATATTTAGTGGCATCTTATAAAATTAAATCTTATTATATACAGTGGGTAAAAAAAGTTTCCGTACGCAGCTATGACTGTTAATAAAAGTTTAATTTTTGGCACAAAATTTTTTGTTACGAAAATGAAAATTTTAAAATTGGTTTAACACAATTTCATTTATTATTTATGAATATTATAAAGGAAAAATATGAAGAAAATTAAATACTTAAATTGAAAGAATAAAAAAATGCCACTAATAAGGAACAAAAAAGTTTCCGTACGGTATTTACATAGTACAAGAAAAACCTTTTTTATGCTGACCAACTTGCATTTAATGATCGGTAGACCTTCCTTTGGCCTTTTTCTCTTTTCTCAAATGTTGTGGCATAACCCCCATCAGTTTTTCTGAAGAAATACTACTCCAAATGTCTTGAATGACCCTTTCGAGTTCAACCTTGTTCTTTATGTCATATTTTTTTTAGTTCACGAGCGATTTCTTCCAATAAATGTCCTATAAGGATTAAATCGGGAGACTGGGGAGGACTATGAAGCTGTTTTTTAACATGATAGAGACATTACTCTTGACAAATCTTGGAGGTGTGCCTTAGGATCGTTGTCCTGTTGAAAAGTAAAGTCCATTCCAAGGGACAGTTTTTCTGTATCGGTTAAAACATTTTGTTTTAGAATGTTAAGATGCATGTACCTATCCATATTTCCATCTATAAAACATAAATTTCCGACACCAGCAGCACTTATATACCCTCATACCATGTTCCAACCATCACCGCACTTCACAGTTCCACATAAGTTCTTAAGTAATATATGCTGTTTTGATTCCTTCCAGATCATAACTCGCCCATCTGACCCACATATATTAAATTTTGACTCATCACTAAAAAGGACCTATTCTCAAAAAGATAGAGGCTTGCTTATATGCTTCTTTGTATACTTTCCTTTGTATACTCCTTTTTCTGTAGCAGAGACTTATAACAGGCTTCTTACGGGTCCCACATCCATTATAACCTTTTTTTAAATTGTATTTCTCATAATTTAAGATGCGAATTTAATGTTGTAATACACCATTAAATCAGTTGCAAGTTGAAATGCACTAATCCGAGGAATTATCTTGCACTTTACACATGATATTTCTTTTATTCAAGCTATTTAACTTCGGAGTTCTTCCGGATCGATCTCTATCCTCAAATTTTTACACATCATTGTATCTTTCAATAATATACTGCATTGTAAACTTTGGTTTGTAAGTCATTTCACTGATTTTTTTCATAAATAATCCATTTTTTCGCAACCGAATCACTAACTCTCGAATGGATTTCTGAATTTCCATTTTAAGACGATCAGCGAAATATTGGAATTAAACAACTGTTGTTATGTCGTATTCTTCACTCTGACAAACCATCAAACTTCGAATATTTACTGTGGATTAGTTGTAGAGCACGTCAGGAGAAATTTGCATATTGCGTACGGAAACTTTTTTTGCATGATACTTAGTCATTTCTCATAAAAATGGCAAACGGACTTGCTGAGTTTTGTAAAAAAGAGAAATTTATTATGAAACTCCCTTTTAAAGACTCATATTAACAATATATAAGTAGTTTATAAAGATAAAAAGCAAAGATTAGAAATTATGCTAGTTTATTTTAGTCTTCCGTACGGAAACTTTTTTTACTCACTGTATGTATAGTTTAAGTTTTTTCTTCTCTTGTATGCTGTTCCATTTTAACTTGCAATGTTCGGATTTTGCCTATTTATTAAATTTTCAAAGTTTATAACATTTCATTTGTGTTGATTTGTAGAGATAATGCTTCGAAAATCCTTTTCTGACTATTACTTAATGTCACAATACAACACTTCCTTCTTTTAATATTTTCAGTAATGTGCTGATTTTTCATACTGTCATTTCATAAAAAGAATATACGAATTTCAGTATAGTTGTTGAAGAATATCACTGTATCAAATTTTTATGTTTTTTTCTGGGAACACTTCAAATACCATATAATTTCTTCCAAAAAAATGTTAAAAATTTCAATACTTACCACTTGAGAATCGTATACCAATGAGCCTGGTAACAGAGTTAAACTTAAATCGATTCTGCATCAAATCTTTTCTAGTAAAACTCTAATTTTAGCTTTTTGCGGTCCAACGAGGTGATCCAACTGACTTGACGTTTTGAAATCTGCATTGTTTTCGCATTCTTGTTAGATAATGATAGTTATAAAAGCCACATAATAGCAAAAACTCGCATTAAATTTTAAGAATTATATCAAACCTTTCGCTGTATTTTTGAGCTTTCAAAGCTTCAAAAAATCCTTACTCACATATGTATAATTATGCATCTTATAACTTTTCGGACTGCAAAAGGTTAACATAATGGCTGGCAGACTTTCTTCAAATTGCTACATGCAGGAAGAAAAAAGTCCTTTGAACTGCTGTACAGGAGAAACCAATAGACCTAAAGCTGTCAAATTTGGCACTTAATTAATTCTTGGAAGTAGATATTCGCTAAAAATGTGTTTCGAAATTTTAATTAAATTCTTAATAAAAAATTAATCACATGTTTAATGTCCCTCAGTAACTTCGTAGCTTATTATTGTACAAACGTTATTTTTATACCACTGTAAAATTAAAAAAAAAAGGCTTTTCATTGATATCAATTGTATCTCTATACTATGCCTTCTTTAGTTTTAAATATTTTAATTAATAGATTTAAACTCAAGTGTGTTGAAACGATATTAAATATATTATTCATGTGCACATTACCGCTGCTATATAATTAAATTTCGAAATTAAAAGACGAATAAAGCCTAAAACATTATCATGTTACGATGTTTCAGAGTATAGATTCGAACTCTTAAATCTTTTGGAAATCTTATAAATGAATGACATATTTCAGATATGGAAAAAATATTGTTAATATGTATGTTATTTACTGTTGTTAAATAAATTTTAACTTATTATCGATCTTTCAAAACGCAAGTTAAATTTTTTCTTAACGTGAAATGTTTTATAACTTCCTTTTCTGAAAATGTATTTCAATTATTATTCAGCTATTAAGATTTTATTGAAAAATCCATTTGCACTTGATATCAAGATTTTTCTCTATAAATTCCTTTCAATTCATATTTTATGTCTTTTTTTCAAAAGATTATTGATGTTGTGCTATATTTTTATCTAATGTAAAAACAAAATTTCAGTTTATAAATCACAGTTTGAAATGAAGCAGAATCAAATATCAGATATACAGCTCGATTTCTCTATATCTCTATTGGTAATATTAACTCGTTAACCAGAATATCATTAATTATTATCTTTAATCGACTAAACTTCCTCTGGCGATAAAGAAAGTAATCCCAATGAATTTAATAACTAAAATCATTTTTGTAAAAATTAAATTGTATTCTAAAAACTGCCATTCGTTTGGACGAATAGTATCTCCCCCGTTGAAAAAAAAAAAAAAAAAAATCGCGGTTTTCTGGAATAAAAGTCATTATGGAAAACATTGCTTGCAACTGAGTATACGGAGATATTCTTTGTAGAATGTTAAGTAAATTATGTGGATATTGGGAGATTAAAGATCTATATTTTAGTTACATTTCTTATAGAAAATTAACTATTGCAATGGTTCTCATGATATGGCTTCGGAAAATTTCTGCATAATTTCTCCGATTATCTTCCCTAGAACCTAAACCATACTTTGTTTGAAAGTTCATATAAAAGTTGTTCATCTTATCTTGTGATTACGATAATTACAGATGGATTTGAACTGTGAATGGATATATTGTAGAGAGGTCGAAAATTCTCGGGCGAGTTCATTTATGACCATCTATCTTAAAGAGAAGGGGAAAAGGAGTACAGAATGCGGGAAAAAAAAAACCCTCGGACAAAGTTATTACATCATAGAATAGAAGTTAATTAATTTCTGTTCATTTCTGCCACTTCAATTATAACATATTTTATAATGTATCGTTTAGTTTATGTACTGATTTTAGACCTTTTTACAAAGCCAAGCAAAATATATGCTATTTTAAAGTTGGAAAACGAACAGTATGAAGCCGTTCGTTTACTTAATGTGCCTAGGTAAACACTGTCTGATGCAATCTATTGTTTCAAAGAGCTTGGCAATGATGGTCACAGTCCAGGAAGTGAATTAAAACGTATGGTGAACACTTTCAATGGCCGTAAGGTTATCAAAAAGCGAGTTCAATGAAATTTGAAGGTTTCCATGAGAAAGATCGCTCGTGAACTGGAAATAAGGGACCGATCAGTGCAACGAATGGCAAAATCAGAGCTTGGACTGAAGCCTTACAAGGTCCAGAAAGTTCAGCTTCTCAGTGAAGAAAACAAACTCGTACGGCTCCAAAGGCGCCGAAAACTTTTGAAACGGGTTGCATGTCAACACTGAGAGAAATTCCTTTTTACCAATGAGAAGCTCTTTACCGTCCAAAAGTTCGTAACTCCTAGAACTATAGGATCTGGTCTGTAGACGCACCAAGTACTTCAACAATTGTTGATCATCGCAAAGGCAAAAATCCAAAGTTGGTCATGGTCTGAGGCGGAATTTGCGAAAGCTGCAAAACATGTCTGGTTTTTGTAGATGAGGGAGCTAAAAAAATTCAAAAAGTGTACCACTGAGACATTTTAGAAGCTGTTATAATTCCGTGGGCCAAAACGCACTTCGGCAATGTAAAGTGAGAATTTCAGAAAGATTCTGCATCAGCTCACAAAGCTAAAAAGACAGAAGAGTGAAGGAAGGAACATTTTCTGGACGTGATATCATCTGGAGAATGGGCACAATACTCGCCGAATATCAATCCCATGATTAAAGTGTATGGTCCGTTTTGGAGTCTAGGCTTGCACAAAACGACATAAAAGTTTGGACTCTCTAAAGCAATGGCTTTTAAGGGAATAAGAGAGATTAAAGGAAGAAGACTTGCGGTCCTTTGCTGAAAATTTCAATAAGCGTTTGCGCCTCTGCGTCACTGCAAAAGGCGGTCACTTTGAAACCAATTAAATTTATTTATCAGTAAAAGTATATTCTTATTATTTGTTATATTTTGTTAATTTATTTATTTTTAATCAAGTTATATTAAAATTTGTTTGTCCGGGGTTTTCTGCCGCACCCTGTAATTTTTATCGCCTCGTAATTCCCTTACTATTTAAAACATGAAAATGATTCAATTGAGGTGAACTATTGCCTCATCATAATAAAGTTTTCCACAAAATGGCATAGTTGCAATTCCTTTGAAATTCATTTTTAAACTTCTAATTTCTATCATTTACTTTGAAACTTATTTAAT
Organism: Argiope bruennichi; assembly: GCF_947563725.1. NCBI lineage: Eukaryota > Metazoa > Arthropoda > Arachnida > Araneae > Araneidae > Argiope > Argiope bruennichi. Next base: position 64,276,737 of record NC_079162.1, read on the forward strand.
ATAAGCGTGAGAGCCCACTGGTGTGATGCAGAAGTTTGGAGAGGAGAATGCCAGTTCTTGTGTCGTCCTCGTCGTTTGACCGAGGTTCAAAATTAAGAGGTCCGTCCCAAAATAGCCTTAGTGTTGCTTTCAATTGGGATTCAACTAAACGTGTGATTCTTCTTATAAAAAATTTTCACCAGTTGCATTTTTTCCCATCTTGTTTCATTCTCAAATTTCGAAACTTCAGGAAATTAGAGGTAGGAATTATGCAGTAGGGGGGGGGTTAAATTTTCTTATCGTTAGAAGAAAGTTACAATAATCGTGGAAGAAATCAACCTTCCCCTTCCAGCTTCTTGAGAGGATTTTTCTTATTAACTGTATATTTTTTCGGTAATAATACTCATCTTTTAATATGCTACCTAAGCAGGCTGCATACGTTTTAAAACAAGAAATCTATAATTATTGACATTACAGTGTTGTTCCATTGGTTTGGAAAATTTGGCAGTTAATCTATTGACAAAACATGGCCTTGCTCAAGGTTTACAATTTTAATGTGGGTGAGGGGTTGGTAATTTTATTATGGAATATGCAAGAAAGTTTCAAAAATACTACTCCTACTGGTTAGTAATAGAAACTATTTAATCATTACTTTAAAAGTTTTAGAGAAATCTGCTTCGAATTTCATTAACTAGCTTCTGCTTTGAATGCAAAAACCACTATTTATCTCTGTCTGTCTAAAAATACGTGCTAAACAAAAGAAAGCTATAGATGAAAGCTTGTTTCATATGATTCAAAATATTAGAGACTCTATATTAAATATTTTCTCAAATATTTTCAAACATTCTTTTTTTTTTTTCATTTCTGATACCCGATATCTGTATAAAATGATTTAAAATGGAATTATTTCAATGATTTACTGATTGATTTTTAAAATCAATCGGTAAATCATTTTTTATTTCTAAACTGTTGAGCGAAAATTGACTGAAAATCGAAAACCAAATATCTCGGGGTTTTCTGGTTGACGATGTAAAGATAGCACACGGGAAATTCTCGAGAATGAAATTTTTGGATTATGTAAATTTTGTTACTTTTCTTTCGAATTTATTTAATTTTTTTTTTTTTTGGAAAGTTAATTTTTGACCATAAGTTGAAAATTGTTACTTTTTGTGAATAATACAAGTTGAACTAAGAACAGTGACACATACTAAGAAAAGAGGATTTAGTGGCATGTTCTGTCACTAATTCATTTCATGATTGGAGACGGCTTGATACAAAGACAATTTCATCAATAATGTTCTCTCGTACTTAAGCAAAGGAGCATCCAAGTTTAAACGAACAATGTGTAAATAAATTTTAAAAAAAACAACTTATGTATATATCCGCACTTTCAGTTACGATAAATTCGTCTAAATAGTTTGATATATCAAAACCATTAAGACGATTAGATTAACATTAATTGAAAATCATCTAAAGCGGCAGGTGCATCTAACTTTCTAACCATTCTTAGAAGCTCAAAATGGTAACTTGCCCAAACTAAGCTAAAAATTTTTGAAAGAAAACGTCAACCTAAAAATAATTCAGCCGATACATAAAAGAAATGCTCATTATTACTTATAAAAACTAGAATTGACACACAGTGAAAGAAGTTTGCTACATCCAATCACTGATGAAAATTCCCATAATATTCAAAATTCGAACAGAAAATCATAATTCGAGATTCTTTCTTTAGAATATTATACAGAATACTAGTTTTTAAAAACTTTAAAAGTATAACATTAATATTTACGAAATTCGTTTCAAATCCAAAAAATATCCCATTGATTCACCAGAGTCCATTCTCGCTGCAATTTTTAGAACAATCTTTCCCAAATCTACCAAGGTATGGTTTAATCGCCAAAACGTGCATATACTTATAGATAATCCATACAGTGCTTCAAATGCTTTTCCATTTCCCATCCAATAAGATGCGGAAATGATATCAAACGTGGAAAGTGCGGCGGACACTATTTTGGAGTGACACATACATATAATAAACCTATATTGTAGTATATAAATTGTTCCGGAAGACATAAAACAAATGATATCTACTGTCCTAAGCGATTAGGTGAGAACAAATTGGGAAAATTTAAATGCTTAAACCATCTCACTATTATGGAAGCTCGTCGTCTTTGTCGAACCACCCATTCAGAGGTCAGTTTTGCTAAGGTAAGCAAGATAGTCTACCATAAAACAATTTTGTCACAAAAAGGGCTTTAACAAACATTCTTTACTAACATATCGCGTAAAAACAGCAATTAATGCATGCAGCATTATCTGAACCAGCCAAGAGCTTTTACTCTCTCATCAAGAATTTTTTTTCAAAGCCTACTTCTTTGTAGTTATTCAGAATAGATCTCAGGCCCTTTTAACAAGCGAACAGGCTGGTAGAATTATTGATGGCACAGTTAACACACACACACAAAAAAAAAAACTGAACGCCAGTATTTAGTAAATTTTTAAATTATCCAAAAGTACAACTTTCATTAAAGTTAATGCATTATTTTTTTAAATGAATAGACACTTTAAAATTTTTTTCACGAACTTCATTCTGTAGTAAATCAAAAATTAACTCAACTAATAACTCGCAGTTAATAATTTATTTTTTAATTACATTTATAGAATATATTGAACAATTAAAATATTTGCAAAAATCATCAACTCTTATTTTACAAAACATTATATTAGATTCATCTTCTAAAAACCCATCTGCAAAAGAAAAATGAATTTTAAATCATGTAATGCAACAACTTTGTTATAATTTTTATAAATTATTTAAAACTTCGAACAACTCACTTTTTCATTTATTATCGACTTATAAATAATTTTTTAAAAGGCTACTTTTCAATTACTTTTTTCATTTAAAAAAATGATTACTTTATTGCGTCTTGCATTTATTTTTTTTATTTAGCAATGGGTGCTTTCAAAACTGAAAATTCTTCTTTTATAAAAACTATTTCAAATGGGCTAAATCGAAAAAATAAAATCAGTTAAAATATTACTTAAATTAAAAATAAATAAATTAAAACATGTTAATTTTAATTTAATACTAACATATTATTAAATATTTTTCTGACTAATCTGTAGTTCTCTTAGTTTCCATTTTTTTTTGGGGGGGGGTCTATTCTTGAGAAACCGAAATATAAATTATTTTTTAAACATTTATAAACAAAATAGTAAGAATATATATAATGATTTTACCTAATAAATGTCTTTCGTTGTTTCACTTTTTGTTATATTATTTATAAGTTTTAAACACACATTCATCATAATTTCTTCAAAAGTAAAATTAAATGAATGTAGTAGTAAAATTTCACTGCATAAAAAATTATATTACATTTGAAATTAACTAAAACATACCTATTTCATTTAATTTTTTCTTTATATCATCGTCGTGATTCTTTTTTTCTTTCTTGTTATTTTTATCTCTTTCATTAAATGTATTTCATCTAAAAAAGTAAATCTATAAATCAATTAAAAATGCAAACAAAAATTATAAGTAGTTTATTAATTATTTGTAACATTTATTATCAGGCTTATATTCTTTTTCACTTCCTTTATGACTATAATACCTTTTTTGAATTTTTTTCTAAAAATAATCCACTTACTTCTTTGTTTTCTTGCTTTGCATCTCTTGTTCCTACAGTGAAATAAACAAAATGAAATTTCAGAGATTTATCCCATTTAAAAGTTTATGAAGAAAATGCAATTGTCACAACTGAGTACACAAATTATACGGTAATGAATCATGCTACAAAGAACGCACGTGTTTAGATAATACAACTTTTATTGCATTGTGTTACAACTTCATGTCAAAAATGGAAAATTCAGTATATATTAAAATGGATATTATAAAAAAACCCACTATGAAATGTTTCAGTAAAAATTATAATTTAAATTACAAATTCAGATTATAATCTAATCATTCTTCTTTAAGTATCCAACTAGTTTGAAAATGTGAATTCGGATGAAAATTCGCGTTTTTATTTTTTTGCAGTTTCACAAAAATCGGCACGTTTCTGTTTCCAGTGATATCTTTACAATTGTTTATTTGTGAATTAGAAGCCAAGTTATAACTATTGACATCTAAAAATTGCTTATTTATAAGCTTTTAAAATTTTTAAATGCATTTTCTGAAGAAAGAGTTTTTTCATAATTCTACTGTACGAGTATCGCTATATCACAAAAAATAATCAAGATATCTCAATGAAATTTATAATTAGTGCTCATTATGTTATGCAGAATGTAATGAACTATAGATTTGAGGTTGAATGCCCTAGAAATGGATTTATGACTGTTTAATGTAAATATTGCTGAAAATAATTTCCAAAATTTAATTGATAATTTCATACATTATGCACAAAAATTTTATTTTTGAATATGATTGTTCGATTATAGTTAGTTACACTCTAAGATATGTTACACATGTAGTATTACAAAAAAAATGAAAAACTATAAAAACAATTTTTCTAAAGAACAATCCTAGTGTTTGTAAATAAATGCTAAAATTTATATCAAAATATGCCTTTTCTAGAAAAGCTACGTATATATTTAAATAATTTCACTTTTATTCATCATTTTATTTTTATATTAGTAAAAAAAATATCATATAAACGTTAAAATATTTATTCTTCTGAAAAATACCTTCCGAACTTAGGCGGATACCTTAACAAGCAATTAAATGTAAAAACAAACAGAGCAACGTCTCAGTCACTTTATAATAAATATTAAAAAATACAAGAAATCAAATTAAACTTTCATTTTATCTAATGTTGACATAAAGCAAAAGAGAAAACATCTTTAAAAATTAAGAACAGTCAGTGGCGGATTAGTGTAGAATATTAAAAGTGGCAATGCAGATTATGAGTCCAGTCTTTTAATAAAATAGTCAATTTGCTTCCACATTTCAGCATATTTTTAATATGCTAATTATTTTTTTTTAGGTCAGTACTTTTTGTTATTAACTTTACGAATATGTATTTTTTATTCTCTGCATTAAGACTCCACACTACCCGGTATCAATGTTTATCCACAATATTATTGAAGTTGGTGTTAGATTTTATAAATATTCTAATAACTAAATGAAAGTATGGAGCATATAAGAACCTGGCCAATTATATTTGATAAATTGTTAATATTTTATCATTCATAGAATTCGTGTTCTTTAAAAACTTATTTTATTTACATAGAAATTTCGAAAATAAAATTTTGCAATCGACCTGCTTGCGGCCTATTTTCAGTCTCATAGTCCTGGACAGCTACTACCTTGTCTAACTATTCGGAAATTCGATACTGTGAACAGTTGCGCATAAATATTTTCGCTTCGTTAAACAATAAATTATTTGCTTAAATGCTGAGGTGGAGCAATATTTTCATGGCGCCATCTATCAGAATTAAAAGTAGTCTTACTTTTAAATCGAGTAAGAAAACACATATGTTAATTACCTTTATAGAGATTTATAAAGATTTAGAAAATCTTTATGAAAATTCTTTCTTCAAAAAAATTAATATGTATTTATTGTTAAATTTTAATTTTTTAAATCAGCAATAAAAATTATAATTTCACTTACCTAACATTTGCCCATTTGATTATAACTAAACGATAAATTGTTATTCATGACATAATCAATGCCTAATCTATATATTTTAATCAATTATATCTTAAACATTCACTTAATTTTTTTTCTCAGTATTGTATATATTTGTGGTGTTTCATTTAAAATAATATTTTTTTATAAAATTGACAGCATTCAGAATTCTTTTTTAAAATCTATTTAGTTATCAAATTTAAAATTTAAGATCACAATTTTTCGTTTTAAGGATAATAAAAATAGGAAAAATATTTTTATGATAATGAATAATTTTGAAAGGCAAATAAAAAATAATTAAAAAAGTTTTTCTTGCCGATATAGAGGAATCCATTTGACTTTATTATCTTGTAAAATTACTTCTTGTGATAACTAATAATATAGAAATAAACAAAAAAAAATTTCAACGTGTTGTGCATTATTATTTAAGTTATTGCAATTATTATTATAAAGATAGAAGTTATTTTTATAATAAGAATTAAAAATTTTAAATTGTGTTAAAGGTTAATTGTATTTTATTTCAATTCATACATGGCCGCCGAAGGCAACAAGTACTAATACTAATTTAATCATATAAATCAACTTTGATTAACTATATCTTATCATCAGAAAAAAAGAAGAATTATTTTAAATTGTTCTAACACAATACTAATACAGCATTCTGATTGGTTAGCTATACTGCAGAGTGACGAATCAATTGACGAAATCGGTCCAGTTGTGGAGGCTGAAGACTCCACGAAAGTTTTGCATTATCTTTCAAATTGATGAGGGAGAGAGAGATGACTATTGCTGACGTATTAAGGTATAATGAACATTCATAAGAAACAGGAATGTTCGAAATCAATACAATGGTTATGGCTGGGGAACTCTGTTGAGGTTTTTCCTGTTAGAGAATGTACAGTGATGTTGTGTTTTTGAGATTTATTTCGAAAATGAACAGCGATGGGGACCAGGGTTCCATCAGTGTTTCTAAACAAGATTGATGATGTATCCTGGGATCACCTGAGCTTTCATATGAAAGAAAAATTTTAGAAATTAATTCAATGGTTGTAGGGTTTGCCTTGTTATTTATTATCTTTTAATGAAGGATTTTTTTTTCTCCCAAAAAATACGTGCTTGAAATATTTTACTTCTTCAGAAACACGAAATTTTCAAACGATTAAAAAAATTCAGTTATTCAGATTTATTTCTTTATAATCCAGATGTTTATTTATTTATTTTTTTTTTTTAAATTTTCGGGCAGAATTTTTCAGATCAACTTCTCAAAAGTCGCAGAGGTTGAAATATTCAATTTTCATCAGTCCTTACATTCTACTGAAATAAATATCTTGCCTAATGTTTGTTGTAATTGTAGTTTGATTTAGCAGGAATCTTTGTGTCATCAGAGCATAACTTTAGTTACAATTAACTTTAAAAGTTTCAGATTTGTGAGTTATTTTCCAGTAGTGATCATTCTTTATATCTCAAATATAATCTCCGTATTTTTATTTATCTTTTTTTTCACACAGCAGAGTTTGACAAAAGGCTGCCTCTTATTTACGATGATTAGAAGTCTTCTTACTTTCTCATATATGACAGTTAACAACTAGTTGATAGATGAGTAAAGAAAGATCGTAGTATGGAACAAATAGATATTAATCAATATAAACAGTAAGAATAATCAGAGTAATCATTCTATATATATTCATAATAACTGCGCATTCAAAAACATTGAGTAATTACTTTCATCATGCCATTAGCGGACATTTTTTTAAGAATATAAATTCATTCCATAGACATTTAATTAGACCCCAGAGCGAAAGGATACAAATGTCAAAGCCAACGAATTATTTTTCAGTAAAATTAAAATTTTGACTTTGTCTAGCAACTTTTTCCTTTAAAAAACTTTGAACTGAAGGTAGCCATTTTAATTTATATTTATTTTAATAAGCAAATCTAAAATGTCTAAATATAATCAATAAAAAGATTTTTATTTTAATGTGCTGTAAAATTTCATGAAAGAAGAAATTTATAGTAACAATTTAAGTTTATAGTTTCAGGTTTGAGAGTTATCTTCCAGTAGTGATCATTCTAATACATTATTCTTGATATCTCAAATATAAACGTTGCATTTTTATTTATCTGTTTTTGTTTTTTTTAAGGGTTAAAGAAAGAAGAAAAAGGGTTAAAAGAAGAAGGGTTAAGAAAAAGGGTTAAAAGAATTTTATTTGTATCTTCTCAAAAAAGTGTACTGCAATAAGAGTGCTATAATTATCGTTACGTATTGCTAAACTATTTGAAAATTGCTTTTTTGAAATTTTATTGTAAAATTTAATAATATTTGACATTATCTATTATATTTTAAATATAAATTATATTTTAAAAGAAAACAGATATTTTACTGTTAAATGAATTTAATTTAAAATTATACAATTTGCTTACTCCAGTGACTTATAATAAATTCACATAATTTGGCTACAGCAAAATAACTCTTCATATTATGTATACTCACTAGAGCGAGTATACATAATATGAAGAGTTATTTTGAGCGTTTTTTTTTGTTGTTGTTTTTTTAATTTAGTTTAACCATTAACTAGGTTTTAGTCAGGCAATTCTCATAGTGAAATGAATAAAGTAAATTTAACAATTCGTTACCGAGGAAGAAACAATTATATGAATAAGACGACGATTAATTTTAGAACTTGGATTTGAATTATGAATTATGGAAAACAACTCTATCGTCCTATCCATGAATAATATAAAAGCACCAACTTCCCTATTAAGTCCACTTAGGTAATCGAAGTGCCAATGAAAGTAATTTTTTTTCCATCTAATATATAAAAATCTCGTGTCACGGTGTTTGTGTTCGTATACCCCTCCGAAACGGCTCAACCGTTTTTATGAAATTTTTATGTGCATTTGGTAGGTATGAGAATAGGTCGTAAAGTATATTTCATAACGCTAGGTAATTAGGGTGTCCCTATCCAAATTGTTTTTTTTTTACATATTTTTTTATTTGTCATCAAAAAATACCTATAACCCCAAATTTTCACCCTCTTATCCCCAACCTCCCATTTTTTAATCGCGATTTTAGTATTTTCATATGAACTATATCCAAATAATGAACCCGTCGTTAATAAAGCTCAATGTATTTGTTTGTGTGTGTGTGTGTGTTGGCGCTCTACAGACCATACCGTTTTTATCTACAGCTGCCAAATTTGGCATGTTTATACCTTGGAGGCCGTATATGTGCACCTCGGAGCAATTTTGAAATTTTTTTATTAGAATTTTAATTAATTAAAAATCAATCGAAATTTAGGCATTTTTCCGCTATTAGTTCCGAAAATATTACAGCACAAAATGGATTTTTGCATCAAGTTAAAGTTCAAAAAATTATCTTTTTAATGATATCAATGCTTTAACCTATGAATTAAGTTCTTATTTTTAACGAATTTTTAAAGATATATTTTAACCATATTTTTCCAACACTATATTTCGCACAAAAGAAAAATAAAATTTAACTTGCACGAGCACGTTACGTGAGCATAGGAAAAAATTATCTAATAATTAGCTTTTATCAACATGTTGCCATCGTATTGACAAAAGCTTAAATTAAAAAAAAATGCTAATGTAAATTAAACATACAAAAATGTAATTTTCAGCATGTGTCTGTACGAAATGAAATAAATATAAAATAGGATATTTTATAAAAAGTAAATGAAAAGTAAAGATTTCTATGATCTTTTACAATTCCCACATTGTTAATTCCATAAATCAGTTATACTTAAGGTAAACATGATTTAATATATATCCTTTCAATTCAATGCCCAACGGCTAATTTGTAAACCCTTAATAATAGAAATGCATGTAGTAAAATTGTCTAAATGAAGTAAACAATTATATTTTATATAACTTGAATCTATAAATACTCTAATAAATGACGAATGTTTATCTAGATCCTCTGCTCTGTGATCCTCAAGAATGTTTAACAAAATATTCTTGAGATACAAATATTTAAAATAAAAACAGTTAATTTCCAATCAACTAAATTAGTCTCTAAAACTGACTTATTTATGTATATTTAAATATCACTATTAATAAAAATGGGTGATTTTAGACCACTTCATCGACCGTCTCAAAGAGGATATCTCAATCAGCACCCAGGGTTTCTCAAGAATTATTGGCCTAGGATTATGAAAATGTTGATTGTTCTAAACTATTCTATTCAAAACTTCATAAATCGATCATATCTGACAGCAAAATATAGATCATTTACTTATTAAAAGTTGCAATGTCAAGAATATTTCGAGAATATGATCCCTTAGGACCAAAGGACTGTATAAAATTTAGATTTCATAACTTTTTAAGTATATTTATAGACAAAAACAAAATAAAAAATATATATTTAAATTCTTTTGAAAATAATACTAAGAACTGAATTTTGTGATGAATCTTTGTAGAATAATTCTTAAGATATTACATAAATTATGAAAAATATTCTGTAGTGCACGTATGACTTAAATACTGAACAATCCTCATGTATGGAAAATTAAAAGATCCTTCAAAAATCTTTTACAAGATCATATTTATTTTGACAAATGCAAAATTAGAGTCCCCCAACCATCCTTATTTTTAGTACTGAGTCAAATCATTTCTTTGATATCTCGAGACACAAGTATAAATGTCGTTCATTTTCTTTAATAGTCTGTTCAAAGGACCGCTCCAAAACGAATCTTGGTTCAAAATCTGATAGAATACTTCTTTTAATTGTACAATAAAAGGACACAAGTAGATACTGAAAGTAAGTAGATATACTGAATATTTAAGAAAACAAACAATTTAGTAGATTAATTTGTCAAATATTAATTATTTTCATTCAGAAGTTTGTATATATATTTACAAAATATTTTCTCCAGTATTCCTAAGAAACAACATCATTGTAACTTTTCCACATTCTATAATCATCGTGTCGGAACTATAGTAAATTTTTTTTATATTAAATGTAATTTGTTGTATTTTTGTTCCGTACTTTTTCTCCTCGGATTCGAAACGCATCTTAATTCCTGCTCGTCGTTGCATTCCTTATTTAACAAATATTTTAGGTAGGGGGATTACGCAGAAAAATCGGTTTTTGGCGAAAACGTCGAATGTTTATTTATTATTCTGGATTTCTATAAAAGTTTCTTTTATAAAACTTTTTGTTTCAACATTCATTTTATATAGCTTCTGATATAAAATAATAAGAGTATGCATTTGTTCATTTAGCATGACACGTCATTCTGGTGAAATCTGTGTTTCTATCTATATTCTACAATCTAGAATGGAATATGATTATATTCATTTCCAAAATTAGATCTCAGAGAAATTAAATCTCACGAGTCTAATAAAGAAATAGACTCAAATATTAACAATTTTTTGATAGTTAGTAAAAAAAAAAAAAAAAAAAACTGAGAGTATTTTTTACAAATACCTTCATAAAATTTTAACAATGAAAGAAAGGATCAGCATCAGAAATCAGAATAAAAAAAAGTTAAATAATACTTAATTTTCTTTAAGTAAATGTAAAATTAATTTTGAGTTATTTTGAAACTAAATTAGAGATATTGTGCTTGCCCCCCTGTCGGATTTGTCTTGCCTCCCTTCGGCAAATCTCTGCCGCCGCCTCTGAGAGAATTTTAACAGAGATTTATTAACCAAAACTTTGAAAAGTTAAGGTACTTTTCAAAGATTAAGGTCACAAAGAGGGAAGGGGAGGTTATCCTTCCTTCATAAGATCTAAGGAAACATAACACTTAATCACCCTAAAAACTACAGAGTTTCTTACTAATTTTCTTCACGACTAATGACAAATAAGAAATAAAGTATTATTGCTATTTTCAAAAAGCATAGACCCCCCCCCCCCACCCTCTTTTTTTTGTTCGGTAAAATATAAAGAAAGTCAATTTGAAATTATGAAGATTTAAAACTTTATATTGATAACGAAAATAAAGTATATAATTTTTTTCTTTATTATCCTTATATATGTATTAATGTGTGTGTTTACTTGATTAAGTGTATTGTGAACACTTTATGTAAGTTTTTTAGATCAATGAAATGCATATTTGTTTTACATTTCTATACTTTTTGAAATCTAAACAAGCAATTCTAAGAATTTCTGATTTAAGGATTTTTTAAAATGCTTTAATTTATATTGTATCAAATTTTCTGAGAAAGTTTAGCAAAGTTTCCTTCAAAACTTTCGAAATAATATTATAAAATTTATTTAAAAAAAAACATTCTTGAGATATGACTTTTCGATACATTTTAGATTAAAGAAGCATCCATATTTAAACTTTTATGCAATTATATATTCTAATATTAAAAAAAAATGTTGTCTGTGTCTCTCGGCGCATTACAGGCTAGATCGTTTGACGTAAGAATTACCTTATTTGATACAAGTATACTTGGAATATGAAACAGGATATTGACCCAAAATTTTGTATTTTATTTTTATATATCCTGAAATTCAATATGGCTGACGTAAATCAGAGGCGGCGGTAGCAGGGCGGCTTTGCTCCCCTGTCGGCAGCCTCTTGCCCTCCCGTCGGCAAAAGTATTCACCATTTTAGGACGATTGTAGAGAGTTGCGCATTATCGAATATGATTATTTAAAATCCACCTTAGTTAATACATTGTAAACAGTCAAAGTATTCCAAGTAACGGTTAAAGTATTTTGACTATATTTGGCAAAATAATCAATAGGGCGGTAGGCGAATAATATACCGTATTTTGCGTATAATTTTTGATAGACCGAATTAAGAACTGAATGCAATGGATGTCGGAGATGTTAAATAAGCAGATTTTTAGAAATCTGATTCAAATGTCGTTCATTAAGCTTATAATTTGTACTACATTTGGCAGTATAACCGACAAGGTAACAAGTGAATAAGATATCGGCGAGGTGATATTCTCATTTTGCTGACCATTTTTTGTCGGCCGACTCTGAATTCAATGCGGTTAATGGAGAAGACGTTAAATTTGCAGATTTTCAGACATTTTATTGATTTGGTTTGGTTTAGTTATATTAACGTCCCGTTTGAAGCAACACTTGACATTTGATTGAAATGTCGTGATATAATTTATAATTTACACTAGATTTGGCAATATATCCGACAAGTGAATAAGATATCGCATTCTGCCGACAACTTTTGGGCGACCAACTATGAACAAAATGCGATGAATGTCGAAGACTTTATCTACAGATTTTCAGACATTTGATTCAAATGTCGCTCATCAAGCGTTTAATTTGCACTACTTTTGGCAATATAGCCGACAAGATGACATGTGAATAAAACATAAGACATGTCGCAATTTGTCAAAAAATTTTGAACGGTCGACTAAGAATTCAATGCGAATGGTTGTCGACGAATCCAAATTCTCAGTCATTTTATTTAAATGTCATAATGTTCATTTATTAATGTCAATTTATTTAAATGTCATAATCAATAAGCTGGACAATGACTAAGACGCCACATTTTTCATGACATCTTTGTCCTTCGGCTAAGATTTTATCATAGATTATGGAAAAAAAATTTTCATCACTTCGATTACCTCCAGTAGAATTATTAGAGAAATTGATGCTTTTATATTATTCATGAATAAGAGGATAGAGTTGTTTTCCATAATTCATTATTCAAATTAAAGCTCAAAAATTAATCGTCATCATATTTATATAAGTGTTACTTCCTCAGTAACGAATTGATAAATTTATTTTATTCATTTCACTATGTGAATAATCTGGCAAAACTTTAATTAATGGTTAAACTAAATTTAATGAAACACTCTTTTCTTTTGACACTCTTGTGAATATGCATGCTAAAAAGAGTTATTTTGCTGTAGCCACATTATGTGAATTCATTATAAATCACTGAAGTATTTAAATTGTATGACTGTTAATTAAATTTATTTAACAGTAAAATATCTGTTTTCTTTTAAAATATAATTTATCAGGCTACAATTATTACACTAAATATTACCGACTGCAGGTGACGACAAAAATAAATATATATTTGTGGTATGGTAGTTTTTTAGCTACACTAAAAGAGTTTACCCAAGTATGCATTGAATTTGTTAAAAAAATAAATTACTACCTATCTTCAGATTCCCCATTCAATATTATGATTATGTAATCGAGGAACGTATCATTTATATATATATATATATATATATATATATATATTTCAATTACTATTCGCGGCAAAAACTATATAATTTCAGATGTTTCTAAATTTTTAATAGAATTTGAGTAAAGATGTCTTGATAAAAAGATGATTAAAATAGTTATTTTTAGAATATTCATAAATAACACATTAACCCCTTGACATATGAATTTTCTTAACTTCCTAATTAGATGACAGATCTTATTTGGGACAATTATTGTTGTTTTAATTCTTAGAATAATATAAGGGTATTTGAGGTAATGATGCATTTTCAAATGATTTTTGCATTCTAAATTATTTAATGCTTTCATTTAATTTCAGATTTAAAATTCAATAATTCCATAAGCGATTCAGATTCGCCATTATATACTCAGTTGCATGCATTGGTTAAGAAAAACCAATGCATGCAACTGAGGGGATAAAACTCACGTTTTTGAGTGGAATGTTAGTTTGCAATAACGTAGAATTAAAAAAGTACTTAACCATAAGAACGAGTGCCTAAAAATGAAGATAGGGGAATTCATATTTAAGATCAAATTCTTTTTTAATAAAATGCATTGGTTTTTTAAGCCTAAATATATATTGAAAAATAAATACATGGAGGATCTAACGTTTAAGTAGTCCATTTTTCATAAGAATATTTTTCATAGCTTTTATAAAGTAGCAAGTTTATACATATATGTACGAAATTTTTTCTCCAACTTTCTTAAGAAACAACAAATTCACTGTGTATTTTCCGCATTCTATATTGTTCCTGTCCGAACTATAGTAAATTTTTATTGAGTACCCGCACTTATTCTCCTTGGATTCGAAACACCCCTGCTCGTTGCCGCAATTCTTATTTAACAAATATTTTAGGTAGGGAACTACGCTGAAAAATCGATTTTTGGTGAAAACATCGAGTAGTTTTTATTTATTGTTTTGGATTTCTGAAAAAGTTTCTTTTACAAAACTTTTTCTTGCAACATTCATTTTACATAGATTCCACGATAAGAATATGCATTTGTTCATTTAGAATGACACACGTCATTCTGGCGCAATCTATGTTCCTATCTATATACCAAAACTTAGAATAAAATATAACCATATTTTTTTCTAAAATTAGATCTCAGTGCAATTAAATCTTAAGAGTCTCATAAAAAATAGACTCAAGTATTAGCGATATTTTGACAATCAGTAAAAGAAACTGAGAACAAAATTTTTTTTTTACAAATATCTGCAAATTTTTAACAATGAAAGAAAGGGTCTGTATCTGAATAAAAAAGAAGCTAAATAATACTTTATTTTCTTTAATTAAATGCAAAATTAATTATTATGAGTTATTTTGAAGCCAAATTAGAGATATTGTGCTTGCCAACGTGTCGGATTTGTCTTGCCTCTCCGTCGGCAAATCTCTGCCGCCGCATCTGATGTAAATTAAAATTTCTCTGTGTTCTAACTCACCAAATTTAGCAGTTTAGAACATTTTATTTGCCGCCGTAAAAGCTAAGAGCTAAAGCATTCCAGGATGCAATCCACCATAAGATTAGCAAAATTGCCAGAAAATGACGACAGAACAAGGCATTCTTCTAACTGAATCTTTCAGATCCAATATTTCATTAGAAAAGAATAACAGTGTTAAGAAATGGGCAGGCTAAAAAAAATTGTTTTATCGCTTCTTGTTTCTGATGTTTAATCAAGGGCTTTTTAAAATGTTTCACATTTCGTAAATTTAAGAAAAAAACGGCTTTTTAACCATGCAAAAATAAATAAAATTTTATTACTTTAGTTTTAAAAAAGTAAGAAAAATGCGAGTATATATTTTAGGAAGAAACGAAAAATGATTTCACAATTCCTACTTTTCCTAAATAATAAAAACAAATTCACAAAGATAAAAAAAAAATTTAAAAAAAATAGCTCTGTAGTTACAAGTAAAATTAAAATTTTAAAAAATGACAGTTAATGCATTTTTTAAAGAGTAATTTTTGAAGCTAGGGTGAGATTAAATACCGCATTGCCTTAAAATTTAACAATATTTATCAACTGAAGAATCTTATTCAATAAAATGCTTTAAAGTTTTGAATTTTGCTTGAAAATTTTTAATTGAATTTGAAAAGCAAAGAAAGCATTTTTTTAAAAATCAAAACATTAACATGTTTAATGTGACTAAACAATTTAATAAAAAAATGACATTGTTTTGAATTTTATTAAAAAAAATCATTGTTACAAATCGAGTCCAAGATTAATTTTCCAAAAATTATTAAAACTAAAAAAAAAAAAAAGAAAGAAAAAGAAAGGGGGGGGGGAAACATTCATTAAAGCGAAATTGGAATTCAAACAACCGTTTTGAACCTTTAAAATGGCGTAAAAATACTTTTTATTCAATAATATGCTTTAATGATATGGCAGAAACATGTTTAAATCAGATTTTTATTTTTTAATTAAACTTTAATTAAAATTAGAATTCTAATTTGTTGTTTTGTATTTTCCTTTCTGTTAAAATGGTATATCTCTTGGGCCTAATTTCAGGGGATTTTCGGGTCACGAGGAATCATTATTAGACAAATGTCAGCATTTCCTCCCAGAAAAAATCCCTTTCTTTGAATCCCTGCCTGAGGGTTACCCTTGAAAAAGTCTTCAGGCCGGATTCTTTATATATATATATATATATATATATTTTATAATTTTTTTGGTTTAATTTTTATTTGATTTTTTTTGATTTTCCTATTAACTTGATTCTAATACTTTTGTGTATGTATATATATATATATATATATATATATATATATATATATATATAAAATGAGTTTCAAGAAGAGAAAAGGCAAAAATCGTTAAATATAATAGGATCTGAACCCTAAAAAGTAATAGTTTTGAAAATCTTTCTTTTAAATTCTTTTTTGAAATTTTAAGTACCACATCAAGTAGATTTTTTTATATATATAAAACCTAAAATTTTCCGAAACTGATCCAACAAATAATTTTCAAACAGACGAGGAAATTAAAAAAAAACACCATGAAAAAAATCATGATTGAAAATTTATGGCTTCTAGTTAAATTATATTAAGATTTTACGCAATGAGCAAGAATTCAATATACATAGTATAATAAATCCCTTTATTACGCTCTAAAACCAAATATTAAAGAAAACAATGATCAAATTTGTAACTAACTGAAAAGGCTTCATTGTAAGTTTTTTATATCTCTTTGGGACACCAAATTCATCTTGCTGTATTCATATTTCTCGTTCGATGCACCAATCTGCGTATTTTTCTTTAATAATACATAAAAAGGTTAAACATACATTTATCAGACAAAATTAAAAAATAAAATTCTTCAACATCTTTGAATTCTACTGAAGATCGGACGTTTTTTGAAGTTGCAGCAAGTCTGACACAGTACACATTTTCTATTGCCTCTTTGGGATAACCTTCCCAATATTTCAACAAACAATGATCCACACTGTGAAGAAAGAGGAGGAGGAGAAAAAAAAAAAAGATATTTAACTTTATTCTAATACTTGTTGGCACTCCTCAAAAAGTTTTTTTTTTTTTTTTTTTTTGCACTTCTCGGGAAAAGTAAGCATTTTTTAAGGACCTTTATTAAAAAATAAGCACTTTTAAGATGCTTAAAAAGGATTTTCAAATTTAAGCACTTTTCATGACGCTACACACCCTGTGTAAAGAAAGTAACATAACTACCATAGTCCAATATAAATATTGTAGTGCAGAAGAGTGAAGGAAGTATAGGTAAGTGTTAATTGAAAAAAATATATAAATAAAAACTCTTTTTAAAAAAAGAGATTAATTTGCAATAAGACAGTAAAATGGTAATGGGAAGAAAGAGGTATCTTAAGCAGAGTGGAATGAATTAAATGAAATAGTAAATTGTTCACTTTTAGCAGTGTGGTTAAGAAAAAAAATTCTAAAAACTTGAATTCAGCAACACTCAGTATCCATTTCGTTCATAGCAGGCAGAGGTGAGGAGGGTAGAACTAGTTCGCATCAGCTGATGAGCTGGTTTTCCTACAAACAAGTGGGAACTTGACAGTTTGTTTTGGAGTCAACTGGTGATCGATGTATTTCTTCTTGAATGTAGGTTATATATAACTTAATGCATATACATTATAAAACTTATTAATGCAAAATGGCAACAGTGTGCATGAATAATGGATGGTGAGTTGTAAAGGAAAGTATTGAAAAATCTAAAACTGAATTATTAATTACTGGATAATACTAATTAATTATATAAAATAATATTACAGAGTATTTGTACAATAGACTTTAACACAAACTTAAATGATTGTTTATAAACATTATGGAGGAATATTTATTATTTACCAATAAAGAATATTACATTCTAAAGTTTTCTGAAGCAGTAAATAAATCATATTTCATGATGTTCCCAAATTACAATCCATTAATATTTCCCCAACTGAATGTCACAATGATCACTAATGCAAATGTTTTTACCAGAATTGTGTCAAAATGTGAAAATTAAAACTTTTATTGTTTTAAAAATACATTTATTGTGTTCATATTTTGCATCCAAGAAATACATCGCCAGGAAAAACTTATGTATAATATTTTAGATTTAAAATAACATGGAGGCACAGATCATCTAACATCCTAACCATTTCTGAAAAAAGTTTATTTATTACTTACCAGTGCTCAATATTCAAAACATATCAGAAATTACTGAAATCAAATCAAAAAGAGCAATCTGAAATAGAAATAATTTATAATATATTTAAGTTACATCAACATCAGAGGATAAAACTATAACAAGAAATATCAAGAGTCCTCTCAGCATCTATTAAATAAATGACATTTATGCATGTAGAACAAAACTCTAGTCATCAGAAAATTTTCATGCACATAAAGTACTTAATGTGTACACGATTTTTAAAGTTAATAAGATCTCCAACAAAGTAATATGATTTTCAATAATTATTGAGACACTGAACAAGTGTTAAAAGGCAATAAGAAAAAAGGGAAAGTAGATTGACAGCAATCCTACTATATTCAAAAAATTCTGGAGCTTTACAATTCTTTTCAAAACGTAAATCCCTCAGAGCAAGCAAATAGTAGGGTACAAGTAACTAGACAAGGCAAAATTCAATTAGTTCAAATGTACACATCTCTAATGTGTGTTGCAACTACATGCAATCAAAAATTCCTGCCAGAGAAAATAAGGGCATAGATTTATATACAGGGAGAGTCTTAGAACAGGTAAATTCTAATATTATGTTAATCGTAAATTCACAACAAAATGTGTGGCTAAAGAAAATTAATACTGCAAATAATACGATAGAATTTACACTTGATACAGAGGCTGAAATTAACATACTAACTTGGTCTGTATATAAAAGTATTATTCTTCCACTGAATAATGCATTAAAAAAAATCAACATTAGTTTTGCATGCTAATTTCAAATAGCACCCAAAGGGGAAGCAATACTAAATTGCACTATTTAGCTTAATAATGTTGTTAATGTGTCTTCCAGGCCAATAATGGCGTTCAGTGCATGGCAAAAATTAATCAGAAAAACCAAACAGGTTAGTAAAAACACTAATATTGATTAATATATTGAAGTAATCAATGGTTGCAGGAAACTTTACCATGGGAAACCTGTAATTAATATACGAAGGGGAGTTCCTGATTCCTTACATAAAGAGTGTGAGCTTTTTTTCTTCTATAAATTACTTTAATTAGGTATTGTTTCTCCAGTCTGTAAACTAACAGATAGGGTGAATGGCATAATTATAATTAAAAAGCCTTGAATTGCCATCTGAGAATTTGTCTGGATCCCAGAAATTTACAGCAATTGAAAGAGAGCATTACGTTATTCTTCCTGTTGATGAAATTCTCAACAGACTTGAAGCTATCTGCTTAGCTACAAAGATTTCAGAACCAAAATATATTTTGGGATATAAAAAGAGGTTGAGATATACTTTAATGATTTAATTATAGGAGATAAAGATAAAGAGGAGCATGACAAAAATCTTATTGGAAGTTTTGAAGTGAACAAATTAAAATTTAATCCTGATAAATTTCAATTCAGAATTGAAGAGGTTAAATATTATTCATTTGCTAATATGCAAATGGGGGGGGGACTGATTATGTTAGAGCAATTAATGAACTTAAAGAATAATTAGTAAAAATGTCATTAAAAGGTTATAAGGTATGGTTAATTTCTTGTCAAAGCTTATACCTAATGTCTACACAGTTACACCTTCTTTGAGAGAATTGCTACTCTAGCATTTCAGTGGAATTATGAGCAAAAGACAAGTTTGCAGAAAATTAAATCAGCTCAACAAATGCATTAAAGATGTTTCCTGACTCATTACATATAATAATAGAATATGATGGCTCTAAAGACGAGATGGGTTCTTGTTTGTAGAGAGAGGGGCATCCTGTAGTAGTATATGGATATAAAATGCAAGTTGAAAGTGACAATCAAATTGACCTTAAATTTCTATTGTGCAAAAAGCCATTGGGAAAGTTGGTCGCAACTAATGTTGCTAAAATCACAGAAAATGTTATTGATTTTACTACAAAATATGTAATCAAATAGACATTGCTGATATTTTACCTAAGGGTATGTTTGAAAGAAATAGGTGGAGATGATCCCAAAATGTTAAATGTTGTACAAGTAATCTTGATATTTCTACCAAAGTAGGTTCAAACAATTTCAAATGGCAAATGAAGAAGATAAGATAATTCAAGATGTTTTCTGAATATATCAAAAAAGGATAGGTTGAGAATAAAGTAGTATCAAAAATGTTGTTACCATAATATGAAGTAAGAAATTATCTATACTGTATTGAATTTCTCATCAATAAAATTATTTTACTCCTTGTTTTTGGACAATGAAGCCCACTTAAGGATTACAAAATGTCAAAGTAGGGATAAGGAGCTACTTTACTAGTAGGAATAAGTAGAGGTATTATGGATCTCATTATTGAATGTAATAATCTTCAAAAGTCATGAAGTAAAGAAACGCTTTGGAACATTTAAATGCCAAGTCAACCTTTCAAAGGATGGGAATAGTTTGAATAATAATATAATATCTAGCAATTATAGACTACTTTTCTAAAAGGATAGATATTGCTAAAATTGACAGTATAAGCAGTGAAGAAATTATTTATAAGTATTACTTGTGAGATATGGCAATCCTCAAACTATAATCAGTGATAATGCCCCTTTTAGGAGAGATCAATTTAGAAATTTATGAAAGGAATGGGATATTGAAATTGTTTTTACAAGTTCTCTCTGTTCACAAAGCAATGGGATAATAGAAAAGACAGCTGTCATAAGCAAAACAATTCCTATGAGGTTAGTCCAAGACCAGGCTATTGGCCTGAAATATCCCAATTACAGGATTAAGATTACAGAAAACACAAGTGATGTTTAACAGATGGTTGCAAGCTAAATTTCCCATTAGTAATACACTTTTTAATCTAGAACCCTTTAATGAATTCAATATTAAGACAAACAACAAAAACAAATGCATTATTATGATAGATCATCTAAAATACTAACCAAGGTCTAATCAGATGGTAAAATTGTTGTTCAAAGTGTAAAATCTAAAAGCAGGGATTCTGCTGCTTAATTAGAAACAGGGGGGGGGGGGAGGAAAATATTGTCAAATTCAGATCACAAGATTACAATACCAGTCTACTGCACACATTTTCCAATGAAACTGCACGTTCTCATCGTATATCTAACCCAATACATGATTCAAGTACTAATGAAAAAATGAGTGTCAATACTTCAGGTACAGGTTCAAATATAAAACAATCAAATTATTTAATGGATTATATAAATATGTCATTAATTAATATCTTGTATGACTAAAAACTTTGTTAAAGTTAAAGAGAAGTCGGTAATATATGCACGTAACTAAGAGAACATCTTTATATATAGATATAACACTTATTAATGCAAAATGGTAACAGATTGCATGAATAATGGGTGGTAAGTTGAAATGGAAAGAAAGTGTTGTTTTTGCTTATCCCCCTTGGATTGAACACCAATTCAAACCAAGCCCAAGAGATTGGGGAAAGAGGGGTGCCGTAGCTTCTGAGGGCAAGACCCCGGAGCACCTGAAGGCAGAAGTCTGACTTTTGCTCATATGAAGATGGCACTCGCTTTCACAACCCCTTTTTACAGGGGGACTTTCACATGCCTCACAGATAGAACACGGGGGAAAGAACACCATGCCCAAACCAGGACTCAATGCCGGGATACCCAGATCACATGGAAGACGTGCTAATCTAGGCCAGGATGCCAGCAGAAAGAAAGTGTCGGCAAATTAAACAATTGAATTATTAATGACTGAATAAAAAACAATTAATTATGTACAATAATATTATAGATAATCTGCACTTTAGATTTCAACACACATTGAAATGATTGTTTATGAACATTACGGATAATTATTTATTATTTATCAATAAAGAATATTATATTCTAAAGTCTGCAGAAAATTAATGACATCTGACATTCAAATACATGTTCAAAAATAATAATCATTAATATTTTCCAAGCTGAATACCTTATGAACTAGAATTGTTTTTAAATGCAATAAATGAGGTAAAATAATAAAGATAGAAAACAATTTAATTTTATTATAATAAAGAATTATATTTTCTTAATTAGGGATTAGGCAATTATTTTGATGAGAAATGTTTTATTTTAGAAAATATTAGGAAGATTCTTACTATGTTTTAATCATCAGAAACAGAAGAACATAGAACAGCTAAATAATTTCTTCATATGATATGCAGCCAAAACACAATTTCAGTAGATCAAAAGAAAACGTACAAGAAAATAATTTATTACACACATTTCAAATGCAAGTGTGTAATAAAGCATTTTCTTGAAGGTCTTCTTGGTTTCATTCCGAATGATATTGCTACATCAATTTCTGGAGACTTCTCTAATAATCTGAAAGGAAATTTATATTTTTAAAGCAATTTTCAGAAATGGTTAGCACTGCTGGATTAAGTCTTCCAAGAACAAAAGAAATAAAATTCTATTCCAGTTTTTGATATTGATGCAAAAAACAACTTACTGAAACCCCATCCAGTAAAATGTGCACTCAAAAATGTTCCATGCCTGGGGTGTATTAAAAAAACCAACATTTAATTTATAATACATTACTCAACGTTTAGCAGTCATCAGTCACTTTTGTTGCAGTGATCATTTGTCAGCCCCTCATGCCTTGCAAACATTAATGTTAATTATACTACTAAAGAAAAACCCTCATTTTATTTAGAAGTAAAATAAAAGTTTTTATCATTCATTTAGCCATTAGCAGTATAGAGATACTCAACAATATCAAAAAATAAAGTAAAATGTTCATAATACTGAGCAATTTTGAACAATACTGCTCTATCAGGAAAAGGAATCATTCATTACACAAATTACAAAGTTGAATTAAACTTATCCTTCAGAAAACCGAGAATTCAACTTAAAATGTGTGAATGACTACTTGAATTCCAGAATCGTAGGGTCTTGACATAAAAAGATTGATATAACATGTATGACAAAAAAAATTTGTATAACATTATAAATGCTGACAGCATTTCAAAAATAAGCATACTTTCCCATTGCTTTGCCTTGATTTCAGTAGAAGTTGATTCGGATTAGAATAATAATTGAAAGATTTTAACATTTTTATTTTTTTCATCTAGCAATATTTTAAGGCTCCCAATTTTATTATCATTTTTTTACTCCAATTTAAATTTACATCATTTCATATTAGTCTAATTTTATTTTCTAGCCAGAAGAAAATCATACTAATACAATGTTATATCATTTTGTGTAATGATTCTTTGTTTTCTACAGAGAAAATTATTACTATTTATATAAAAGTTAATAAATTAAAATTATAAAAAATTTTATTATAGGGAAGAAATAATAAAAAAATATTCTTTTAACTAAACTTGATGGATATTTCTAATAACTATTACATAAAATATATATGAAGTGGTGCCTAAATCTTTTATTACTTTCCTGTTTCTCTAAAGAGGATTAAAAATATGACAGAACATCATTAAAATAATATGCACATTACATGAATAGCATTAAGTAAATTTTCAGTTACTGCAATTTTTTGAGAGAAAAATCATTTTCTAGAAAAAAATTTTGAAAATATTTCTAAGTATTTTATATTCAGATAATTAAGATTTTTGATAAGAGTGAAAATGGAACTTGCACGGCAAGAGACAATTAAAGTAAATTTGTATTAAAAGTTTAGCACAATTGTTATCTCTTTTACCCAGTTGATTACAATAAAATATTTGAATGGTCTTATATATTCTTTAAGAAAGAAGACCATTACTTAAAATATGTAGTAAAAAAATAAAACTTATTTGAAATTTTAAGAAAATTATTTATTGATGATCTTTATAATTTGGGAATTTGGAATACATTCTTTTATCTACTTTAATATTTATAAGCTTTACTGAATTCTTTTCAGAGAGTAATTTCAATAAAAATAATAAAACTATAAATATAATAGAAAGATTAAAATAATAACTATCCTAATAGTTGCCAAATAAGTAATAATTCTCCGAGAATGATTTTCATAACACATTTCATAAATAACATTTTTAAGAATTTGAAGAACCTCATTTAGATTCTACAGTACTTTATTAAATTCCGCTATCCTCTGTTTTTATCTCTATCTCTACTAATAATAAATGATTATTGTGTCTTTTGGCACTCTACAGGCCAGGCTGCTTGACCTAGAGCTACTTAACTTGACACAAATGCATTTTAGAGAGAGAGGAGCTTCATACTTCAAGGCGATTATTATTTTGTTGATATATTGATTAGAATTTTAATTACTTAAAAATTAGCAAAATCTTAGCATTTTTCCACAATAACTCCTGAAATTTGACACAGATAATTTTTACATCCTTTTAAAATTCAAAACATTATCTTTTTAATAAGATTTTTTTTATTTTAAATAAAAATATCTTAAGCGTGTTTAGCAGCAATAAATTTCATTGTTGAAGTGAAATACAAATAGCTTCCATTGTTGCTATTAATATTTCATTTTGGCTTTTCCCCTATTTTTCTGAACAAGAGGAGGATTTGACCTCTTTTTACATGTGGAGTAGTAGTTTTCAATATGAAATATGGTTTTAATAAAGTTTTGTTTTCTTCTGTTTAAATAAAGAGTTAAGGAAAAAAAACCTCCATGAATTGGTTGGTTCAGTTACATATTTTTTCCAATCAATAAATAGACAGATGATGAATACCATAATTATTACTAAAAAGTCCCAAATTCCCCGTAACTAACAATATTGTTAAAAAAATCATTAGCAAGACTGAGAAAACCAAAAATAAACAGACCTTATTAATGTGAACATCTTTTAACATTTATTTTCATCATGCTAAAATACTACAAAATTACTATTGATGATCATAAAGAGAAATAGCAATAAATGTGCAAGTATAGTTTCTACTCTAATCCTACAGAGAAAAAAAAAGACAAAAACATTTTTTTGTGCATAAAAAACCATGAAACCAAACCAAAATCAAAACTATATATGGAAAAAACCAAAATCAAAACTATATATGGAATGATATCTCTAAATTTAAATCCTAACTAATATCTTACTTTCTTTTAATTTTAAATTGGTCCATGTAACTGTATTCTAAAAATTTCTCTGATTTCCTGATCCAAATCCCAGTTGTTTTTTAATTAAATTATTTTTACATGCACTCTAAAAAACAGCTGAATCTGAATTTGCATGCTATGAGTAAAAGAATAAAGATCCATAATACCTATGGCATTTTTTAAAACATACCAAATATTCTGTTTCTGAAATCAACACGTGTCAAGGAAATCCTTATTCAAATCTCTAAGTAAATGCACTAAGAGAAAAATTTCTCTTTCATTTCATTTGAGTCATAGCATGAAACGATTGCACTACATCAGTTCCTCCCTGTGTACGTACCAAATCCTCCCCCTGAAGGATTAACTGAATTTAATTTCAAGTTTGTTTTCTTGTCAGCCAAGCATTGCAAAATTATGTTACATATATATACCAAAGCCCATTCAGAAGCAAGAATATTCCAAATTCATATTACCTTCTACATGCTTCAGAGCAAGACAAGAGTTATATCCCATCAACATAAATATGGAACAGATTTTAACCTGTCAGTCAACGCACAGGATCATTTTGACCTCAACCATCCTTTTTTGCTAAGAAATTCTAATTACTTGCATCTGCTACTTCCTACACCTTCATAGGGAAGTGAGAAAAAGATGATAATGATAGCAGAAAATAGCATAACAGGATATAGCATTTTTTACTGGGGAGGGGGGGGATCAAACTGAGCCCCTACTTTTGCAAGTGTGTCAGATTCATTTAAAGTTATAGTTTTGACAGGGTATGAATGTGAGCAGCAGAGATCTTCTCGCATGCGTTCCTACAGACAGTGAAAAGGATAATAGTTCAGATTCTTCCAATATTGATGAAACATTGGAAAATGATCATAATATAGATTCAGAACAAGAAACAATTTAGGCAATCAGATAATTGGTGATACATCTTATATTGGTAAAGATGGGGCAAAATGGAAAAAAATATCTCCACCAAAGAATTTTCAAACGAAGTCTAGCAACATAGTGTCACATATACCAAGTATCAAGATCTTTTCAAATCAATGTCTTCCATTTTAGATTCTTTTTTGATGAAGATATTAGTGGTATTGTCGTAAATTATACAAATACATATATTTAATCGATTCAAAAGCAATTCAGTCATGAAAGAGATGCTAAACTCGCAGATCCTGCTGAAATAAAAACGCTCTTAGGATTATTGTATTATTCTGATGTTCTCAGAATTGCACCCCTGAATACGAAACATCTAGTATCTTCAGATGGAACAGGTATCCCAATATTTTCAGCTACAATATCTATCAACCACTTTCACTTTCTACTTCAATGTTTGAACTTCGACAATATCCACCATCACCAAGAAAGGAAGGCAATAGATAAATTATCACCCATAATAAGCGTGCTTGAAAAAATGATTTTTGATTTCCAAAAAGGGTACACAATTTCTGAATATTGTACTATAGACAAGAAATTGGATCCCCTTCATAGCAAGTGCCTATTTTATCAGTACATTACAAGTAAACCAGCCAAATACGATATAAAATTTTTGCACTATGCGATTCTCACATGTTTTAAATTTTCAATAGAAAAGTTTACATTGGGCAGCAACTAAGCAGGCCATTCAAGGTGAGCAACAAGCCAAATGATGTTGTAAAGAGATTTACAGCTCCAATAAGCAGAACAGGCTGCAATATAACAATAGATAATTAGTTCACGAGTTTCTCTTTAACTTTGGATTTATTAGAAAAGAACCAACTCACCATTGTTGGAGCAATAGGAAAAAATAAAAGAGAATTTCCAAATGAATTTTTGCTGTATTCATCAAGACCTGTAAATCCTTCTCTCTTTGGGCTTTATGAGAAGATATCCCTACCCTTTCATGCAACAATAACAAAAAAAAAAAAAAAAAAAAAAAAAAAAAAATCTGTATAGTTATTATCTTTATTTCAACATAATGATATAATTGATACCAACATAGGGGATTTACATAAACCCAAAATTATAACTTTTTACAACTTGACCAAAGGAGGAGTTGACACAGTAGATGAGATGTGTGTAACACATTCAGTATCCAAGAAAAATCGTCTTTGGCATTTGAATATTTTCTTTTGTTTACTGCATATAGCGGGTATAAATTTTTTTCATCATTTATAGAGTGAACAACAATAAGAGCTAAAATTTTACTCAGCAAAACTACTTGAAACAACTTGCTGTTGAGCTTCTAAAAGAGCACTTTGATAAGACATCAAGGAATGAAAATACAGCCATAATAACCTATGCAAATGCTAAAAGATTACTTACTTTGCTGAAATATGCCAGACCTAAGAAACTTTTTAAAAACATCTCTAATTTGTCATCGATAGGAAGGATGCCCAAGAAAATCTGATCGAAATACTTTTTCTTTTAGTGAAAAATGTAACATATCCTTATATAAAATGCATTCTCCTATAATATGGAGAACATGTTTTGAAATTAATGAAAAAAATTCATCTAATTGTAAATGACAATTGATAAAAATGTTTTTTGTATACATAAATAAAAGTTTGAGGCAAAAGTTTGAAATTTTTTAAGTTGAATTTACAAGCTTATTGTCCCAAAAAAATTCATGTGTAAACTATATGCAAAATAGCGATCTGCTTATAATTTCAACATTTTTAAACAGAAAGAAAGTATTTAATTCAAATAAAATGAGTTTTATGAATAGAATGAGCAAAATAGAAATGGACACAAAAGATGCAAGTTCAATTTTCCTTCTTATTAAGTGTTATATCTTAAATAGAACTCATTTACGAGGAAAAATATTCTTATATTCTGACTGTATTCTATTTTTGTAAAAATATCTATTCAAATAAGAAATACATAAAATTAGAGGGTCAAAAGAACCTGCACATGTGCTAAAGGGTTAAATTTCTGCTAATAATAAAGGTGAATGTGTGTGTTGCATTATTTTAAATAGAAAAGTTAAGTGGATGGCACAAAAGAAGGTTATAAATACAAGGAGAAAAAGGAGTGAAGTATTTTGATTGGAAAAAGATTGGAGGAAGAAAAAAGTACCAATGAAAATTTTAAACAAAAGTGGTAAAGAGGGTAAAATTTTACATTACATCCTGCATTTCCTCTAGAGATCAAATGAAGTTTATTGAACTTTTTTTAAAATCTAAAATAACACTATAGAACAGACTGTTACATATATAGTTATAAAAGTAGGCAGAGATTAATCTTTGAAAATATGTGAATTTCAGTGCTGTTTTTGAAATTTTAATTAAATCTTAAATTAATTAAAAAAACACATGAAATTCTGACATTTTTCAGTAGTAACTTTCAAAAATATTACAGTACAAAAATCAATTCTCATCTACTTAAAACTAAAAAAAAATTTCTTTTCAATGATACTAATTTAATTATTGAACAGATTTTTCCCAAATTTTGACAATCTTTTCCAAAACTTTTTTTAAACATTATCTTTAACAATAGAATTTATTGTTAAATTTATATTTGAAACATTTCCATTTTCCATTAACTAATAAAACAATCTTCATGCATTATTGAAGGCTAAAAAAGAATGATTCTGTTTAATATCTGTACACTTTATATAAGGAATAAGAGAACAAAATTAAAATACCCAGAAACGTAGAAGATCCATTATACTGAAATTTATGTTCTTAAATCACTCTGATATCATGACTATTAGGATGTTTCATACACACAATAACAGAACAGATACAAAGCTATTGATATAACATAACTTTTAAACCTGTCCCAAAAGAAATCTAAAAAATATTTACAAGGTGAATCAGGAACATTAAAATTTGCATAATAAATTTAAACAGGCAGCAAACAAAACATTCGTTATGGATTAGCAAGTAACTAAAGGCAGCTAATTACACATGAAAATCATATGTATTAAAATTTATCATATATGTTTTGTATTCAAATGAAAGCACTTCCAATTTTTAAAGATTTTAGGTGTGCTCTAAGCAAGAAATATTTTTCCAGTATCTAATAAAAAGAATATCAGAAAAAAATTATAAAAATATAGTCTGAATACTACACAAAAATGACTGGGCATTTTACATAAAAACGAACTGTCTTGTAGGTTTAGCAATAATTTATTTTACACAGAAAACATCAATGAATGGAACTACTGTTGGCGCATGCGCGCTCAAAATCAGTCGTGATCACGAATGTAAAACAAAATATCTCGGGCTTGTTAGTTTTTTTTTTTTTTTAAGGAAGAAAAAAAAGGGGTGAAGGAGTTTCATAATTAAATAAGCAAAGAAAAAAAAATCCTGGCTGATTATTTTCAATTGGTATTTGCTTTCTTTTTAAGAATGCAAATTTACATTCCATTCAAAATAATTTCCGATTTACTTTTTGATTTCTTAGCATTTTAATTAAATAACAGGCGTAAAATTTTGTTTTAATTGTTCTAATTATCAGAGAACTTTCCGAAACATGCTTACTATCTTTAATAACTATTAACTTATTAATACATTAACGCCTATTTTGAAGAATTTGTCTAATGCACTATAAGCCAAATCTCAACTTTATTTTTTCAGGGATAAAGAATATTACAAACAGTATTAAGAACATTAAGAATTAGCTCGAAAAATTATATTTTTTCTCAATATGTAATAATAATCACAAAATTTATAATCTATACATTATATCAAAATTTACACGAAATTTGAAATTTATCAAACTTGGCAATAATATGGATGCAGAGAATGTAAATTAATTAGTGGTATTTATGAATACTTTTTGTTGAAACCCTTGCCTGATAATGATAATATAAAAAGTCCTGATAAAAATAATCTAAAATTATGTTTTAATTTTCCATCAGACAGTACGGGTATTCTTACCCTTGCACCTTACACGCCCAAAATGTTATTAGCCGATCAGCATGCAGTCATACTGCCATCTATTGACTCATTTCGTAATTTGAAAGTCTTGTTACTTTTTTTTTTTAATCCTAACTTCATAACTTTTATAATCAATTTATAAACTGTCCATTTTCAAGATTTTTAAAATAATTCAGTTATTAAAGAGAAAACTGCACATTTGATTTTTATTTATTTTTTACAATTTATATTGTTGCCTTAAATTTATGTTCAACTTATATTGATAAAAATGAATAATTATTACTTTAAATTTATTCTAATGCTTGTTTTCCTATTCAGCTTTAAAATACATGTTAAAGATGTAAATAACAGATTTATCTTCAGGACATTTTTATAATCTTTTTAAAAAGTCACAATCATTGATAGTATTATATCCTAATATAAATGTTTAAAACAGTGTGTATTGTTACATAAATTTTTTTCCAGATAATCTATTTGATGAAAATAAACAGAAACAAATCAATTGTCAGATAAATTTACAAAAAGTATGCATTATGTACTTTAAAAGCTGCAATCCCTAACAGTAAAAGATGATAATACTAAGTGGAAAGAAGGTAAAAATCATATGTTGTAGCTGTAACTATATTTTTTTCTGCCAATCAGAATTTTTTTTAATTGAATGCACTGTTATTTTTTTTTTTAAATAGAGAAGTATACAGAGCTGTTTAATTCAAAAATTTAATATTTTAAAAATAAAACTACTTTATACTTTTTGAAGACTTTAAAATACTGGACAAAATTTATATATATATTTGCTTGTGTACAGGATACAGTGGAACAACCAGTACAAAAACTGGTTAGAAAGTGTTTCAGGCCGTCCCACCTGTATGTGATGTTCCCCAAAAATGCTAAGAATTGCAAATTAAATTTAGAAGGCCTTTCCCATTTAATTTCTAGGTTCCCTAGGACTCTATAAAAGCACTTCTGTGCTTAAAATCCCCCCCCCCCTCCAGACAAAAAAAAAAATCTTCAAGGTAAATTCTAGACACTGTAAAGGTAAACTCTAGTTTCTATAAAATATCAAGTAATAAATTTGCATTTTGTCCTAGCAACTTGATTCAGTTATAAACTGGTGTTAATATTGATATAAAATCTTTTTGAAACATTAGCATGAAAAACTTTTAAATATTATAGAAAAATAATTTAAAAGTTAAGTATGTCAATATATCATTTCAAAATAATTAATTCAATAAGATAAATAGTATTACTACTGTTTAATTCATTGTGTATTGAAAGATAATTTCTCTAGTCAGACCACACCACACACATTTCAGTTTTAATAATTTGAATGAATATATTAACTCATCTTTTAAAATATCAATAAAAACTCCTTCAAAGAAAAAAGAATTATCACTTTAATTGGAAGAAATGTTACATCTTTTTTTTTTTAAAGAATAAGTGTGGTTAACAAACCAATTATAAATTTACACGGTGTGACTTGATATTTATTTTATTAAATTTTAAAGACAAATTTACTTTATTTTCATTATCCAGAATTGATTTAGAAAGAGAGTTAAACAATTAATTTATAATTTTATGTTTATCTTTGCAAGTTTTGATATGTGCACAAATCATTTATAAAAAGAAATGACCATTCTTAAAATCCTGTAACAAATGTGAGCAGTGGGAAAAAAAAGAATGTAATATTTTAAATACATTTAGTGATGTAATTTTCCTGTTTTTCAGTTCAGCACTTTTTATTTTGTCTTCTGAAATGTGGATACTGTTTCTATGTGTTTACCAAAAATGACCTCAACAAATGAAAAAACTGTTGCTAGCAATTTGTTATATGTATCTTTCTTTAAATGATACAAACCTTTCTGTTAGAAATATTTTGTATATATTCAGTTTCCTTTGTTTTAAAAAAAGTAATATTTCCATTTTCTTACTTATTTGTAAATGTATTTTTCTAATGTTTATAAATGTTGTGTAAGAAAAATTTCTTTCAATGTTTTCATCATATGATCAGTATTTTTTCCCCATTGATTTTCTTTTAAAGTTAGATATTTCAAAAATTTGTATTATTTTCATTTTAATAAATTAACAAATAAGCAAATGTTATTTTGTGATTATCAGCTGCTTGTGTAGTAAAAATATTTTCTGTCTTTTTTTCATTTTAGATATTATTGTATTCATATATACAAAGTTTTTTTTTTTTCATGCTTTATTAGTAAATACACTTCTATGTATCTGATTAAAGTATTTAATATTTCTAAACATGTATCCCCCACCATAGATGTAATTGTTTTTTTCTATTGGCGAATTCATTATAGGAATGTTTTATACAGTGCAGCTCCACATCTGCTTTAGTTTTGAAAGAAGTGAGCTTAGCCCTACTGAAAAATTATTATTGTGGAATTAAGATATATGCATTGTCTTTAAAGATAATTCTGTATGTTTTTATTGCTAAAATAAATTTTATATCAGTGCTATAGCTAGAGATTTAGGGCCTTTGTTACAACAGATAACAGGGCCCTCCACTCTAACCACTTTTCTTTCTTGTTATGGTTCATCATTTCTTAATAAATTTTTTTGGATAAACAGGTTGTTGATGTGTGGTATTATTATTTTCGATTTCTTTTTGATCAAAAAGAATATAGTATCCAAATCTATTTGGTATTACACAAGACAAAATATAATACGCAACATAATTAAGATGAAATGTTCGGTAGCAAATTACTCAATATATAATTTGGATATATTAGTGAAGAACAAGGATAGATGTTCCATCAAGATATCAAAATAATGGAACAAGGATATTAATACTAGTAGAGCACACGTATTAATGGCAGATTACTGTTGAAACCTCCAATGCAAAACTTTTATGGCACATATAAGAAAAGGCATGAATTAATTCGGCCAATTTATATTTAATTTTCGTTTAATGGGAAATCATGCAGCAGATATGAACTTTACTTACCTTTTAAATCAGAAGTGACAAACTTCAATGCTAATAAGGAATAAGCTTGGAATAAACATAAGAAAATGTATAAGCGCACATGATAGTTTTTGATGTGTATACATAATTTTTTGGAGAGTAGGAATATCTAGGGGGAGTTGAATGGGTTACAAGTAATACAAAATTTGGTTATTTTTTGCCTCATCGCCTAATTCTTAAATATGAAAGTAATAAGATCAGAGCGTCTTTGATGCATCAACCAGGGAAATTGGTAAATGCTTATTAAATGATCTCTAGTATAAAGTACTGAATTTAAAATATTTGATATCTGACATTATTGACAGGTTCAGGATTTATTCGATTGAGCCTTTTGTTCAAATAGAGAAGAAACTTTAACAGTGAGGAATAGTTGAATACCAGGATTTTTTTTTTTTTAACATTTCCGGTCTGAAAATGAAAAAAAAAAAAAAAAAAAAAATAGTTTATAGAGTAAACGATAGCAGAGTGTATTGTAGAGTTAGTTTCGGCTCCTATTAAATTCATTTCTATTATCATTTTCCGTATCGCATTTGCCTGATTTACGCAACATCTGAATTAGAAATTGTTGCTCAAAAATTAAAATTTGCCTCTTAGGTAATCTTAGGTAAACAAGTGTTTTACGCATCCTTCAGTTGTAGTGGAGGAGGGAAATTTTGTTGCAAAAGCAAAAAGCATAATTTTGCGCGAAAGTTTTAATTCAAGGAATTTGAATGTAATTCTGTTTTTAACAATAGCGGAGTTACAAATTACTAGGAAATCTGTGAAATTTTGATAAGGATATTATAAAAAGAAATTTAAACTTAGGAGGAAATTTTACGGAAGATTAGATTTTTAAATAAAAGCATAACTAAAGTGCTGCCCAGAAATGTTTAAGAATCGGCCGAGAAAAATATCTTTTAAAGTCGCTGAGACTAGTAACCTTGCTACCTTAGATTTTGCAACAAGTATGAAATCTAAATTTATGTTGAGATACACTTTTGCCAGATAATATCCTTAACTGTTATAAAAAATGAATTAAGGATATTCATGAGTTGAGCAGATGCTAGTTACATATTTCTTATATCAAACACTTCCCAAGGTAGAAAAGTTACAATTATCAAAGAAATATCGAAAAGGTTGTTTTAAATCAAGTGATTCCTAAATTAGAGCTTACAGTAAACTGTATTGGTACCAGATCGGCTTATTGTGTGAAACAAGATGCAAAATTTAAACTTACTGAAGAAAAAATCATATTTCGAAGAGATTTCATGAATAGTTTATACTGATTGCGGGATCAAGGAAATTAGTCAGTTTTTGTTTCGATTAGAATATAAATAATAAAATCCCTCTTTCCAAGAAACGAGTGTCGACATAAATCAGCAAATAAAATCCGACTGACTTAACTTCTCCAAGAAGTTCACATAGACATTTGTTTAAGTCACGATGGGGAGAAAATGCGCGTTGCTTTTTTACACTCTATATTATCTGTATTTAACGTACTGAGGTCTTACAAACTTTTGACCTCAATTTCGATCATATATGCACGACTGTTTCATGCCAAAGAAGTGACTTTAAAAAATGCTTGCATCATACATGTTAAAAAGAATTAAACTCTCCAAGAGGAGAAATTTTACTGTGAGCATAGCATCAGAAGCTAATATTCTGCAAAATCTGTTAAAAATTAATATAAAATTAATTAAATGACTCACTATTGTGAGTCGTTTATTATTGTATTCACTAGTGACTCAATCAAGCTGTTTGCTTAATTTGATAATAAATATACAAATAAATCGTAAAAAGCTAAAAGGCATTTTTTTTCTTATTTTACATTATGTATTTTTAATTAATTTTTATTTGTTCCAGCAAATTGTACTTTATTATTTTAAGAGTGGCCTCGGAACGAAAAATCTACCAGCACGTCCCAAATTAATATATATATATATATATATATATATATATATATATATATATATATAGAATGAAACACTATTAATGAAGACTCATATTAATACATACATTTGTTAATTATAGTTTAAAAGAAAGTGCTGCAAAACAAAAATAAAAACAAAACTTAACATGCTCTAGTGGGATTCAGTTGCTTAATATCCGTATTATGCTGTTGGTTATTGAAGCATTTGTCCAGAGAATAAATTCAAAAATTTACTAAATTCATTAAAATTTTTACTCGCATTAACAGAAAAACAGCTAAGTAGGATATACGTGATAATTTTTTTTTTCTGACATCCTGAATTTTTTTTTTTTTTTTTTGCAACGTATTCTCATTCGTATAGTGTAGTTATGACGCCAATTAAAGTTACTTAACTGTACTTTAAAAATACAAAAAACACTTTAAATAAGAGAAATGAATCGTGTCTGAATTGTTTACAATGAAAAAAAACCCATCAACTCAGAAATAACGTTTTTACGAAATTACTAGAAGAAAAACGGAAATGACGTGACGTGACGTGACGTAACGTAACGAATATTAGAGCCATTCCTACATTATATCTACCAGCTTTTTATCAAACTATTATTCGATCTTATATTCTCAATAAATATTCTTCATACACGTAAAAAATTCCCGTTTTCACCGCTTTTCAGGCTAATTGAAAACATTTATGCTTAACTCTACAAATAAGCTTAATGAACAAAACAGTTATATAAACTATAATAGCTTCCCTTAAGGCTCAACAGATGGCAGCGTCAAAATGTAAACAAATCCACTAAGTCTGTCGGACATAGTTGGTATTCGAAACAAGGGCGATCGCTCGTTATTTATTCCTGCTTACCGGTTTCAAACAAGTATGCATTTATTTATCTTTTTCTAACACTTATTTCTTTTAAAGTTATTTTATTATAAGAAGTACTCCAATGTAATATTTCCTTTCGGAAAATAGTCTTTTCCTTTTCGTTTACACTATTTTCTTTACACTGTCTGAAAGTCATGTTAATGTTTTTAAATACAGATATAATTACATTCAAGTAATTGTTTTCAAATTCAAACCGCATTTGGGTAATTATTTATTATAAGGATAAAAGCCACGGACAAAATTGCATTGAAGTGAACATTTTATGCTTACAAAGTTGTTTACCTATTACAAGATAGCCATAGCACAATCCTGATCTCTCTTTTGTAAAGCACAGGTATTTTAATCATTCAAATGAATAACGGTTTTCATTTTTTAAGGTAAAGGAATGATTTCATGTAGGTTTTTTTATATATATATTCTAAAATAATATTTGCAGGTAAATAGAAATGAGTTACTAACTGTCAACCGTTACGCTTTAATTTTCGACATACAAACATTAAATGCAACAGTTAAATTTTTTCATTCAATTTTCACATTCTTATGTAAACACATCTTAAGTCACTTTGCTAGAAGAAAAGTTAAAAAAATATTCATTGCTTGTCAATAACATTTTTTCACTCTCTAAATAATTTACC
Source organism: Argiope bruennichi (assembly GCF_947563725.1). Classification (NCBI taxonomy): domain Eukaryota; kingdom Metazoa; phylum Arthropoda; class Arachnida; order Araneae; family Araneidae; genus Argiope; species Argiope bruennichi. The sequence goes on from NC_079162.1 coordinate 64,313,406, forward strand.
TCCAAATATACTACAGTTTCGACAAAGTAAACAATGAGAGGTTCAGTACATTAGCATATATTAGATCAAGTATTTAATTTATGCTCAGAGTATCATTTCAATAATAAATTATTCTTATTCATTTTCTTATTTCTTTTATAGATTAACTATTTCAAGCACTATATATTCATTTAGTAGTTTATTTAAATTTTCAAAATCTGATTTTTCATTCTATAAGTTACTTCGTGCGCTCAATGTTTAAACGAATATCTTTATTTATATTTTTGTTTTACATAATCTATTTTGCTAAAAGTATCGTTGCTTAACAAACAACATCATTTATCTCAATTTTGTAAATTTTAGAGAATGGTTTGCTTTGTATTTATGAACAGTGAAAATTTTTTGTTCGACTGCTTTGATATAATTTCTGACATTCTAACACGAGAAACAAGCTAATTAATTCACATTTCAGGAATTGTAATTTCTGCATATTTTACAACAGTAGAGTTTTTTTTTTTTTTTTTTTTTCAAATTTTATAACTAGCAGATATGTTATTCTTCGAATTCAACAGATGTATGACAATAACTAACTTACATTTTAAAAGAAAAACTTGAAAAATTTGATTCAGAATTTTTTTTTTTTTTTTGAATATAACTTTATTATAAATACTGTTCTATTACCTCCTCTCAATTCACAACAATACAATTTTATATAATCAGTATATGAGTTCTTTGATTTAATGCTGGAAGATCTAAAAAATGCATATCCTTTCTCAAAAATATGTAACTGACAGCTAGATACTTCAATAACTTTGCTACTTTAGGATTTAGCAAGAATCACACTGTCAAAAAAAAAAATTTTGTGTGAAATTCAGAATCTTCTTTTGAGGGCTGCAATAGAAACTTCATGAAAATTTTAATTATACATTAAATCATTGTTTAAATAAATAAATAATATATGTATGTATTCCAACAGCTGTATTCATCTCGGTATTTGGAGCCATCATTAAATATTTAGTTTTGAAATACATTCGAGCCAAAATTGTTCATTTCTAGCATCGATTGGTGCCTTATACTTTAGCAATTCAATTTAAGTGAAAAATTTGATTAAGAAAAAATTTTCTGTGTGAAATTTGAAAACTTTAGCACGAGATTAAAATTAGTAGAAAGATAATTTCGAAAAAATCACAAAACCTATTTATCGACTATTTTGAAAATTTTGGTCAATTTCAAGCCCTTGGTTGGGTCCTATAAACTATTCTTCAGAAAATTTTTATATTAATTCAACATACAAGAGGCACTATGTTAGGTAAGGAAAAATTACGGAAAGAGGATTTAATTAATAAAATCTGGTAAATTATAAATAAAAACTTTCAGCATGTTGTGTAGGAAAATCATAAAAGAAAGGGAAATGCAGAAATGAGCAACAAATTTTTCAAAAATAAAAGTTGAAAATGTTTTGTAATTTTAAATATATATTAAAATGGCATTGTTTATAGAGTAACATTTCTGATATATGACAGAAATGTCTAACTAGTTAAATAAACCAATACACAAATTTAAATAAACTAAATTAAACTCATATAAGATTATCTTGTGTTTTTTAGTATATATATTCTTAATTACTACAAACTTAATTTTTCTTGCTAAGTATTCTCATTCGTATAGTATTGTTATAACGCCAATTAAGGTTCGTTAACTGTACTTTAAAATATTCAAACACTTTAAATAAGACAAATGAATCATGTCTGAATTGTTTACAATGAAAAAAAATCATCAAACTCAGAAATAATTTTTTTACGAAATTATTAGAAGAAAAACGGAAATGACGTGACGTGACGTAACGTAACGAATATTAGAGCCATTCCTACATTATATCTACCAGCTTTTTTTCAAACTATTATTCGATCTTATATTCTCAATAAATATTCTTCATACACGTAAAAAATTCCCGTTTTCACCGCTTTTCAGGCTAATTGAAAACATTTATGCTAAACTCTACAAATAAGCTTAATGAACAAAACAGTTATATAAACTATAATAGCTTCCCTTAACGTTCAACAGATGGCAGCGTCAGAATGTAAACAAATCCACTAAATCTGTCGGACGTAGTTGGTATTCGAAAGCTGGACGATCGCTCGTAATTTATTCCTACTAAACGGTTTCAACCAAGTATGCATTTACTTACCTTTTTCTAACATTTACTTTTTTTTAAGTTATTTTATCATTAGAAGTACTTCACCGTAATATTTTCTTTCGTAAAATAGTATTTTGTTTTTCTTTTACCCTAGTTACTTTGCATTGTCTAAAAGCCATGTTAATGTTTTGAAACAGGGATATAATTACATTCAAGTAATTGTTTTCAAATTCCAACCGCATTTGGGTATTAATTTATTTTAACAATCAAAGACACGGGCAAAACTGCATTGATGTGAAAATTATATGTTTACAAAGTTGTTTACCTATTACAATGTAGCCATACCACAATCCCGATGTCTCTTTTGTAAAGAACAGGTATTTTCATCATTCAAATGAATAACGGTTTTCATTTTTTTAAAGTAAAGGAATGATTTAATGTACAGTTTTTATATATATATATTCTGAGATAATATTTGCAGGTAAATAGAAATGAGTTACTAAATGTCAACCGGTACGCTTTAATTTTCGACATACAAAAATTAAATGCAACAGTTAAATTTTTTCATTAAACTTTCACATTCTTATGTAAAGACATCTTAAGTCACTTTGCAGAAGAAAAGTTTTAAAAATATTCGTTGCTTGTCAATAACATTTTTTCACTCTCTAAATAATTTACCTCCAAATATACTAGTTTCGACAAAGTAAACAATGAGAGGTTCAGTACATTAGCATATATTAGATCAAGTATTTAATTTATGCTCAGAGTATCATTTCAATAATAAATTATTCTTATTCATTTTCTTATTTCTTTTATAGATTAACTATTTCAAGCACTATATATTCATTTAGTAGTTTATTTAAATTTTCAAAATCTGATTTTTCATTCTATATTTCAAGATTATGCATGCTCGATAAGTTAATTCTGCGCTCAATGTCTAAACTAATATCTTTATTTATGTTTTTGTTTTACGTAATGATCTATTTTCATTTATCTCAATTTCGCAAATTTTAGAGGAACAAGATACAACCAATAACGAACATTGCTCATATGATTGCTGGTATAAACATGCGGTCATATATTCATGCCAGATGAGAAAACAAGAAAGCAAAAATATTCAGTATATGTTGAGAAAAAATTATTTTCTTCTTTTAAATATTTCAAAATTAAGATTCGTGGTGCTGCATATGAAGAAATATTATATTATGTTTTTACGTAAGTTTTATAACGTAATATTTTTGCGTAATATGATTTCTAAACACTATAATTGCTTTTAAAGTTTAATTAAAGCTATTTTGAATTTGGTGTTTTAGTATTATTATTATTTTTTTTTTCATCTTTTTTTCCTTCTGCCATTTATGCTGACCAGTTTTATAAAGCATAGATAACGTTTTGAAGCAAACAAATTCAAAATAATTTTAGATTTATTTTTTGATTTCTTAGAATTTCAATTAACTCAGAAGGGGTAAAATTTTAATTTATCTAATTATTAGGCACCATTTCGAAACATGCTCACTGTCTTAACTGTCAGTTTAGCTATACATTAACACCCATTTTGAAGAACCAGTTGCTATTATAGGATGCACCTTGGAATTTTGAACCATGATCGGATGAGGAGAATGGCACCTGAATCATTATTAAAAACGTAAAGTTTAAATTTATCAAGAAACCAATCATAGAAATACCTCGATTACAAGGAAAAGATGCTAGTGATGCAAATCATAAAATAATGGTAGTAATATGGCTGGTTGATAGCTCTACTGTCGATGAGTGTGGAAAGCTTTAATTTTTTACGAGTGTATATGTGTTTCAAAATCTGAATATAACTAATTAAACAACTAAAGATAGTAAAACAAATAAAAGGCCCGTTTCTGTAAAGCGCGTACGCACAAATGCCGCCGAAATCGTCCTGGGCAAAATGCAGGTTCGTTTTTTCCATGTCGAATGTTGGTAGAATACCTCAGAAAAAAGCGAACAAATCATAAGACGTGAGATGAAGTGCATAGAATATCAATCAAAAGTTTTTGTAGTGTCCTGAGTGTGTTTCAGATATTTTTTTTTTAAAGCACGAAAACGAAAAATATCTGCATATGTGTTTTTCCATTGAATTTTACTTATTAATTAAGCATTTCGTCGCTAGTCTACGAATTTTTTTTCTTCTTTCTTTCTTTGTAATCAAGAAAATTACGAAACCTTTCAATTTGATACATACTGATTTAGAAAATAAACGAGGATAGTATAGCAGGGTTTCAAAAGCTATGATACATTACCTACTTTTTGGTGGTACAATTTTTACATAAAAGATTTAATTGATTATTATATGGTGCTCTTTTTAACATTTCGAATTAACTTTATAATTCAATATTTATATCATTTTCCCGATTGAACACTATCTTTATAACTTAATGCGTTTTTAATCCCATAAACTTTAGCTTGTGTTCCTTAGTTGAATATTTTCAGCTAAGCATTTCGGACATAACAGCAAAAGAAACATGGAGATTCCTCGAAATTTGATGTCGAATTTTCTAGCGATTACCACATTTCTTCTTTGAATATTTTCTATATATTCGTAAAGTGAAAAAAAAAGTATATTATTATAGAAATAGTTCGTGAATTTTTTCACTGATAAGTAAAAGAAATAATTACAAAGAAAAATAACGTTAACTAATAAATGTATAATAATTAATTAAGTATCCGAAGAAATAACTGCAAGTAACACGTTTTCAGTCATTAAAGTACTGAAAGTAAAATTCAGAATGAATCAAAATAATATGTTTTAATGCGAGGATTTAATCATCAATAAATGAAAAATAATCAGGTTTTCAGTATAAATTAATAAATCTAGTAGTTTGAACTAGAGGGGAAAAAACCCTTCTGACAAATTATAAAACTGATTTAACGAAATAAAAATTTCCTCCTTAACTAAATTATAATTGCTTTCGTAGCACCAAAAATAACATGTTAATTTTATACAAAAATTAAATAAGAAAAGAAAAATAGAAAGTAAAAGATAAAGATTCTTTTTAAATTATTGCTTTATAATAATTCACTTCATATACAGTTTTTAAAAATTAGCTAATTAATAAGTTGAAATGAAGTAAAAAACTAGGAATTTTCTGGAATTCAGTATTTTTATACTAGTACTTTTTTTTGTGCTTTCAAATTTGATTTTAAATCGATAGAATTTAACATTCTTTCAAAATTACTAACAATTTCTGCAGAAGTCCAAAGGATTAATTAACCAGTGATGGAAAAGAAAATGGATTTCCTATCCCCCCTGGTTAAATTACATATGACAATTATTGAAATAATGATAAAATAAATATTAATTATTACTGAATTGAAAAAGTTTATTGTTGTGTTTTATTTAAGTGTAAATATTCAGAATAATGTTTTTACTCAAAATAAAATATTATAAATATTTTTTCTTTCAATTTTCTTCTGAAAATAGAACGATTATTTTTATTCGTTCGCAAGACAATTTTTTTACTTCAGATTTCATGTATTTTCAGGTGCAAAGAAATGGACGGAAATCTGATTTCGAATGTCTCCAATGAAGCAGAGAATAATGAAAAAAATGATTTAGTGCAGCAAGATGAATTATCTGTTATCTACAACGATGACATAGAAGAAAAATTTATATCTGAAAGATTCTATTCTGGAATTATGCGCGGGTAATGCATATACATTGTAATTAATTTAGAAGTTATTTATAAGTAAGGATAAGTAACTCATTAAAAACCAATAAGATGAAACAGTGAATTAGAAACACTTCCTCAGAAAATAATTTCAAAAATTTTATTTTTGCTTTCTAAAATATGCTAAAAATAAATCAATAAATAAAAACACTTGGTGAAGCTATATCAGTAATTTATATGGCGGTATCATCGATAACTCATGGATTTACAAACGCTTTCTTAGAAGGAATTAGATGAAAACATTAAAACATTGTTCATAATTAAATCCATTTTAATTTATTAGTTTAAAAATTATTAATTTTTGGATAAGGATTGTGAAGAAATATAAACTTTTACCCTGTACCGCGAAAAAAAGTATAAATTGGTATTCCATGAATATAAAATCCATACTAAATAATCAATGAAATAAAGATCAGGCATTATTATACAATATATAAAAAGATCCAAAGGAAAGCATTTCAAGTAATGAACAAGTCAATAATTACTACAATTAGTAAAGTATGCAAGTAGAAATTTTAAAAAAATAAATGAAAAACAGTTTTTATCTTATCTAACGTTCCATGCTTGAAAAGATGGAATTATGTAATCGATTTTCCTTTTTCTTATTAATTTCATAGATCTGTAAAAAGGAAACACCAAGAAGATGATACAGTGTATGCAGATGAATCACCTGTTATTGATGTGGAGGACAGAGAAGAAAATTTTGAAGGAAACAATCGTGAAATGACCATTAGGTAATGTATATACATTGTTATTATTGTAGAAATTATTTATAAATGGGGATAGATTACTCATTAAATATCTATAAGAGAAAAGAGTAAAATAGAAATTCTCCAGAAAATAATTTCAAAAACTTTATTTTTATCATGAAAACTGTACTGAAAATGAAACAATTAATAAAAACAGATACTTTAAACAATACCATTACCTTATATGGTGGAATTGTCGGCAATTCAGTGATTTACACAAGCCTTTTAAGAAGGAATTAGACGAAAACTCAAAAACAATGTTCATAATTAAAACTTTTTCATTTATTAATTTAAAAATTTTAAATTTTTGGATAAGGATTCTGAAGAAATATAAACTTTTACCATGTACCGCCCCCCCCCCCGGCCGTAAAAATTGGTAATCCATAAATATAAAATCCATCTTAAACAATCAATGTCATACAGATCATACAATGTTATATAAAACAAAACGAGATTCAAAAGAAAGCATTTTAAGCAACGGAATAATTAATAATTATTCACAATTAGTAAAGTATGCTCATAGAAATTTTAAAAAATAAATAAAAAAAGTTCTTATATAGTTTTATTTAATTTGATTTGTTTAATGTTAGCAAAGATGGTATTACGTAATCGATTTTCCTTTCTCTTATTAATTTCATAGATCAGTAAAAAGGAAACGTCAAGAAGATCATTCAGTGCATTCAGATGAATTACCTGTTATTGTAGTTGAAGACAGTGAAGAAAATTTTGAAAGAAACAATCGTGAAATGACCATTAGGTAATGTATATACATTGTTGTTATTGCAGAAGTTATTTATAAGTGAGGACAGATTACTCATTAAATACCTATAAAAGAAAAGAGTAAAATGGAAATTATCCAGAAAGTTATTTCAAAAACTTTCTTTTTATATTGAAAAATATACTAAAAGTGAAACAATTTAAAAAACACATACTTTAAACTATAGAATTGCCTTATATGGCGGAATAATCGGTAATTCAGGGATTTCCAGAAGCTTTCCTAAAAGGAATTAGATGAAAACTTTAAAACATTATTCATAATTAAAACTTATTTCATTTGTTAATTTAAAAATTATCAATTTTTGGATACGGATTCTGAAGAAATATAAACTTATACCATGTACCGCGAAAATCCCTACACGTAAACGTTGGTATTCCATAAATATAAAATCCATATTAAATAATTAATGTCGTACAGATCATACATTGTTATACAATACATACGAGATTCAAAAGAAAGCATTTCAAGCAACGAAATAATCAATAACGAAATACAAGCATTCGTTAGTAATTGTGAAACAATTACTAACGAATGCTTGTAGAAATTTTTAAAAATGAATGAAAAATAGATTTTATATTGTTTTATTTCATTCGATTTGTTTAATGTTAGCAAATATGGAATTACGTAATCGATTTTCCTTTCTCTTATTAATTTCATAGATCTGTAGAAAGCAAATGTCTAGAAGATAATTCAGTGTATGCAGATGAATTATCTTTTATTGATGTGAGTGACAGAGAAGACAATTTTGAAAGAAACAATGGTGAAATCATCATTAGGTAATGTATATATATTTTTGTTATTGTATAAGTTATTTATAAGTGAGAATAAATAACTCATTAAATATCTATAAGAAAAAAGAATAAAATAGAAATTCTAAAGAAAATAATTTCAAAAACTTTATTTTTATGTTGAAAAATATACTAAAAGTGAAACAATTAAAAAAATATACTTTAAAATATAGAATCATCTTATATGGCGGAATAATCGGTAATTCAGATATTTCTACAAGCTTTCTTAGAAAGAACTAGATGAAAACTTTAAAACATTGTTCATAATGAAAACTTTAAATATTTTTCATAATGAAAACTTTTTTCATCTGTTAATTTAAAAATTATCAATTTTTGGAGAAGGATTCTGAAGAAATATAAACTTTCACTGTGTATCGCGAAAAAACCAACCGGATAAATTGGTATTAAATAAATATAAAATCAATATTAAATAATCAATGCCATACAGATCATACATTGTTATACAATATATACCGAGATTCAAAACAAAACATTTCAAGCAATGAAATAATCAATGATTATTCACAATTACTAAAGAATGCTCCTAGAGATTTTTTAAAAAATGAAAAATAGTTTTTATATTGTTTTATTTAATGTTAGCGAAGATGGAATTATGTAATCGATTTTCCTTTATCTTATTAATTTCATAGATCTGTAAAAAGCGAATGTCTAGAAGATAATTCAATCTATGCAGATGAATTATCTGTTATTGATGTCGGTGACAGAGAAGAAAATTTTGAAAGAAACAATGATGAAATGATCATTAGGAAATGTATATATATTTTTATTACTGTATAAGTTATTTATAAGTGAGGATAGATTACTCATTAAATATCTATAAGAGAAAAGAGTAAAATAAAAATTCTCCACAAAATAATTTGAAAAACTTTATTTTTATCATGAAAACTGTACTAAAAATGAAGCAATTAATAAAAACAGATACTTTAAACCATACCATTACCTTATATGGCGGGATAATCGGTAATTTAGGTATTTACACAAGCCTTCTTAGAAGGAATTAGATGAAAATTTTAAAAAATTGTTCATAATTAAAACTTTTTTCAGTTGTTAATTAAAAAATTATCCATTTTTGGACAAGGATTCTGAACAAATATATACTTTTACCATGTACCGCGAAAAAAATGTAAAAATTGGTATTGCATAAATATAAAATCCATACTAAATAATCAATGCCATACAGATCATGCATTGTTAGACAACATACAACAAGATCCAATGAAAAATAGATTTTATATTGTTTTATTTAATTCGATTTGTTTAATGTTAGCAAAGATGGAATTACGTAATCGATTTTCCTTTCTCTTATTAATTTCATAGATCTGTAGAAAGCAAATGTCAAGAAGATAATTCAGTGGATGCAGATGAATTATCTGTTATTGATGTGAGTGACCGAGAAGAAAATTTTGAAAGAAACAATGGTGAAATGATCATTAGGTAATGTATATATATTTTTGTTATTGTATAAATTATTTATAAGTGACGATAGATTACTCATTAAATACCTATAAGAGAAAAGAATAAAATAGAAATTCTCCAGAAAATAATTTGAAAAACTTTATTTTTATGTTGAAAAATATACTAAAAGTGAAACAATTAAAAAAAAATACTTTAAAATATAGAATCATCTTATATGGCGGAATAATCGGTAATTCAGATATTTCTACAAGCTTTCTTAGAAAGAATTAGATGAAAACTTTAAAACATTGTTCATAATGAAAACTTTAAACATTTTTCATAATGAAAACTTTTTTCATCTGTTAATTTAAAAATTACCAATTTTTGGAGAAGGATTCTGAAGAAATATAAACTTTCACTGTGTATCGTAAAAACCCCCAACCGTAAAAATTGGTATTCCATAAATATAAAATCAATATTAAATAATCAATGCCATACAGATCATACATTGTTATACAATATATACCGAGATTCAAAACAAAACATTTCAAGCAATGAAATAATGAATGATTATTCACAATTACTAAAGAATGCTCCTAGAGATTTTTTAAAAAATGAAAAATAGTTTTTATATTGTTTTATTTAAGGTTAGCGAAGATGGAATTATGTAATCGATTTTCCTTTATCTTATTAATTTCATAGATCTGTAAAAAGCGAATGTCTAGAAGATAATTCAATCTATGTAGATGAATTATCTGTTATTGATGTCGGTGACACAGAAGAAAATTTTGAAAGAAACAATGGTGAAATGATCATTAGGAAATGTATATATATTGTTGTTACTGTATAAGTTATTTAAAAGTGAGGATAGATTACTCATTAAATATCTATAAGAGAAAAGAGTAAAATAGAAATTCTCCAGAAAATAATTTGAAAAACTTTATTTTTATCATGAAAACTGTACTAAAAATGAAGCAATTAATAAAAACAGATACTTTAAACCATACCATTACCTTATATGGCGGGATAATCGGTAATTTAGGTATTTACACAAGCCTTCTTAGAAGGAATTAGATGAAAATTTTAAAAAATTGTTCATAATTAAAACTTTTTTCAGTTGTTAATTAAAAAATTATCCATTTTTGGACAAGGATTCTGAACAAATATATACTTTTACCATGTACCGCGAAAAAAATGTAAAAATTGGTATTGCATAAATATAAAATCCATACTAAATAATCAATGCCATACAGATCATGCATTGTTAGACAACATACAACAAGATCCAATGAAAAATAGATTTTATATTGTTTTATTTAATTCGATTTGTTTAATGTTAGCAAAGATGGAATTACGTAATCGATTTTCCTTTCTCTTATTAATTTCATAGATCTGTAGAAAGCAAATGTCAAGAAGATAATTCAGTGGATGCAGATGAATTATCTGTTATTGATGTGAGTGACCGAGAAGAAAATTTTGAAAGAAACAATGGTGAAATGATCATTAGGTAATGTATATATATTTTTGTTATTGTATAAGTTATTTATAAGTGACGATAGATTACTCATTAAATACCTATAAGAGAAAAGAATAAAATAGAAATTCTCCAGAAAATAATTTGAAAAACTTTATTTTTATGTTGAAAAATATACTAAAAGTGAAACAATTAAAAAAAAATACTTTAAAATATAGAATCATCTTATATGGCGGAATAATCGGTAATTCAGATATTTCTACAAGCTTTCTTAGAAAGAATTAGATGAAAACTTTAAAACATTTTTCATAATGAAAACTTTTTTCATCTGTTAATTTAAAAATTACCAATTTTTGGAGAAGGATTCTGAAGAAATATAAACTTTCACTGTGTATCGTAAAAACCCCCAACCGTAAAAATTGGTATTCCATAAATATAAAATCAATATTAAATAATCAATGCCATACAGATCATACATTGTTATACAATATATACCGAGATTCAAAACAAAACATTTCAAGCAATGAAATAATGAATGATTATTCACAATTACTAAAGAATGCTCCTAGAGATTTTTTAAAAAATGAAAAATAGTTTTTATATTGTTTTATTTAAGGTTAGCGAAGATGGAATTATGTAATCGATTTTCCTTTATCTTATTAATTTCATAGATCTGTAAAAAGCGAATGTCTAGAAGATAATTCAATCTATGTAGATGAATTATCTGTTATTGATGTCGGTGACACAGAAGAAAATTTTGAAAGAAACAATGGTGAAATGATCATTAGGAAATGTATATATATTGTTGTTACTGTATAAGTTATTTAAAAGTGAGGATAGATTACTCATTAAATATCTATAAGAGAAAAGAGTAAAATAGAAATTCTCCAGAAAATAATTTGAAAAACTTTATTTTTATCATGAAAACTGTACTAAAAATGAAGCAATTAATAAAAACAGATACTTTAAACCATACCATTACCTTATATGGCGGGATAATCGGTAATTTAGGTATTTACACAAGCCTTCTTAGAAGGAATTAGATGAAAATTTTAAAAAATTGTTCATAATTAAAACTTTTTTCAGTTGTTAATTAAAAAATTATCCATTTTTGGACAAGGATTCTGAACAAATATATACTTTTACCATGTACCGCGAAAAAAATGTAAAAATTGGTATTGCATAAATATAAAATCCATACTAAATAATCAATGCCATACAGATCATGCATTGTTATACAACATACAACAAGATCCAAAAGAAAACATTTAAAGTAATGAAGTAATCAATAATTTTTCACAATTAGTAAAGTATGTTAGTTGAAATTTAAAAAAATAAATGAAAAATAGTTTTTATATTGTTTTATTTAATTTGATTTCTTTCATGTTTGCACAGATGGAATTATGTAATCGGCTTTCCATTTACTTATTAATTTGATAGGTCCGAAGAACAGAATTATAACGAAGATGATTTATGGTATGTAGGTGAATTTAGTGTTGCCTCTGAATCAGAAGATGATATTGAAATAATCAATGGTGGGACTATGCATAGGTAAGGCATGTATATTTTTATTATTGTTGAAGTTATTTATAAGTGAGGATATGTAACTCATTAAATACCTAAAAGAGAAACATATGGCGGGATCATCGATAATTCATGGATTTACACAAGCTTTTTTAAAAGGAATTAGATGAAAACTTTAAAACATTGTTCATAAATAAATCTATTTTAATTTATAATTTTAAAATTGTTATTATTTCGATAAGGAATCTTAAGAAATATAAACACTCACCATGTGCCACGAAGAAAACAAAGAAAAAACCCGTAAAGTTTGGCATTCCATAAATATAAAATCGATTCTAAATAATCATTCTATATAAGTCACAGAGTAAAGAGTATTCAATATATAACAAGATCCAAAAGAAAGCCTTTCATCCAATATAACAATAAATAACTATTCACATTCCCAATGAGTACTGCTTGTTGGTGCTGAATTTGAGGCAATTTACACTTCAAGCATTTATACTATTATAATAATAAATTATAAACCAAAGACTAAAGAGAAGGAAATTATTAAAAACACTATATTTTTAGTAAACTATGAATACACTATATTAAAGTGCATTTCACAAAACTGAATCCATTAAAATGTAAGACATATGACAGCCTATCATAAATTTCGGATTTTTTTATAATTTATTAGAAATTTTGTTTTTAAATTAGTATGGCTAGTTTTACAAGATACATTTATATAAGAAATTTTACCCACAAAGTAGATATTTCCTAAATGCACTGAAAGAGAAACAATTAAATTTAAGAAATACAATAAATTATAAAAATATATTACATGAAACAAGAATGAGCAATTTTAATGAAAACTTAAGCCCATTAATGATAAAATAAATCATTTGACGCACAATTCTTTATAGAACCATGTTAATATATTAAATCAAAATAAATTTACATGAAGGAACAGTCCTTAATTTCTTAAGAAAAATTGAGGCAAAATAAAAATAACTGAAACTGGATTTTAAAAACTTATCAAAGAATATATTACACAAAATAACCATTAATCCGTTTGATTTTGTACAGCATGCAAATAAAAGCCAAATTAAAAAATGAATTAAATACATATACTATGCAAATGTTAAATTAATTTGTTACTTCTTTATCTTCTGTGTAATTTTACACATTCCAATGATTAAGAAAAAAAAATTAAATTTTTACTTTTGATAGAAATTATATAAATTATAGCGAATTTTTTTTTTCTTTTGGAGGATTCATTATTTTTGTTTCGACAAATCTAAATACAATTGAACATTACAGAATTTATCCTTTTTTCATAGCCTTACACAAGCCAATTTTTAAAGAATGAAAAAAATTAATTTTTGATAAACAAAAATCATAGGACTAATTAATTCAATGTTTCTTATCACTTTTAAACCCTAACATTTCAGGAACTTGCCCTTTATTGTGCTTCCGGGTCGAGAAGATGTGATAAATTGTACTACCTTCATAGGGATAATAATCCTTGCATTGCTCCAGGCCTTTATTATGAGATTTCTAACTGGGTGAATATGATTTTTTTATGTTATCGTCTTGTTAAGATAACTGATTTCTATAATATTTACAGATTCATTAAAAAAACTGCATTTTTTATTTATTTTAAATCCTTTTTTGTATATAACTACTTGAAATTATACTTTGACTATATGTACTTTGATTCAAACTACTCCTAGATAGGATTTCCAATTTTTTAATTAGTATAAAGTACATCTCAGGTTATTATTCATGAATAAAAATTTGCTCCCTTTCTGAGGTTATCAATTTTATTGTTCAATGAAAAAACTGAAAGCCAGTTTAACACTGGAATTTTCTTTTACCACTACATGCCATCTTTCTGCTTTTAAAAGCAAACGGCTTCCATTTTCCAACTGATTACAATTTTATGTTTATTGATATAATAGATTACAAAGAACTGTAAGTTCAAAATGTTTAGATCAAACTGAATGTTTAAATAACTACAAATAATATCAAGGTTAATAAAACTTAGGTTATTTAAGTGCAATGTGAAATTAATTAATGGAACTAGGCGATATATATTTTAAGATCTGATATCATATTTATTACATATTTAGGAAATATTTTAAATTAAAATATATCAATTCATGTTTGGGATTTGTGTTTAATACTTTATTCGTAGGCAAAATTCTTAGAATAACTACTTATACTGCATTACATAATATGTTCGTACTTAAGTTTATGAATGGAAATATTTATTTACTAGCCTTGAATACTTAAAATGTTTAGCAAGCAGATAAAATAATTACTATATCTAAATTGATATGCATAAACAGATATAAAGATGAAGAGTGTTGTCTGTCTTTAAATTAAAATTTCAATAAAATAGCATGTTTTGCATATTCTTTTCTTTAAAATCAAAATTACAAAGCATCGCATCATGAGAGAATTTATAAGATGGTTTATTGTCCCAACTAATTGCATTAATCTTAATTGGTTTTCCTTGTGTTCAGGTTTTAATAAGAAGGATGCAGATTGTAATATTTTATAGAATATTCTCACGTAGTTTACTACAGAAACATATTTCTGTTCCTGAAGTTAATGACTAATGAATCTACCGCTGCATTTATTATAAACATTTAGATTTAAATATTAGTCAAACAGCATAACTGGGTTAATGATTTAAAAAGAAGTCAAAAGATGCATTTAATTCTGTAGGAAAAATATGATCAACATTTATTTTACCATTCACATAACTTTCAAAATACTAACGACAAATTTTTTTTAATGAAATTATACTATTTTGTTTCTAGTTTGCTTTTATCAAATTAATTAATGAATTTTCTTCTTATCCTTTTTAGCCGTTCCTTCATCGACCAGGAACCTCCAACGTTTGAGAACTCCGATCAAAATTTTTACGACATAGAATCTCATTATATGGAATAATCTCATTTATGGTTGCATTTAAAAATTTATTTTATTACATTTTTCATTTGTAAAAAAATCTGCCATCTCGCATAAAACTGACACCATTTAATACCAACATTTCTTTTAAATTAGATGCAGGACAAATTTTATGTTCAATAAAAGCTTTTCATATGTTATAAAATTAACTTGTAATTTTTGCATCATTCATTCAGTGTGTTAAAATATTTTTCAGAATTTGTTTTCCATGTTCTTTTGAATTTCAAACCTTCTCTTAAAATATCAACTTCTAATGCTCACAAACATTTAACACCTATGACTACTTGGAAAATAATGCAAAGAAATTTATCTTGATTTTAAAAAAAAGCATTAAAAACAGTTTCCACATGATTGTCTTTATGTTAGAATTTTTTACTCTTGTATCATTTTGATGTTAATTAAAATTTGATGTTTAGCATTGATGTATGTGTAAGGACTGTATTGAACTTTTAATGCAATATTTTTAGATTTTTTTTTTTTTTAAATTTTTTCTTTAAAACATCAGTTTTCAGTTTCTTTAAATATCAGACATTATCAGCTTTTTCAAATATAATGAAATTTGTTTGGATTTTTATAAGATATGGAGATTAATTCAATTTTATAATTACTTATAACAGCATTTATTTCAATTAAGACAATTAAAAATACTAGCCAGTTTGTTTTTCAAAATACTGTATATTTTTAAAATTTTCCCAATGCAGATAATATTAATTCTACTGTATGCTTTATTTCAAATCAATGCATATTTTAAGAATATTTTCATTTGATTATCACATGTGTTAAAAATTTTCAATAAATATATCAAATTAAATGAATTGGAATACAATGCATTAGACTTATTGTAAAGTACAACAAATAATCATTATGGTTCAATAAACTAATGATGAATATTTTGATGTTTATTATGGCATTTGAAGTATAATAACTTCTGTTTGACTGCAACTATTTACTGCATTGAAAATCTCTTTTTATTCATATCAATAAATTGTTTTGCCATTATGATTAATAATTTAGTAATTCTGAAAGTAAAAAACTTGGGGAAAATTTATACAACATACAAGAATAACTTTTTCAATTTACTTCATTGACAAACCTGTTGCTAACATTTAACACATAATATATCTAATTATTACATTCTTTGACAGTTTTCTCCAAATATAACTTCTAAATTAAAGTTTATAATGTTTAACCGAGAAAATTTTGGAGAAATCTTGAACATGTATCACCAACTTTTTACTCTCAAGACAGACACATAAAAAAAAAAAGGGAATTCATTGAGATCGAATGAGCATATTGTTGCTTAAAAACAGTCAAATCTGATTTGATTGTTCTTTATGAAATACAATCGAGATAACATATTACTTTTAAGTACTTTTTACTACATCTTATTTTACCTATAAATATACAAGATTGACATTAATAAACTCTGGGCAATTTTTACAAGTATTCTTACTGACTATGTAACATTAAAAAAATTAAAAACATCATGTAAAACATAACTGCCTTATTCCTTGTATTACAGTAATTTAAGTTGTCATAATAATACAGATAATTCTATCTTAAATCTAGAAAAAACATTTACAATTGAAATCAAATATATCCTAAGAAACTTTGGAAAAATCTGAATAAAATATAGTGTCAAATTTCTGAAAAAGAGTTTTAAAAATATTTCATTTCACTCAATTTATTATTATTATTTTGCAAAATGAAATATTCAAAAAGAAATTTTTTAAGATTTTACTTCGACATAGTCATAATTATTATAGAATCAATAAATTTAAATAGACTTATGATAAAATTTAATAACACTAGTTAAAATATTTTTTAGCATTTGTTTTTTATAGATTTTTTTTTTATTCATAAAGAGGAAATATATGGGGGGGTGGAAGGAAATTTTATTTATAAAAGAACTTTATTGAAATATTAATTTCTATTTCTCTCAAGCATTAGATATCCATGATTACTTGGAAAGTAATTAACAATATTTATCTTGATTTTTTTAAAGAATGGCAAGCATTACACAATAGTTCCAGTTTGATTGCCTTTGTGTTGAAATTGTTTACATTTTTTAAAAATCAATTATAAAATTACTTAAATATTGTTATTTTATATAGATATTAATAAAAAATTTAATATAATTTTTTTATACAACATTCCTTGATTTTTTTTTTTTTTTTTTTTTTTTGCTTTCCATTGGAACTTTTTTTAAATATCATTTTTCAGAGCCTTAAAATATCTGAGGTCATATTAAGTTTACTGCATATTGAGGCAAAAATCAATGTCTACATTAAAAAGAACTTTAATCTTACTGTCACATGTAGCATAATTAAGATTCAAATACAGTAAATTAACTGAATTGAATTAAGATACCAAAATAATTCTTATAATTCAATTTAGCAATAATTATCATTTTAAAATTCATCTAGTTTGCTTACCATTATATTTATTAGTGATATTTGAAACTGATGCATTTGCAGAATAATTTTATGTTTGACACTCACATATTTACATATGTACAATGATATGCAACAAAATGACAACAATAATATATATTATTTTTGCAATAATTCCCCAAACTGGGGGAAAAATTTTTTTTAAGTGACTACATTAAAAAGTTAAGCTTGTAGTTGAGAAAGGATCAGACAAAATACTTTTGGCTTTAGAATTTAATTCTGTGTAATTAACATACAAAATTAGAATAAATTTTTTAGCAGGAATATATAGTTTATAATTCAAAAATATGTATTATAATTTCTATCCAAAAATAAGTTTTGAAAATTTTTCATTAAAATTAAATAAAATACCAAAGATGGAGCAATTAAATACAACATGCTTTAGAACCTGTATAAATAACGTGTATAAACGAAAATCTATAACACAATCTATAATATTAGGTGCATAATGGGATTTTTAAAAATATTGTTCACAAAAAGAATTTTAAAAAATCATTTTAAATAAATATACATTGACGAAAATATTTTTCATATGGCAGATGACAATCATTAAAATAAAATCAATACTTATGAAGTACAGTAAAATAAAAAAGTTGTAAGTAAGAATCCAAGCAAAAAACAAAAAACTTGTTAGGAATGACACAAAAAATAAATGTATATTGCAATATTAAAAATTAAGTACAACAGTAGCAGATTTATGATATGACTACACATTATTTAAAAGAAATCAATTGATTTAATAAAATCAATTTACTAAAAAACACATACTGAAAGTCAAGAAAATGTATCTATAAAAAGACGTATTAAAAGAAAAGAAATATCAAACAATTTGAATTTTTAAAGTATTTTATTAAGTAAGTTAAGCAATTATGTTACAGAAAATCATCATTTGTTGAGGAAATAAATTTCAGTGAGAATTAGAAATAGAAAAAGTATTTTAAAGCTTTCAATTTATGAACAGTGAAAATATTTTGTATGACTGTTTTGATATAATTTCTGACATTACAACAGGAGAAGACCACATAATTAATTCACATTTCAGGATATGTATTTTCAGCATATTTTACAATAGTACAGGTTTTTTCAATTTTATAACTAGCAGATATGCTATTCTACGAATTTAACAGATGTATGACAATAACTAACTTACATTTTAAAAGCAAATTTTAAAAAATTTGATTTTGGCTTTTTTTTTTTTTTGAATATGACTTATCACAATCATTGTTCTATTACCTCCTCTACATCCACAACAATAGAATTTTATATAATAAGTATATTGAGTTCTTCGATTTAATGCAGGAAGATCTAAAGTAATGCATATTCTTTCTAAAAAATATGCAACTGTCAGCTAGACACTTCAATAACTTTGCTACTGGAGGATTTGTTAATGAAAGAATCACACTTTCAAAAATAATATTTTTTTGAAATTGAGAATCTTTCTTTGAGGGCTGAAAAGAAACTACATCAAAATTTTAACTATACAATAAATCAGTGTTAACATATATATATTCTAACAGCTGTATTCATCTCGGTATTTGGGGTCATCGTTAAAACTTTTGTTCTGAAATACATTCGAGCCAAAATTGTTTATTTCTAGCTTCATTTGATGCCTTATACTTTTGCAGTTCAATTTAAGTGAAAAATTTGATTAGGAAATAATTTTCTGTGTGACATTAGAAAACTTTAGCACGAGACTGAAATTAATAAAAAGTTAATTTCGAAAATATCACAAAACTCATTTATCGACTATTTTGAAACTTGTCGTCAATTTCAAGCCCTTTAGTTGAGTCCTATAAACTAGTCTTCAGAAAAATTTTTGATATTAATTCAACATACAAGAGGCACTATGTTCGGTAAGGAAAAATTACGGAAAGAGAATTTAATTAATAAAATCTGGTAAATTATAAATAAAAATTTTCGGCATGTTTCATAGGAAACCCATAAAAGAAAGAAAAATGCAGAAATGAGCAACAGATTTTTAAAAAATAAAAGTTGAATATATTTTGTAACATTAAATATATATTAAAATGCCTTTGTTTATAGAGTAACATTTTTGATATATGACACAAATGTCTAACTGGTTAAATAAATCAATGAAGAAATTTTTTAAAAAATAAAACTAAATTAAACTCATAGAAGAATATTTTGTGTTTTTTAGTATATATATTCTGAATTATTACCAACTTATGAATATTTATACGTAAAAGTTGATAGAATTTTAAAACATTTTGGTTACTTAAGTAAACCAAAACTGTTTTGTTTGTTAAACTGGATGTAACAATTACTTTTATCCAATGGATTTAACATTTCTGAACTATATAATTATGGCTACGGTGGAACTCGATTATTTGAGTGCACAACTCCTCCGAGTTGATTGATACAGTAGCTTTCATTAGATTTGTATTTATTTTATTTGTCACATTTTGAAAATATTGGAGAAGCCTGGTAATTTTCAACTCACACCCAAGCCTACGGAGTTGGAAACAGGACTACTCTTCTAACGCTCTCATTTCTCTCCACAGCTCAGGGCAGTTACGTGGCCAAGAATGTAATGTATTAGGCCCTTGGACATAACCTTGCTACACAAGGCCGGTGCTCAGTGAAACAACTCAGTAATTGGTAATTTTCAATTGACATGGAAGTAAAAATTTAACATTTAAGATAGAAAAACAATTTAAACATTTCCGTACTTCAGAAAAATGAACATAATAATTTCTTTAAAATACATTATATTCAGTTTTGTCTTTAATTCAGTGGTCATAAATTTGAACAGTAACACAAAACAAAAAATTAAATTCCTAGTTTTAATAAGCACTCCTGGATTATAATAAAGACTGCATAAGTGGCACATTTTTTTTCATGAAGTCACCGAGATGCTTGTTTCCCTCTAAATGCTTTATATACTGTAACGCTACATTTCGAATAACTTCCTTTATTTGGAACATCTATTCGCGCAGGCGTAACTAAAATCACACTTTAAAATTATTCATTAAAACAATTGATTATCTTCTAATTTAATATTTTCATTCAAATTACCTCACCTGACTGTGTATTCATATTATTTTCAATGAATTATGGGTGCAAAATATTTAACTTCAAAACTTTATAAAGAAAACAATAAAAACATTAAAAAATATCCGAGGCTAATTGAATAATATTTCACCGATATAGTAAAATTTTATCCTTGTAATAATCAAAAGCTGATTTAAAAGCATGTCCCCTTTTCTCTTGTAGTTCATTTCCAATATTTCTTGATTGTATTAAAGAAAATTGCTAAAAATATTAATTTTCTTATATTATAACTTTTGATGTTCTCAAATAATAATAAGGGAAAATCAAGTACTCAAGAATAGCTGAAAAGCAAAAAAAAAACTATTCTGATCCTTGATGATTTTTCATAATTAAAATATTTAAAAACTATATAAGTGCTGTGTGTTAGGTCATGACGTGTAGTTCGTCTGGCAACATTATTCACTATTTCAGCAGTATTGTTGTCTAGCAATACAAACAACGACGGTAATTATACGGCAGTAAGTGTTGAAAACAACTACAAACAAAAAATGATTTCTTTTGATGATATCTTATGTTTAATTGTAAAAATGATTTCATACTTGGGTCAATATGAAGAAGAAAAGGAGCTCGTAGATGCAGTTGTGGGATTCATAGTATTTATAATCTTTATCGTCATAATAATGCAGTTTATTGGTATAGGGTGAGTATACCAATACATTTTTTGGTTTAATTTTAATATTTATTTAACAAGCATGATTTAACTAATATCTTATAAATTCACTGTAATATAATTTAAAATTGCAATTGTGTTTTATTTCGAATCTTCGATTCTCATATAAATTCTGAATCTGCTAATCTTACTTAAAATTTTTCTTCAGACGAATCCATTTCCTGATTAATAAGTATTTCAATTTTTTAGAAAACTGTTGTTGCATCTTGCCTACTGTGATGAAGAACAGGAAGAATTTCCATTTTGGGAAATACTCGCGTTCGTATTGATCATCATAAGCATTATTTTGGGGTATTATAATATAACGTAAGTAAGGTTTCCCTCCATATCAGCTATATGGCACAGTTGGTTAAAACTGTTGATTTTTACAATATACAATGTTAATTACTTCAGTTTAAACAATACAATATTTCCTTATTAAATAATATACTTCTAAAAGTAACGGCTTTCATTTTCAAGCTTATTTTTGTCTAAATACTTATTGATGTATCAAATTATAAAAAGTTAGAAGTTATTTCAACAAATAAGTTTAAATGGTAGTAAACAGACTAATTAAATTATTTAAGTGCTTTATGCGGTCAATTTTTCGGAAAGTCAATATTGTGTATAAGATTTGAAAAATTCTATAGGAATTACAAGATTTTCGATTTAACATGTTTTTCGTTGAGATTTTCTCATAACAGTACTCACAGCTTTTGCAACACTATTTTACTTTTGTTCTTCTGTTTCAGTCTTAAAATATTTTTTCGTTAAAGTAGTTGCCTTTTCTAAGATATTGGAAACATGAAAAGTGATGTATAACTGAAAAAAAGAAAGTAAGGCAAACACAGTTACAATAGTTTTATACGTATGTGCTTTTCTAGTGATTTTAACCATTTGACAGAAAATTATTTCAGAACACTTAAAATCCAGTTTTAAAATTCTGCAACATCGAAACAAAGGCACCCTTTTTCAATAGTAAAAGTAAACATTCTCAATAAAATATATTTATATAAATGTATACATTTATAAGAAATTTCATTTAAGTCCAATAGATGGCAGCACAATAGTAAATTAATGAGATACACGTTCAACCGTATACTTTTTTGCTCTTACTTCGTTCAATCAGAGAAATTCCAAATAAATAATTTCATGGGATGTTTGAAAATAAAAAACATCAAGAAACGAGAATTAATTTCAGCAAAAAAAAAAGTAGGTCGATTTCTTTATGAACTTTATAAAAAGATTACTTTTTTCACTATAAAGTAGATGGCGATATGAGACATTATTTTAAGATTTACTTTTTCATCTTTCCTATACTCAAAGAAAAATGCTTAAACCGTGAAACAAAAACCTTGAACCACCGAGATAATGAGTCCAAGTTTAGCTAATAATTTTATCAAAATTTAAATAAGAAATGTATTTTGATAATATTATGAATATGGCTGTTTGATTTTTCAACAATTCAAAAAGCCAAGTGTCATTATTTTATTAATATTATTGATAATAACGCCTATCTATAGCGGAATAGATATTCAGGATTGCTACAGAATGTAAATATTCATGTTGTACCTCACTTGTTACAGTACATCTTTCCAGGTCTCTATCGATCTTCCTCATTATCAGGGTGTAATAAATATTGTTCAATGAAATTTCAATTTTGAGGGGGGGCACATACATGCATACAAAAAAACGCCAAAAAAAAAATTGTTCGTAGTCTGCCTTCACATAATGATTGCAAAATTCTTGTTACAATTACTGTAAGTAAAAGATCTGTAAATCACACTAATTAGCCCATTACAACAGTAACTGAAAATATAAGCAAAGGAATGTAATTCATTTTACTGTATTATGCAGCAAAATTTACCCATTCTATAGATTTGTTTCTAAAAATGATTTTTACTTATTTTTTTTCCTAGCCTGATTCCGGAAAATGAGTTGCCGAGTTTTGCTCAAGATCTCTTCCATTATGACTAAGACTATCAGGAGTCGCCAAATCTGCCTCCTAAACGATCCTGATCATAAGATTAAAAAGAAAAAAAATTTCTAAAAGCAATGTTTATGCAGTGCAAATTCAAAATTTCGGTGATGCCTTTGTTCATTAAGTTATGAGTAAAAATGTTTCATATTAATAATTTCAGTTCAATTAAATATACGTCTTACGGTCTTTTTGGATGTGTGTAGAAAAAGTTATTTAATATGAATAAATGTGCTTATATCTATATGTGTTTGTAACAAATTTAAAATTTAAAATTAAAATTTCTCTTCAATTGTGAGTTTTCATTCTTCGGATGTATTATCAAATGATTCATCAAATATTTATATGATTAAATATCCTAACATTAATTAAAAATTGCTATTTAAACTATTAAAATGTATGCAATTTTGATGACTTTATGTTTATGCCTTGTTTATTGTAATTGTATGATGTAAATTAAAATATTACTTTACATTTACTTTTCATAGAAGTTTCTTTTCAAAATAACACATAGCACTGTCTTTTTCTTTTTCGAAAATTTCTTTTAAAATGTTATTTTCCATTTCACTTAAAAATTATGCATCTAAGTTTACTTGAAAAATTACAAACTGAAATTTCATTTACCTTTTTCAAGGAACAGAATACATAATAAAACATTTCCAATTTTACTCACTTTGCATAAAAACTTTTACAATTTTTGAATCAAGTATGACATATCATGGATATGAATGCAAGTTAGTATTAAACGTTTCATACAGTATTACTGTTACTTCAGGACTGAAGTTTATCTAAAAATATCAGTCATCAATTCCTTTAAAAATGAGACAATACCAAATTTTAAAAATATAATTAGAAAACATTTGTTCACATCTTTTTTCAATGAATAGAAATTTATTCTAATATTTTTCACAAAAATTTTTTGCTTTTATATAAATGTATTAAGCATAACAGTCTAATTTTCTAAAGAACTAGAATATTTATAAAATATCTTCATTAACAATTTATAAAATATCTTCATTAACAATTTATAAAATATCTTCATTAACAATATAGTTACATTTATATAGTTAAATGTCGTATTTTTAAGTCAATGTATGTTTTCGGTATCTATTTTGTATGATTGTCTGATGTGTTGAAAACAACAGATTAATTCAAATGCAATTTAGTAGATATTCAGGTATATATTATGAAGCGTCACAAATAACTATTAATTCAAAGCAAAATGCAAGCAAAAATTAGTGTTTCGAACTTCTTTGAATATATATATAATATATTCTTTTAATGAAAATTGTGTTTTCAACATATATTTTTGCTACAAAACTTTCTTACAAATTTTATTTCCTTCAAGCATTAGGTTTCTAATATAATAGGACAAGTAAAGTAATGACATTCATTTTTATTTTTTCAAAAATTGAAAAACATTAAAAAACAGTCTTAGCTTAAATGCTTTTGTGTAAAATCTTTATAATTTCTGTTATTTATAATGAGAATTAAATCTTAATCCTTAAATAAAATTGTAAAACTTTTCTCGGATTAGGTTTACTACTTTTGGAATTTATTAAAAATATCAGTTTTCAATGCCTTCAAATATTAAATATGATCATTTTTTTCAAATGTAAGGAGATCTGTTAAATTATTCTTATATGCATACTCTAACTCGTCATTGTTTATAACTTTTGTATCAGATAAAAATGAGTTAAAATATGAATCTAATTTTTAAAGAAAGACATCCTCTCATGCTCTACTTACATGGGTAACATTATTTTATAATTTGTTTCATTTTAAAATCAATGTCTTAAATAAGAAAAACTTTTGTTTGAGTGTCATTGTTTGCAAATTATAAATTATTTATAGTAAAATATTTAAGTAAATGAAACATGACACAGCTTATATATTATAAAACACAGAATAATTATTGTAATTAATTGAATAAAGCAACAATTAATTGTTTTGAAGTTATCCTAACAAGAAATTCATGCAAGTTATTGACAAAAAATAATAAATGAATCACAAATTTTATGCAATTATTGTATGCTTACATAGTTTTTAAGGATGACTTTAAAAACATAAATAACCTCTCTCTAATTTCAGCAACACATTCTATAAGATAAAGAATTCAAGTCTTTGATTCAGTACAAGAAGGCATAAATAATATGAATGATAAAAATAATCTTTCCTTGAAAGAAAGGGTTAATATAGAGTATCTGAAATATTAAAGAATATTTAAGCAGATCATTAATCTCTACATGAGATGAGTTTTAAAT
Organism: Argiope bruennichi; assembly: GCF_947563725.1. Taxonomy (NCBI): domain Eukaryota; kingdom Metazoa; phylum Arthropoda; class Arachnida; order Araneae; family Araneidae; genus Argiope; species Argiope bruennichi. Next base: position 64,339,326 of record NC_079162.1, read on the forward strand.
AATTTAAGAAGGTTTTAAATTCTGAAAAGTGAAAATGTAACTGATATAATTTCTTAAAAATATGTAGGTAATTAATAGAAATTTCAATAACTGCAAAATGCTAAAAAACAACAGAACTTCTAACTGAACTACTGCTTAATTGATATAGAAATACTAATTAAACAAAATGTGTGATGAAATTCAGATGTGGGAAAGGAAAAACAGGGAATTATTGTTAAATGAAAGAAATGATAATTCAGAAATATACTGGAAATTACTGAATCTTTTAATGCATGCAAGAAAACGGCAGGCGATTGTTGTTCAAATTAATTAAAAATCTAATTTAAAAACATTCTGTAGAAACTGCTGATGAAGGTCATGTCAACTATGTAGAAAAGGTGTTGGAAAAGCATTCTTCGTATAAATATCATGCATCGTCTTCTTTTCATTTCTAAAATTTATATACATGCTTCTACAACTAATTTTATAAAACAAAGGACAAGAACTCCTTTTTGAGCATTCAACGAGAACACTTGAAAAAGGCTACTTTTGAAAAGAACTGAGATTATTTGATTTAGTGTCTTTTTCGGCATTCATTTATTCATAAAATTCTTAAAACAAAGCAACTGAAAACCTATTTATTTTTTAATCAAAACAATAGGCTTAGGGAGAAATTTATGCAAAAATTAGGCACATTTAAACACTAAAGTCCCCACAAAAATTAAGCACCTTTGTGCATGTATGCATACACAAACCTGCATATTTTCTAAGCAAAGGATGCTTTCTATTTTTTAATAATGCATAGTTTTTATTTAAAAAAAGTATTTTTAATTGAATTTAAATTTTAATACTTATTTCTTTAAATTCAAAATGCTTTCTATTGTGAAACAAATAATGCCGTTTTGATTTTGACAAAAACAAAAATTATCAATACCAAAGAATTTAGTCATTTTATAAAACTTGTAATCTTTTTCAACATTTTTCAAAATCAACAAATTATTTATTTGGATGCATAAAACACTTCTAAAAACATCGATAGTGAAGCAGTAGTACAGCATGAACACACATAAGAAATTCATCCCCGATAATAATTCTGAGATATATAACTAGTAAGCAGTTTATTTCAGTAAAAATGCTTCTTGCACATGATGCCCATATAAACAATCATTTTCAAATAAGAATTGAACAGCTGCCAGAGCCACGTCAGCCATCCGATTTTTAAAAATCAGAGTTTCCGAGAAGCACCACGGGGAGGTGTGGTTGGACTTTGCTTCTCATCTTTAAAAAGTATGCTATATTTTGGCATTTTCCTACAATGACTTAATAAAATCTCATAAAAAGTAATTTCACATCTACTTAAGATTTACAAAATAATCTTTTTAATAATAACCATTTAATGCTCAAGCCGTTTTCTTCCTTATTTTAATATATTAAGCTTTTTCTGCAACAACACATTTTGTTACAATAAAGTTAAAAGTTAACTTTATCGTTTCCATCAATAATTGCACAAAAAGTCCACTTTTATTGTTAGAAATAAAGCACGAAGATGTTATTTTGTAAATTAAGTATTTTTCATTATAAAACACGTTTTCATTGAAATTATGCATTGAAAATACATCAGAATTACTTAAGAAATTAATTTTAATATAAAAACTCCAAAAGCAAGTAATGATGAATAAACTTAGTAGCTTGTTCAATTTTAAACACATTTTTCCCTCTTCTCCTATTCTTTAACTTAATGTGTGAAAATATATCATCATTCTATCAGCTTTGTAATGAATGAAATTTTTAACGTATCTGGGAGCAATATTATATAGCATTTAATACATAATGAAATATATTTAGAATTACATTCACAATTCTAATATTAAATAATTTTATTAACTTTCCTGAAATGTTTGGTGCATTTTCTGTTAGATTTTCATTATTACTGCATTTACATAGTTATAGATCACAGATGCCAATTTTGAAAATTTATATTTCAGTAGTATACACTGAATGAGAAGAAATGAGAATTGTTCTGTCATAGAGATGTTAAACGCTCTTTGAAGAAACAGGACACAGAAATTAAGAAAATATCACAAAATTTAGCAGTTATAAAAATTCTAGATTAAGCTGTTTGTAAATTATTCAACATTCGTCAATAAAAGTAAATATCCTAACAATCGCAAAAACACTAGAAGAGTAAAAAAACATGAAGAAAATGAATATCAACACATTTCTATGGCCTAACATTACAGTAATAGCTTGAGATTGAAAGTGTATCATTTAACATCAAAGAGTAATCTTTTACTAACAGAACTAAGCCACACACACAATGATAAACATTTGTGGTACAACACATTTTGTCTAAAATTTAACAAAATTAAATGGTGAATAAAGACTACTTGTAAATTGATTAAAATATAAGCATATTAAAGAACTAACCACTATCAGATTTGTTTAAAAGCTCATTGGTTCTTTCTTGTATATTTTCCCAAAAAACTGAACTAAAAGAAACTTGATTTAAAACTAATTTTTCAAAATTTACTAAAAATAAATGCATTCATTCAAGCAATATTCGTACAGTTGAAAAGCTATTTTTTTTTTTTAATCATTTAAATCAGTGAAAATTTTTTTGCGTGATTATGCTTTGATAAAACAGTGACAACAAGTGACAGGAACAACAGTGACAAGAAGTAACTTAACAAGTTTCATGCTTCTAACTTCAATGGTTTATTCCGTACATAGCTCTATCTATAACGGACAAATTTTTATACATGGAGAAATTTCATCAGTTTCTGTCCATGTATGACATATACAATCAGGATGAATTTCATTCCAAACTTCAAATTTAAGCTGACCTCTTGGTTAGAGTGTCACAATGATATTGTAGTTTCATGATTGATAAACAGAGAAAAATGTATCAACATTTGTCTTGGCATTCTAAGCTAATGCTGTAGGACTTATTATTAGGACAATTATTCACTGAAACACTGAATGTATTGCCAAGAGTTCCAGATTCACTATCAAAATCCATTGATTCATTAAAAACTTTATCAAGTAATACAGCATATGCCTCCTCAATAGTCAAACCATCATAATTCATTTCATTAAATGCTCAAATTTGCACACAACCATATAAATAGCAGGGAATTAACAAAGTGAGGAAGGCACCTATATTTGCTCACATAGAAATGTTGTACCATCAGCAACATCTACTGAGCTACAATCAGGAGGGTGCGTAAAAAATTTCTTTCTATCGGATTGTAACATTGATTGGAAACTTTCATTCCCATATTGGATCAATATGAAACAATTGCAATTTTCATAAATAAACATACAAAATATACTATGGAGACAAAATTATAGAACAAACCTTTAAAGAATTAAAAACATAATCCCAGAATACACTTTTCAAAACATTTTCACAGAAAAAAAAAAAAAATTCAGCTGGAGTCAAATTGATTCCATCTCAGTATTACAAAAGTTAAAAGGATGAAGAAAAGAGCTTCAAAAACCTTTCATAACCAGCTCAACTGAAAGGATAAAGGGACCACTTCTTCAAAATTTCTTTCCACTTTTCCTTCAAGGAATCGAACTTTAACATGCTTTAAAATTATGTCTGACGGACAAACATAGATTAAACAGCGAAAACAAAGATTATCGTGAGGAAATATGCAGAGTGTCCCACTCCATAGCTATAGAGAGAACAAATGACACAATGTAATTCTAAAAGGATTATGAAAAAGTGTCAAGTCTTTTGATTGAGCAACTGTTCATTAAAACTCTCACTTCCAGCGAGACAGTTTTGGGAGCTTTGAGAATTTCGACTTAACACCCGAGATAGCAAGTTTCAAGCCCCTGCTTGCTTTGGAGGAGAGGTTGGTATGAAAAGCAGCTACTGTGTAAAACATTGTAGGGTGGTCTATATTAACTCTGACTGTTGTGGCATTTTCAGAGTCCACTCCTATGTGCCTTAAGGTAGTAGGGATTGGAGATGCATTCATTAAAGAGGATGATTTTACGGCTATTAACAAATAGAATTGCATACCAACATAGTGCACTTTTAACAGTGAATGATATATAAGGATAGTGATATGTCCTTTATTTTTCCAATAAATATCCAATATTCTGTTCAATATTAAAGGTACTGTAAAAACATAAAAGAAAAGTAACTATTGGATTATTGTTGCAGCTAAGTTGCAAAGCAATTTTCTTAAGAAAGGCGGAGTGGATCTTTTTATTGTAGAAGCATGTCATTTTGGATTCCTAAAATCTTATTCTGTCATCAAAGGGCTGCTGGTATTTTTGATGCTGAGTAGAAACTACCACTTTCATATTCATATTTCGAGATTGTAGTAATTTAAACAAAAATGAAGTTCCAATCTCTAGTGGAATTAAAACTAGTCAAATTATAAAATTTACAATACCACTATTGAGGTGACCATTGGTTGGCCTTAAATTCAAACCTTCATAACTCAATCAATCTTAGTTCCAGAAGAGTGGAACAATTTTGTCAAAAATATTACAGTCTCAAGAATTTTTTACTAAATATGACTGCCATATATAAATTATGGGGTTGAAAAAAGAAATTTAGGCTTAAGAATTTTTTCTGCAGTACATTTATTGATTTAAATAAAATCAAATTCTTTGTTAGAGCATTTTGCATCTGGGGGTTTCTGCTTATCTAGTACAATTTAAAAGTATTGAACCAGAATTAAAATGGATACCAAGCATATTAGAAGTGCATGTGGATTTTTTTTAAAAATGTATACACAAAGAATATTGGTCAATAAGATCAATAAAAATTGTTCATATTTCGGTAATTTACAAACCACATACCAGTCTAATAAACCTTAAAATAAAAAATGCGTCATGATGACATCAATTTTTTGAAAATTCAATAATTATGAATATGTTTTTATTATTAAATCAACTGTTCATTATTTTCAATTTGTTTATTATTAACAAATTAGTTGGTTTTCAATTTGTTTATTATTAAATCTGACATCATATAGTGAAATAAAGAATTATACTTGAGAGTAGGGAGCATTTTGAAAGTTTTCAACATTTTGCTTTTGAAATCAAGGTTGATTTTTTCAATTAGAAATATTTGTGTATAGACTTTCAACTCCATCCAAACTTTTTGTGTCATTATTGATGGAAAGGTTTATAATTCTGTGTAAAACATAATAGTAAGTTAAGAAATTCGAATTAAATGGATAAATAAAATTAACTGACTTTTTAAAATAGACAACTAGTAAGAGAAAGCAACTCAATAAAATGCCAATTAAGAGTGGGATTTTACAGAATACTTGAAGAAAGATAGACTTTAGAAATAATTTTTTAGATTTCTTAAGAGAAATCAGTAAACAATTTTTTTTTTAAAACATCAAGGTAATTTCGAACACATAAGATCGAAAGTTCTCCCGAACATTAAGTTCTCGCTTTTAGATAGAATTAACCCTACAATATTGTTCAATCAAAAAGAAGAAAAAAAATTGTATGTGTAGGCCCTTATTGCGAATAAAAAGTATAAAAGTATTCAACATTTTCGTAATGAGTTTTTTCCTCCGTATTTACGCAGATAATTCGCGGTTATTGAATTAAATCCCGCGACTAATCAGGAACTCACTTTATTCGACTCCCCTCCACCCCAACGCCGACATCAAATAAATTTGAAAACCACTATAACACTGATGATTTCTAACCAAGATTTCAGTAAATATGGAATGGTTAAAGAAGAATTTTTCAAATTGTTATTAATATTCTATATTATTTAGCAATGAATAACCAATAGTACTAAAATAAATTTATATATATATTCTTTTAACATAAGCAGTGCAAATATGCGGGTTGCACAAAATTCCTTTTTCACCGTTGTGCGCTCATTTTATGGGTAATTCATGGGGCTTTTTAAATTTTTAATTGTATTTCTTGCTCGAGATTATTGATTGTTATTTATGAGAATAGATTATTAGAATCAAATGGGATGTTTTAATTTCGATTGAGCAAACTGATTTTTTTAAAAATTCAAATAGCAGAAAAAGAATTAGATACTTTTTTATTTTTAGAAATTTTTTTTTTTTTTATACTGAAAGATAAATACTTTTTCTTTTCTTTGAACTAAGTTTTATTTTCTTGCCTTCATTGACCATACACGTTTCAGAATTATTATCTCAAATGGCAACGGGATTTCGCTAAATTACACAGAAGACAAACTGACAAAAATTTATGAATTTGCTTCAAATAGCATCTAGTTTGCTATTTAACGTTTAAAAAAATGGGTAACAAAAGATCAACAATTTTTGTTAACACGCCAGAAAATACTGACTGGCGTTTAAACAAATGCTGTATTAATTTTCTTATCTTCTTCATTGCAATCGTTTGGTTTGTCGTACAGTATATACTGTAAGTATCGCTACATTATTTTCTTTCTCAATTATGTCTCATTTACAATTAACCATGGTAACAAATGCCCGCAATTATCATTAAAAATCTTTTTTTTTTATTTCATTTCTGAAAATTTTCTTTTATCTCAATCGCAACAATCCGCGTCAGCGAAACAGGTAAACATTTACATGCCGATTTTAATAAATGAAACCGGATGCGAGAAGTGGAAAAAAAAAAAAAAAAAACAATTGCAACACTCAAAACAAAATTATTTATGGCTTTTTTTAAAGTTTTTTTTTTTTTTTTTTTATTTACTTTCAAAGCTTTTGTTGTAATATTTCGTTTTGAATGTGAAAGAATTTATAACGTGACTAACAATATTTATGTGGGTTATTAATTCGCATAAACCAAACGATAAAAGTGTGACTCATTTTGTTTTCCTAACCGAAATTATATATATATAATATATACTGTAATTTGAAATATTAATAAAATCCATCGCAATTAATTCACAGAAACGTTTGTACTAAACCAGCATTTCATTTTGATTCCTTTATCCTGTTTAAGATGTCAAATGTCAAGGATATTTTGTAGAAATTTAACAATCGTGAGTTATTTCGCAGTTGACATTCTTAATATAAAGGAATATTTACCTATAATACCGTAATATCTGTAATATCCGTAATTTTATTTTATAAATCAGCTTAAAGGTATGATTAGGAGTATGAAAAGGCTATAGAATGAAATTAGCATTATTATTTACACTTTGAACTTTTATTGTTACATATTTTTTGTTAATCTATATTATTTATAATCTACAAGGAAAATGATTAGTAGTAAATCTTATTGATTAGTTATATGTAAAAAAAAAATAGTATTTTTTTTTCCAATTGGTTTTGTTTACATTAACAACAAGGTAGCAAGGTTATCCACGGCAGAGCAGAAACCGTGGATAACACGCAAAATTGCCGGAAAAATAAACAAATTTACAAGGAAATATCTTAAAACAATTTTTATTTACAGTAAGTGGACCAAACATAAAATCCTAACTTAATAAATAGTAGGTATTTGCATTTTAAATGTAATTAATTTTTTACAAAAAATGAGTAATAAGAATGTTATCCTGGTGTTATGTTGAAGTTAATTAATTATGGTATGATTTTTACATCAACATAAATTTTTAAATATTATACTTTAATATTTTTTTATTAAACTCATAATTTTAAAGATAGTGCCTACAGCGCTAATATTCGATCAAATATAAAATAATAACTATAAGACGCGTTGCTATCAAATTCTATTATTTCAAGATTTCAATATTTAAAATATGTAAAAAAAAATATTGTATATGTAAAAAAATATTTTATTTAAATGTTAATCTCCAGTTTAAGACGAAACACTTCTTTATGTTGTAATTTAATTTTTTCTAATGCTTGACCAATTTTATAAAAATTCATTTAATAAAATTTTTTAAAAGAATATAAAAACCTTCCATCAAGAAAAGATACATTTTATATATTATGTCTTTTTATACATCAGATGGAAAAACTTTAATACAATTTAGTATTTCCGAAAAAAATTTCTTATAAACACAATAGATGGCAGTACGAAAGACGTTCAATGATACATTATGATTCAATGATTTAAAGGCACATTTTTAACATTTGTATTATATAGAGACACAGATATCGATGGATAGATTATTTCTTTAAAAATTAAAAGTTTACAAATTATAACAAATAAGGTTTTAACGAAATATCCAAGAATAATGAAGAAAATTTGAATAAAACACGTAACTTTTTGAGGACTACTAAATTACTATTAATTCCTATAAGCTTAAAAAAAAAGATTAACGTTTTATCCTCTGACAAAAAATATTTTACACCAAGAGAATTTTTCCTGCCTTTAATTATCTCCAAAGAGGACGGGGCAAAGTTTCCCACCGCTCCTCAAGGGAATTTAATAGATCTGCAGATCCCCCCCCCCCAGTACGGCGGTTTTTAGTTATCTTCCATTTATACTGGAAGTGTAAAACAAGCTTCCCCACCCCCTTTCAAATGCCTCAAACGTACGCGTACCTGTGATTATACGTTAAAGAATTTCTCACAAAGCGATTAAATTGAATATAATCCTAAAAGATCTAAGTACGATCCTACCCTCCAACTCGGTTTTATAGAAGGGAAGAGTTTATCAGCATATATGTTTATAATTATTCAATACTACAAACACCTGCTAATGAAAAGGAAAGTTCAGCGAAAAGCATTATTAAGCCCCCCCCCCGACCGCTTTTAATTATCCACAAAGAAAAATTACGCATACTTCCCCTTCAATATATTCAAAAATCCAAGCATGCAAAACACACAAAAGCATGCCATGAGAAATACGGGGTAAGTTTTCAAAATCCGTAGGAACCGGTAAACTGAAAAGGTAGTAAGACGTCAAAAGAGAATACGCAGTGCAATTAGTTGAAATAGAAAATAATGAAAAAAACTAATAAACTCGGTTTTGCATGACCTATGTGAAATTACAAAAGCAGGAGAATATTTTTTTTTTTTCAGATTTTTTTTCGTGTTAAAATACTTTTATTTAACAGTGATATTAAATATATCAATAATTTTCATTATGCATATATTCATTTTAAAACAGCAATTAATGATAATTTAAAGGAGATCCATTAAAAATAAGTTATATAAATAAAATTAGTTGAAGTAGTAGCACCACTGAAACAAAAAAGCATTTCAACTAGAATTTTTCACCGGTTCCTTAGTGGCTAATAAAACCTTAGAGAAGTGGCACATTTTTGCTACGCTTTTTCAATTACAGTAATTGGTAAGGATATTGCATTAAGAAATCAGTCAATAAATAAATTGTGTAAAGAATCTTGGAAGTTTTTGCAACAAACATTTAACTGGAAAATCATTTTCTTGTGCTACAAATAAAAAAAATTATAAAAAATTCATCTCCAAAACAGACATTAATTTAAAATTATTTTTATGACAAAATAATTAACTTTCATTGCAGCAGTAATTTTCTTAAATTAATGAAGCATTCTAATATCCATTAAATAGTTTTTGTGGTAAACAGAAATCCTTTAAAAAAAATGTGCCTGCTTTTTTAAATAATTATTCCTTGTGAAATAATTTTATTTTAATGTGCTATGATATAAATATATTATTTTCACTATAAATGTATTCATTTAAAAATATTATCGAATGAGAATTCGTATAAAATCAATTTAAAAATTTAATATGAGAGAGGGTTGCATCTTTAACCACTTCTGTTCTGAGAGACAAAATATGTCAATTTTTGTATTAAGTTCAAATATTAACCAATAATTATTTTATTTAATTTGTTGCTTTTTAAAGGAATGGATTCATCAGCAAATAAAAATATTTATCTGATTTCATTACTAAAAAGTAATTCACCTAAGTTAATTTAATCAGATTGTAAGGGAGATGGTAATTTGTGCACGCCATCTATATTTGACAATTGGTCCTTTGGCCAAGGGTCAATTTTTCTCTCGATTAGAAATTTATTCTTTAAAAAAGAATTAATTGAAATATGTGAGTTTTAAGCATACTACAGTCTGCAGTTTGATATATAATATTGTGCTGTTTCTTAGTTCTATGTAGTTAATTCTTAAGATTATTTTTTATCAAAGATTCTGTTCTTTTTAAATTACTTTTCGACATCTAGACTCTTTTTGATCTTTAATTTACTTCAAAAGACTATTTTCCTTCCACTATTTAAGCACTTAGTCAATCACACTCGACCAAGTCCCAAAAAACTGCTGTGTTAAACCTTGACAACCATGAAACTCAAATATTCTGTTTATTAAAATGACAACAACAAAAAATGTGAGACTATTATAATTTTATCCTTACAACAATCATCCGATACCTCAGAATAACAGGGATGCATTTGACTCATTTAAAATTATTACACATAGGAATGTTCATATCAAATTATAGATCTGTTACTATATAACGTGGCAAAATTGGGTTACTAAATATGACTCCATGTTATATTATGCAAAGGTTCAACATTATAAGTTTTGTTCCCTTTAACATCAATAATTTTAATACTGACAAGCTATCTTCATCTGTAACTTAAAGGCCAAAGATTTATCCATATCTTGTGCATGATTCAACCACTGTAGGTTTGCGAAACACAGAGTCTGATCCAAACTTTTTCCATTCTAAACATACCACTGACCTCCTCAACGATAGAAACGGTGAAGCTTTTCCCGAAGATTCAACAAAGAGAAGGAAATAATAATTAAAAACCAAAAAATACAATTAAAAATTATTACTGACAGTTCTGAAAAACTGACCTCACAGGCACTAAAATCAAATGATGGATCCAAACAAAAAACATAGGAAGAGATTCATACAAAAATCTGCAGTTTTAACAAAAAAAAAAAAAAAAAAAAAAATTGAAAGTAGTAATTTTTCCCTCCTTCAAATTATAAAGTTTGGTAAAGATTTTTCTAATTCATTAAATAGCAACATAAATACATTTTAAAAGAAAACTGCATTTTAAAACTATAACCTCTTGTAAACAGCTATATAATCATTTTATGTGATAAAACTCATTTCCCATTTTTGCTTTTGTTTTTATAAGTGAAGATTAAAATACAACACTAATGGTCAAAAGAACAAAACTAAATAGTACTCTATACTAACTACACTTGTTAACCATCATGAAGGATTAAAAAAATAATTAAAAATATTAAAATTAAAATCATGAGTTTATTAAAATATGTAATAAATGGAAAACTAAGCAGAATTAAGATCAGAAATCGCAACAGAATTGTGTTCAAAGCCATTAAAAAATTAATATTGCAAATCATTGATAGGTATAATGTTCTCCCTTATATATACACTAAAATATATTAATTATAAAATCCAATCAAAATTATAGTAACCGATTCATAAATTCAAGCAAGGTTGCCTACTTAACAATAAACCTTTATGGGATGGTAGAACATTTTTATTCCACCTTTTTCAACAGCAATAAATAAGTAAACTGAATTTTTGATGACTAAATTTGTTTTGAATATATTCATTAAATTTATAAAGATTTCTTTTTCAAAAAACATTTATGTCATTTTTTTTTTTTTTTTTTTTTTGAGCTACAAATGAAAAAAGAATTTTATCAAAAGGATAACTTATTATTCTGACATTCGAAATAATTTTAATTGGTAATTTTTAATTGATATTTTTTTAAATAAAAATCACCCAACTGTCATTAACAATAATTTTTGCACTAAAATTATAAGTATATATATATATATATCCATAATATTGGATAGGCAATTTCCGACCATCCTTGAGACCTGCTAATTTTTATTATCATCCATAGGTAAGAAATTTAAGTCTTAACTGACAACTCTTTGTTCTTGATGATCACATTGTTACTGTTCCATTACGAGTCTCGCATCATTCTTATCCATTTTAATACTGATTCATTAACCATGCCAAATTTCAGGGATATAAATCATGACTCTTCAAAATTTTTAACTTCAATCTGTGTTCTATCTTTATTTTTCACCTAGCTTTTCTATACCTTTTAACAAACTGAATTTCTCTTTTCCACTCACATACTTCTGTGTAAAAGCCATATTCATAGTAACAAATCCGAAGCTATAGAGTATAGCAGAAGAACAACATACAACAAGACAGCAAATGTTCATTCCTCAACTTCCAGTCTTCTAAGATTTTCTCTCAGATCTAAACTATGGAAGCATTTTTTTTCTCTTCTAATTCTTATGATTGAAATCAAAGTTCATTTGTTAGCTATAATATTCTGTATGAGATATAGAAATATTATTCGATATAAAGAAATTAATTTTTTACTGAAAAATCTAAGATTTCCAAGAAAGTTTGATTTATGGGGTTTATATAGTATTCTACTCCTTATCAATAGGTAATACTTAGTTAAATCAGATTGTACTTCATTATTTTTTTCATTTTATATAATATTAAAGTAAAATGTCAAGTAGCAACTTCAGAGATTCAAATTCTACAGCTGGACAAAAGAAAATTTTACAATACAAAGAGTCTTTCTAATACAAAACTAAACACTAAATTAGTAACATAGATTGTTTTATTTTACTTAAAAGGTAGTTAAATTTTCCAATTACTATTAAAAGTTAAATGCATTAATATGTTTGAAACTGAAAGAGTATTCTTGATATTTCAGAGAGAACATAGAGCATCATTGTCCTGAATGTTTTTATAATTTCTTTACATCGGAAAACTATCTTTGAAAGAGGTTGGATATCTGTATTGCATGGCTCGATTCTTCATTTCATATTCTTATATCTATACTCTTTGTAACAGTTAAATAAACTGTAATTACACAGTTGATTTTGTATCAAATAAAAATTTGCTGAAACTTGATTTTTTTTTTTTTTTTACACTACTCTGAACAGTTATAAAATTATTACTATTATTATTACCTTTCAAATTCATAGGTTTGTTTTTATAATAAGTTTAGTCTAAATATCATGTTTCTAACCTTATCAACTGTCTGTACAAGATTTCAAAAATCCTCTATACTTAATAAATTCAACATATATCAGAAACTTTTCTTAAAATAAATACAAATAAATCACTAATGATTAATTTACTTAAACTGAGCTTACCTTCATTATGATGCACGCAATTCTTTTCTTCAAAAAACACTGTCTCCAATTCCTGAAGTGAAGGAAATTGATGATGATCAATTTATTTCACATAGTTTGCACACTCTCCAGGGCACCAGATATTTGGCAAAGCAATCCATTTTATAAATAAACAGACAGTATAAAAGGCCTGGCCTTTAATGAAGAATATTACCCATTATAAACAAGAAATTCTGAAAAATTTCTCCACACAGAATCTCACATACTACAAATTATACTTGAATGGAACACATAAAATTTAATATGATATTTTCCAACACAAGCAATTCTATGTCCTGTAATGGAATCTCCACAGAATTTATGATAATGCCTTATATCAAAACTATAGGAATTTTAAAATATCAGAAAAAATATTTCCATTCATATTCATGAGTTTGTCAACAGCCTTAAAATAGAGGCAGAGAAATAAACTGCTTGAATTGTAAAAGCTACCTTTCTGCAAAATGGGTGAAAGATCCAAGGCCATTCTTTAAATAAGACATGGTATTGGTTATATCAAGGAATAGATTATGTTAAATTGAGAATTATGGAGAACCAAGGTAAAAGAAAATATGATTACTACTTATCTATTATGAAAGAACCAATGATTATTTAAAATAATATAATGCTGCTTCAGCAATAATTAAAGCCACAAAAAAGAATTTAAAACTAAATCACAAAACTCAAGACACTATTCACACAAAATGATGCAAATATCAATGATCACAATTAATAGCTCCTTTTGTCACTGACAAAATCATGCCTTAATTCAGAATTATTATTAGATCGCTTACTTCAAAGAAAGTTCATCCTGAGCAATAATTTAGCACAAGTAAACAGGTTTTTAATAATGGTCTTTGTGTCATGAAATTTTTTTGTCAAAGAATAATCAGTTCCATACAAGTCTGGAAGACCTTCATCTCAAGAGAAGTTACAAAAATCAGAATTGAAGAGATAGGCTACAAATGGCCTATTACTTGTAATGCACTGATTCATTTTCATATTAAGTATTTGGTTAATATTCAAATGAAATGAAAATTTAAAAAAAATGATGGCATGTTTTTGATGAGCACCATCTATTTTACTTAAAGGTTAAATGACCATAAATGAAATTTTCCTTGGGACTTGATTGAAAGAACTGAAATTTTCCTTGAGACTTGATTGAAAGAACTGAAATTTTCCTTGAGACTTGATTGAAAGAACTGAAATTTTCCTGGAGACTTGATTGAAAGAACTGATTTTAATGTTAATAAGGATAAAATAAGTAGCTGTATGATGTGAAGTCTGTGATGTTTTGTTCCCAAGGTGACTAAAATGCCATTTAACAAAAAAAAAAAAAAAAAAAAATGTGAATCACACAAAGTATTAAGGACTTCCAAATATGAAAGGATATGTGCAGCTCCTTATTTTAAATGTGCTTTGATATTCTCTATTACTCTTTCTCCAACCGAAACCAAAAAATTATGGAAAATAAGCTCAAATGAAATGAAAAGGTTGATTCGTTGAATAAGGAAAACAATTTAATTTTATTCCAAACTTTAAAAAGATACATAATTTTTTTTTTTTGAGGCAAATGGAAATATATAAATATTCCAAATGTTCTGTCCATGGATGGGCTTGTATTTATTTCCTCCATATGTATGAAAGGAATATTATAATTTTAAGTTATTAAGTTTTCCTAATTTTTATATTCTGTCTTCTACGATGTTTCAGAACTTTTAATTTTAATTAGAATAGAAATAAACTAATACCAAAGTTACTTAATATTTTGAATAAACAACACCCAGTCTCATCATCTCGAACACATATATAAAGTTTTCTTGGAATTCCTGTTCTAGAACTTGGCAGCATATATTTGGCCATAGAAGAAATATGAAGTTTCTAAGTTGATACTTGCAACTTTAAAAAAAGACAAGCAAAAACATTATTAGGACTTGCATACTTGATACTTTCTTGCCTTAATATTTAAAGTAATGACACATAGTTTTCTTAATATTAACTGCTATTAAAAACATAATTGCCTTAATTGCATTTTTCAGATATGCTGAAGTAAATAATTTTGCTTGGAAAAAGATTGAATACAAAAATGGCACTTCAATGGCAAAAAATATTAATGAAAATGAAAATAACCACTATATATATATATGGAAATTGGTGGACGAGCACGGGATATTTTAATTTAGTAACATTTATTCACAACCATGCAATTGTAGGAGTAATCTTTAATGTTTAATCAAATGTTCACAAATGAGTAATTGAATTTTGCACCTTTGTGATACAACATAAATGGTAAAAACAGGGGGTGGGGTTAGAACTCAAATTCTAAAAGCTATGAATTTCACATTCTGTACTAAAAATTCCAGTTTGACAGAGTTACACACATACATGCACACACAAAAAAAGGGCTACAGACACATTTTTTTAAATATGATTTTGAAGCTCGCAAATCAAGATTAGCTGAATAAGAAATTGTAACAGTTTCAGAAGAGTATTTAAAGGTATTATAATTGAATTGCCTAATTATTAATGAAATTAAACTAATAAAAGGTGCATTTGCATATTAAAAGGCATAAAAATAAAGTTAACTTTCACATAGTCAAAGATCATCAGTGATAGAAAATAATTAGACTGATTGTGCCACAGCAGAATCACAATCTAATTGAAACAAAAGGCATATCGCTATACAATGTGTCTACTTCTCTATCATTTGTTTAAATTTCAACCCTGTATATTGCTGTTTGGCTGCAGCCTTATTAATGATTTTGATATATGGTGCATAGGGGGGAAAAACAGTAAATATATATATACAGTATATATTATTTACATACATAATATATATCAAATATATTATATCCATACGACGCCATATATATAACTTGGGAGATCCAAAACAAAGTGTAAACCCATGACAGCAAATGTAAAGAGATGAATATTTGTTACCTACAGAAATTTCTGATAGGTTAAAAAAAGTTTAAAGTGGATTGAGAAATGCTTGGTGACAATCAATGGCTTGTCTAACCAATTTAAAACTTTTTTTTTTTTTTTTACATTGAAGGAATTGTGCATATTGATTGGGCAGCTAAAAAAACATTATACTCTAACTACTCTTCATAGATGGGTGTGGTCAAAATGATCAGGATTCACTTCAACAGACCATAGCTCCAGCCACAATTCACAGTCCATCAAGATTATTCTTCCGAATATGAGATCACTATTGTAGAAGAGCAAACCTATTAATCAGATCTTACTCTTTGTGTTTTCTCTTTATTCTTCAAGTTCAAGTCAGTGCTAAGAGGATTTAAAATGTGGATAGTAAATGACGATCTAGATCTTGTAGATGATGAGATGCCATAAAAGCTGGTGATAGAGGTGATGAAACAGATTTCAAGTAGTGACTTTAAACTTTGATTCGAAAATGGAAAATTCCTATGGAGCAGCAAAGGAATCAAAATGGTTATAAAGTAGCTGAAAATATTGAAGTTCTAATAAATAAATAAATAAAACCTTAAAAATGATCATTTTCCCTTCACAACATGTATTATTTCATATTAGAAATCCATCCCCGATAATAATTCTGAGACGCATAACTAGTAAGCAGTTTATTTCAGTAAAAATGCTTCTTACACATAATGTGCATATAAACCATAATTTTAAAAAAAGAATTGAACAGCTGCCAGAGCCACGTCAGCCATCCGATTTTTAAAAATCAGAGTTTCAGAGAAGCACCACGGGGAGGTGTGGTTGGACTTTGCTTCTCATCTTTAAAAATTATGCTATATTTTGGCATTTTCCTACAATGACTTAATGAAATCTCATAATAAGGAATTTCACACCATCTTAAGATTTATAAAATTATATTTTTAATAATAACCATTTAATGCTCAAGCCGTTTTCTGCCTTATTTTAATATATTAAGCTTTTTCTGCAACAACACATTTTCTTAAAATAAAATTAAAAATTGACTTTATCGTTTCCATCAATAATTGCACAAAAAGTTCACTTCTACTGTTAGAAATAAAGCATGACGATGTTATTTTGTAAATTAAGTGGATTTTATTATAAAAAATCTTTTCATTGAAAATAGTTTTATTATTTACTTCAGAAATTAATTTTAATATAAAAACTCCAAAAGCAAGCAATGATGAATAAACTCAGTAGCTTGTTCAATTCTAAACACATTTCCCTCTTCCCCTATTCTTTCACTTAATGTATGAAAATACATTATCATTCTATCAGCTTTATAATGAATGAAATTTTTAACGTATCTGGGAGCAATATTATATAGCATTTAATATATAATGAAATATATTTAGAATTCTAATATTAAATAATTTTATTAACTTTCCTGAAATGTTTATGCATTTTCTGTTAGATTTTCATTATTACTGCATTTACATACTTATAGATCACAGATGCCAATTTTGAAAATTTATATTTCAGTAGTATACATTGAATGAGAAGAAAAAAAAGTAATTTCAGATCTTGTTCTGTCATAGAGATGTTAAACGCTCTTTGAAGAAACAGGACACAGAAATTAAGAAAATATCACAAAATTTAGCAGTTATAAAAATTCTAGATTAAGCTGTTTGTAAATTATTCAACATTAGTCAATAAAAGTAAATATCCTAACAATCGCAAAAACACTAGAAGAGTAAAAAAACATGAAGAAAATGAATATCAACACATTTCTATGGCCTAACATTACAGTAATAGCTTGAGACTGAAAGTATATCATTTAACATCAAAGACATAATCTTTTAGTAACAGGGCTAAGCCACACATACAATGATAAACATTTGTGGTATAACACATTTTGTCTAAAATTTCATAAAATTAAATGGTGAATAAAGACTACTTCTAAATTGATTAAAATATAAGCATATTAAAGAATTAACCACTATCAGATTTGTTTAAAAGCTCATTGGTTATTTCCTGTATATTTTTCCAAGAACTGAACGAAAAGAAACTTGATTGAAAACTAATTTTTCAAAATTTACTAAAACTAAAATGCAATCATTTAAACAACATTCGTACAGTTGAAAAGCTTTTTTTTTTTAAATACCTTAAAACAGTGTAAAATATTTTGCGTGATTATGCTTTGAAAAAACAGTGACAACATGTTAAAATTCTGTTTTCATTTTTTAAATTAAACTTCAAACTGAAGTTTGGAAATATCCGTTCTTAATGGATCCTTAATCCACAAAAAGTAAATTAACAAATTCCATGCTCTTAACTTCAATGATTTATTCTGTACATAGCTCTATCTATCGGGGACAAATTTTTATACATAAAGAGATATTTTATCAATTTCTGTCCTTGTATGACATGTACAATCGGGATGAATTTTATTCCAAACTTCAATTTTATGCTGACCTCTTGGTTAGAGTGTCACAATGATATTGTAGTTTCATTATTGATGAACAGAGAAAAATGTATCAACGTTTGTCTAGGCATTCTAAGCTAATGCTGTAGGACTCTTATTATTAGGAGAAATATTCTTAGAAATACACTGAATGTATTGCCAAGAGTTCAAGATTCACTACCAAAATCCATTGATTCATTAAAAACTTTATCAAATAATACAGCATATGCCTCCTCAATAGTCAAACCATCATATTTCATTTCATTGAATGCTCCAATTTAAGCATAACCAAATAAATAGCAGGGAATTAACAAAGTGACAGAGGCACCTATATTTGCTCTCATAGAAATGTTGTACCATCAGCACTATCTACTGAACTACAATCAGGAGGATGAGCAAGAAATTTCATTCCATAGGATTAACATTGATTGGAAACATTCATTCCCAGATGTGATCAATACGATAACATTTGCAATTTCCAAAAATAAACATACAAAATATACTATGGAGACAAAATTATAGAATGTAATTTTAAAGAATTAAAAAAAAATAATAAACCCAGAATACACTTTTCAAAGCCATTTCACATTAAAAAAAATTCAGCTGGGGTCAAATTGATTCCATCTCAGTATTACAAAAGTTAAAAGGATGAAGAAAAGAGCTTCAAAAACATTTCATAACCAGCTCAACTG
Organism: Argiope bruennichi; assembly: GCF_947563725.1. Taxonomy (NCBI): domain Eukaryota; kingdom Metazoa; phylum Arthropoda; class Arachnida; order Araneae; family Araneidae; genus Argiope; species Argiope bruennichi. The sequence continues at coordinate 64,358,401 of NC_079162.1, forward strand.
AAAGGATAAAGGAACCACTTCTTTAAAATTTCTTTCCACTTTTCCTTCAAGGAATCAAACTGCGACATGCTTTAAAATTATGTCTGACTGACAAACATAGATTACACAGCAAAAACGAAAATTATCGTGATGAAATATGCGGGGTGTCCCCCCCCCAATAGCTAAAGAGAGAACAAATGACACAATGTAATACTAAAAGGATTATGAAAAAATGTCGTCTTTTGATTGAGCATCTGTTCATTAACTGTTTTGCACACATTGAGAATTTCTACTTAACACCCAAGGTAGCAGGTTTCACGTGCCTGCTTGCTTTTGAGGAGAGATTGGTATGAAAAGTTGCTACTGTGTAAAACATTGTAGGGAGGTCTATATTATCTCCGAATGTTGCAGCATTTTCACAATAAACTCCTATGTGCCTTTAGGCGCTAGAGATAGGAGAGGCATTCATTAAAGAGGAAGCATACATATTTTTCACATTTTCAAAGGCTGAGTTATTAGAGCAAAATAAGAAAGATTTTATGGCAATTAACAAAAAGAATTGCACACCATCAGATTGTACTTTTAACAATGAATGATATATAAGGATAGTAATATGTTCTTTATTTTTCCGATAAATATCAGATACTTTCTTCAATATTAAAGTTACTGTAAGAATATAAAAGAAAAGTGACTATTGGATTATTGTTGCAGCTAAGTTGCAAGGCAGTTTCCTCAAGAAATGCAGAGTGGATCTTTTTAGTGTAGAAGCATGTGATTTTGGATTCATAGAATCTTATTCTGTCATCAAAGGGCTGCCGGTATTTTTGATGCTGAGTAGAAACTACCACTTTCATATACCATTGAAAAATTCAGAAATCTTCAGACTGCAGTGTTTTTTTTAAAAAATTGATCAAAATTTATATAAGGGAATAAAATAATAAGGCATGTTCATTATTAATAAAGATTTTAGAAAGACTGCAGTTTTTTTTTTTTTTTTTTTGTTTCCCCTCTGAAGACTGAGGTAAGCCATATAAATATTAAGTGTTTAGATAAAGTGCCATTCTGAAAATATCTCTTTAGTCGTGAATTGTTATTTTTTTATTTTATTTATTTAGGATCAGTTTTACTGTTATCAGTGTAATTTTGTATTCAATCGCTTGTTATTCCTTAACTGTGAGCAAAAGAAAACATGAGCTCCACACTACAGAAGAAATGAAAGCAATTTTACTTGCTTCTGATTAAAGAGAAAGTAATCTGTCCAGAGAAGATTATGGTTGGTAAAAAAAAGATACTTTAGTTAATCTTTCATTCATTATGAACAAAGAATTAGGAGAGACAAGGAACCAATAAATAATGCCTTGATCTACTTTAAACCTTCCTGGACAGAAAGTGTTGGGAACTATTTGCCTGATATTATGAAGGCTCAAAAATTTTGTGGCAACAACAGACATAACTTATGATTACGTGATTTTATTATTTGTAATTTTTGTTTTTTTATTATTTTATTTGTATTTTTTATTCTGTGTATACTTACTCATATAGTAAAAACTAATACTGAACATAGATGGTGCAATATGCTCTAAATCGTATGTATGTTTGGAATGTGAGGGAAGCACACTTAAGTTTTTTTTTATTGTAAACACTTCAACCAGGGAGTTGGTGTGAAACTGGTGTGAGCAGGCATTGCTCGCTCTTTTGTTAGTGGCAAAAAGAATTATTCGTTCGCTCTTTATTAGCAACAATTTCTACTTTTAACAATATATATTATGTGTTTCCTTATATATGTGTGATCATCGTCCATGTGTGTGTGTGCAAAACTAAATAAGAAAAACACAAGAAAGCCTCTTTCCTTGGATTAAACATACGCACCCAACTACAATTTACCTATTGGATTTGGAGGAGGTGATTATTGTTTGTCATGAAAACTCAAATAAATATGGAAAATTTATGAAATGTTCAGCATTTAATGATTGAGAACTGAACAGAAAAAAAAAAAAAAGATTATGGAACCCAGCTAAGGATACAGGTGTTACATGGTGTATTATCTACAAATGTTTTAATAATATTTTAAAAACTTAATAAAAATGTGAAAAAAGGGATATTTTCTATGTACATACTTGTCTTATATATCAATGATCTAAAAAAGATTTATGTACCATCAAAAATTTCTACATGCTTGGAACAGGAGGAAACTTTTGGATATATATTAAACTTTTGCTCAAAAACTTATCTTGTCTTAATAATATTATAGAGAATTCCAAACATTTTCAGAAACTGAGCTTGAAAAATCAATGAGCATATATTAAAAAATTAATACTTAAGATGAACTACAGTAAATTTTTTTAGGCTGAAAGGTGAAGGAATGTATTCTTGATATATTTTTAGATGAATAATGTTTTTCCAAATTTTATCTAACAATCTTTTACATTTCAGTATTAAATGAAGCTTTAAAGCCATTTTGTCTTATCTTTTGCTTTGATTGAAATAAAATTTTGAAAACTTAGTAAATGACTCATTCTCTTAGTTTGACAAAATTATAATAGCTATAATATTTTAAAAGATTAGTAAAAATAAATTACAAGATAATGATGTTTTTTAAATGTGCATTTTCCCTAAATTCTTTTGCAGTATTTAGAACAAAACAAGTATGCATAATTGTTAGAAACATAATGGGAGATTTTTTTTAAAAAATTTAACTTAAAAAAAATCTTTCTAAATATAATTTACAAAAATTCCAAATAGAATTTTATGATCAAAAATTGAGTTTTAAAAATTCAATGCCTATAGCCTAATTAAGCTGAATGAGCTTAAATTTAAATACTGAATTCTGTTAATTTTTGCTAAACTGAAGACACCAATAAACAAAAAAAAAAAGGAAAAATCACTGGAAAATTTTTCAAAATTAAAACTGATCAATACTTATATAAGGGAATAAAATAATAAGACATGTTAATTATTAATAAAGGTTTTAAAAAATTATAATAGAGAATTGAATATTACAATCACTGCTTTTATTCACGAACTAGGTAAAATTACTATCTTATAAAATGGACGGTTAAATATATCTCAATACAAATAATTCGTCTACATATAAAATACATTTCAAATTTAAATCTAAAAAAACAAACTATCATAAAATCATTATAAAATTGACAGAGGAAAAAAATTCTTGCAACCATAAGCTGTATCACATAAAAAGAAAAAAATTTAACCCATGGTGAAATAAAAAATCTGATATTTAAAATGATTTTTTAACTATTGAGGTCATATATTATTCTAATCTTATTTCAATCATTGCATCATTGATTAGAAAATACATGATTAGTTATAACTCATAAAAAATAACCTTATTTAATAGCTAAAGTCTCCTTATAATGAAAATTGCCATTTGTATATAAAATGCAATTCAAAATATCCATTAGCTTTATAAGTAACAAAAAAAAAATCACCTCAATAATTGTTAATCTTTTCATAAATATCACGACAAATCTAAGCCTGAAATACTGCACACAAATTATTCAGAAAATGGAAACAAACCATAACATTCAAAAGGTATAACACTGTTTACTAACTTTCTATTGTTTTAGAACAAAGTAAAATTTCTTGATTAAAAAAAAGTCTTTCAAGATAAAATGGTCATTTACAGCAGGGGGGGGGGGCGATTTAAAAGATTCAAGATTCAATGACGGTCTGTAATAAATCCGATTTAAATTTCAACAATGAAAACTACTGCTACAATTCATACTACAGATATTTTTAAAACTTTATAAAAATTGTGAGAAAATACAACAGGAACAGACTATCACCAAAAATTTTAGAAAAGGGAAACAAAAATTTTTTAGCATGTTTATATCAAAACAGAACAAAAAATTTTTTTAAATAATGCAGTAAAGAAAAAAATCAATTTACATTTGATCCTGTCTCAAAAATGTTTCAAGAAACTTTTAATAAATTTTATGTATTTTTTTAAAATTAATTTTAGTTTTCTTTTTAAATCACAATAAATCTGGTAAACAGATATTAAGGATTGAAATCAATTTCATACACAATCTTTTAAAAAAAACCTTTCATATTTCATTAGAAATATTATAATGTGACATAGCAAATTCTAAAAATGACTAACTTTGTTAAGAAATCCAACTGTGCCTCATCACTTATACATATATATTAAAAACATTGGAGTTTTATATTAATAGTAAATTAAATATATTTCATAAAAATCTCTGGAAAAATTAATCACTCAAAAAGGTGTGTGCATGTACGGATGGTGGGAGTCTTGTGGAAATCTCAGAGATAAACATTTATGTAAATTATAGAAAGGAAATCATCAATCAATAAATCAATTACAAATTAAATATAAATTCAGGAAATTTAATTTATTAATTCCAGATAATGATGACCGAATTTTATCATAGGTCCTGGTCCCTTGTTAGGGATGATGTGGTCTCCTGACAGGGCCAAATATATTTTAATTTCCTTCAAGAATTATGAATTTTACTGTTCACATATTGATAGCCGAGTTCTGTATACTTTTAAGCATAAAAATCTTGTTACCACAATGATCAAAATTTTTGAAAATGTACGATATCATTGCTTTTGGTAAATTCTAAAACAACAAATCACTAGATTTAAAAAATCAGTCTACAGAATATGCATTGTGTTTCTGAAAAGGAACAAGATGTTTCAAACCTAAAGAATTATTATAATAGCAACAATATGAAGTGAAATGTGAAAACCATAATTCCATCACATCTTCATAAATTAAGGTAAATTTACATTAAGCTGATTATAAGATTCCAATAAGATTACACATGCACATAAACTGTATAAAAGCAAGTACTTGTTATGTCTAGACAAGCACTTGAAACTGCCCATTTCTTTAGCATACATACAATTTTTTTTTTTTCAGTACATGCTTGATTTTACTAGAATCTTATAATTAGTGTAAATCTGTCTTTAAGTAGGTGAATAGTAGAACCATACATTTAATATAATATCTAACTGCAATGATCTCGACATAATTGTGTTTTCATATTAATAATACAAGAAAGCCTCATTAAATATACATCAACTCTCTTTAGAGTCAAATTCGATACTGTTAATGTCAAATGCAGCAGCAAAGGAAATCACTTGTATGTTTGCTGCTTATTCTAAAAACCTTTCTAACACACACATACAAATAGAAAGAAAAAAAGAAAGACAGTAAATTTTCAATTCTTTGTTATAAAAAATGTTTATTCAATGTAATGCTCAGAGTTAATCAGGATTCAAAATTTTGGGTTTTAAATAAATGATTATGGAATTGAATTTAAAACATTGTTTGATATGCTTTTAAGAGGTTTTAAATGATTTTCTATATAGAAGATATGAACTTTGCAATTGCATTTGTCCGACAAATGAAACAATTTTCTTATTTATGAAATCTTGCATATTTGTGAGATTTTTATTTAAAATGAGGGAGGGCAGAAAGCATAGTAAGATTAATGCAGAAACAATTACATAATTAACTTTGGTTACAGAGTTTGGGTCTTTGATCTTAAGATTTCTTTATCCTTTAATGGATACTGAATCTTACAAGATTAGTCGTTAAAAAAAATGTAATTTATATTGATAAACTAACAAAGTAATTTTTTAGCTTTTTAACTATGATTAGCTATTATTTTTCTACAATATATCATGATTTTTTAAAAAATATCTAATAATACTAGAATGGTATTAATTTACAAATAAGGATGGAACAATAGTTTTAACAATATGATAGTTCCTTTAGGTATTCTAAAAATATTTTTTATTTATTATATAAACCTCCACAGAAGATTTAAAAAAATGTATGCATGTTTGAAATCTTGTAATACTAATTTATTTTTTGTCAATGTATTTAATCTCTTACAAAAATGATTATTGGATGACATTTAAATAAAATAATTTTATAAAGAATTAAATTCTTTAGATTTCATACAAAAAATTTATTTCCTGGATTAACAACACAATTTGCAAACAATTCCTTTTCAATAACAGCCATTTTCCCCACCTTAGAAAAATAAGCAGCATGATAAAAAAAAAAAAAATTTCAAATTAGAAAGTCTATTATATAATAAACAGGATTAGGCAAAATGTTAATATCAACATTTTAACTGCGAAATAAATATTTATTATCATATTTGAAATGATAGGCATACTACATAACACACCACCACTCTTTTGGTTTGTTCAGAAAAAAAAAGTATTGCTTTTTTTTTTTTTAAATTCAGTATAGTGATAATACGTGGTACAGCAAAACTTCCCCACTTCAAGATTTTACAGAAATCTTGGGAGAAATATACAATAATCTATATTTTTTTTCATAAAAATGTTCTGGAAAATGGATATTAAGTCAGTTACTTTATAATAGGATGTTAAACATACACTAAAGAAATATATTTTATTAAAGAATAAAAAAAATAACTTCCAGAATTAATTCGAATCTTTTTTAATATAATTATTTAAAACTTAAGATTATTCAATAAAATAACTAAAAACTAATTTTAAAGTAAACTAGAAACTAAGCACAGTAGTATTATTAATCTTTAATCAATGAATGAAAACATAAAGGTTTTTACATACCAATAACGAGTCATAATGAAAAGTCGTAATTTCAAAACTAAGGAGAATAGTTGCATCATTCACTACGCGCCATCTTTTTTTAAATAAACAATGTTCTGTTTTCACTTCATTTCATAAAAGATATCGAAACATAGCACTGAAAATCAAGGCCTAGCATATTTTTAACAGAATGACAAGTTACATACAAATGCAATTTTAGGCCAACATATAGAGCTTTACGATATATACCTGTTTATTCTGCATCTTTACAGTACAAAATGTGTAAGTGCTTATCAAAGTCGAAACCCACAGTACGAAGTAGATATTTATGTATATCAGAAAAAAACTGAAAAAAAAAAAATAAATACCAATGACGCTTCGGCAGTAGAGATGGGTTGTACATATTGATTTGAAGTGAAGTGATAGTTCGGATTAATTGCATTCGCAATTCGTTCCAGAAGGTCTTGATATGATACTCAAATGGAAATATTGTCCGAAGTTATTTTATAAAAATTTTATTATTTATAATGACATAATCTTCATGAAATCAATTATATTAATATTTCTATAAATAAATTCATGATTAAAATAATATCCATTAAAATTTTTCTCAAAAATAATTAATGTTCTGTTCATCCTATATTTCTTATTATGAATATATATTTCTTAATAAAGTTTTGCAGTATTTTTATCGAAAGCCTGCTACACTTTGAATTGTAAGTTTTGAATGCAGCCATTTAATGAATTTTTATTATCTGGAGACAATTTACTGACTGTAGCGTTCAATGATGAAACTGCACTTCAAATTTATAATCAATTCAAATTCTATTCAATCCAATTTCTAATTTAATCTGACAGATCAATGCTCTGCAAATTGAATTATTCATCACGTAGATATTTTAAGCAGCTTTCTGCAGTTCTTGGTGATCATTTCAATATTCAAAGATTTTAATTTCTTAATAACCCCATTAAAATTTTTTATTTGAATTGACGTACCTTGCAATTTAACTATTACTAAAATTCAAACAAAATATAAAACTCATTTTAATACGTCTTTACGGTAAGCTCCTTCCTTAGGCTTCCTTCGGTTGTTTGGGTGAATACCAAATGTCTAACCCAAACATAGGCGAAGTTAGCGTTTTTTTTTAAGCCTTACCTACAGAATGATTAATTACTCTGAGGATTCAAGTTTTGAATAACGTTTTTGAAATTTGTTGTAAAATACGTTTTATTAAATTTTACTCCTGTTTCCAAACCCAGAATATTATAGGAAAAACATAATGTAATTCTTACACTAACTTAAATCCTCCATTCTTAACAAGTGTTCGAAAAAGTATAAATATTCGTTGAATTACATTCTAATAAAGAAATATTAAATAGAACAGAATTAATATCTCTGAATATCTACAAATAAAGTTTTCAAACATTCTAAAGTGCTAACAAATAACGCTATCGATTAATAATTATTTTGTCATTGCCATTTCTTGTACTTCTATACAAACAACAAATTCGTATTAATTTCTAAAAAGATTTTTCACTCTTTGGTATATTTTAAATTTGTATACTAAAAAAATTCTGTTACTTAGAAAATAAAGACACACTATATTTCCTAAATCAACTAATAGTAGTTTCATTTCATTGAAAATCTAACAAAAGAAAAAGAAAAAATTTTTTCTTATTTTTCATTATGTGCTCATTTCGGGGAAAAAAGTGTTCCGCAGTTATTTTGCTGCATGTTTTTCTATCCTTAAAATATATCTCAAAGTAATGAACTGTCCAATTGTAGGACATCGTGACTGTACTTTTTTTTCTTTATCTCATTGCATCACATTTCTTAACTACTTTTAGATTATTCAATTTCATATGTGAGTACAAAAATGAAAAAAAGAGTCAATTCTGTGATCTGCTGAATGAAACAAGAGTGAACAGCATTTTTATATTAGAAACATCCATTATTTGAACTTCAATTAAATTTAAAAATATCTTTTAAAATTATTCAACCATTTGAAGTTTTACCGTATTTGCAATTATGATATTCTAGCAACACATAAAAGCTTGAAAAAATAATATTTGATCTACTAAAATGATAAGCAGAATTTTAATCAAATATTATCAAATTATTTAAGTAACAAATGGAAAACCTTTTTGTCGAAGAGAAAATAAGAATTGATGTCTTCGAACAGACTAGATATTTAGAATTCTCACTATTCCAATCCAGAGAAAAATTCTATTTCGAGCAATCTTCTAATAGATGTTTGTAATGGGGGGGGGGATTTTCCAATTATTTATCGTTATTATTCTCATAATTATTTATTAATTATTTATCCCAGTTATTCTGCCACTAACAGATAAACAATGATCCAAGGAATAGTAATTGTCTTTTTGTACCTGCAGTCTTGAAGAGTATGTGTGAGAAATTGGAATAATACATTTCCTAAAGATAATGATGAGATGTAGTCAGAGAAGTGAACAACATACAAAATAGTGACTACAGATACACAAAATAATGCTCGGAGTAAATTCCGCAATTTCTTCTTTTCTCCTTCTTCCAAGCATGATGATCATTTTATAAGCACATTTATATTACTTGTATTATAGATTTAGAGCAAAAATTTCAGTTGATTTTTTAAGAATAATCCGAGGTCCGGTCAGAACAAAAGCGGGTATTGGCATGAGATAGATTTGTGAGACTTGAAACGAATTTATGATAGTAAAATGATAACTTGCAAAGTTTACGATTTATTAAGTTGTACAAACCGTTCGAGAAAAGACATGGGGATACAAGAACACGACAAATAAATATGTTATCAAATTCGTATTTCCGTTACAAATATTGATCAATTAATAAATGAAATAAATATCTTATTATCTTACATGTTTTGCTTATAGCAAATTCCTAGGTAATATCCTTTTAATTTAGGTTTAAAAAATTCATTCGGATTCAACAGATAAAATGAGTACGGAGGTAAGCAATTCTCGACTAATGCTAGTTTTAAAGTGATTTCTCTTATTGTTTTCAGTCATGTGAGAGAATGTTTTACTATAAAGTCTTCAGAAAGTATCAAGGATTTCAATTTTGTAACTGCTCGAAAGAAAAATACGAAATGAAAATGTTGGATAAGTACTAGAAAATGGAATATGTTTTGGACGCTATTTTCCGACCGATTGAAGGAAAAATATCAAATAGAGCTACAATTTTAGTTACAAGATCACTTACCAAATTGAATTTATTTAACTCATTGCAATCACATTCCCACGAAAGTACAAACGGACAGATGTTCGACTTTTTAACAGAGCTGGTACAAAATTTTAATCAAATCTCGTTTCTCTACGTTGTTAAATCTTTGAATAATTGCGTTTACACGAATGTAAATATACAGACCGACAATGCGTCAACTCTGACGGAATTCAAATTTGAACCGGATGTGCATTTTAAATGCTAAACCTAAGTTCTAAATTTTATCAATCGAATTTTCATGTTTGGTTAGGAAAATTTGTTTTCAAACTGATAGACTTCCTCTGAATGGATCAATTCAACTTCAAAATTCGATAGAAATCTACAAATTTGATGTGACATAAAGTTCAGTTTTAATTTATTGTATTCACGGACAGCCATCATTCCAAAATTGTATTTTTCGGATTCGAAAAGACCTGAAAACAGGAGATTTGAGTTTAAAATTTTGTCCATTATAATACTTTTTCTTTGCATATTTCGCATACGAGGAAGAGTATAAAAAAATCTCTAACGAGACATTTATTTCAGTGATAATACGTCTTTAATTAACAAAAATTTTAATAAAAACTGGTTATTTGAAAATAATCTTAATATTCTGAGAAATCATTTGGGATTCTAAAAATATAAGCATAATAAATATTTAGTTAATATAAATATCCAGTATATTATCTCTACCAAGAAAAAAGACGAATATGTGTGTGTGCGCGCGCCATTGTTCTATAAGCTAGACTGTTTGATCTCCATTTACTAAAATGGGCGTGTATATACCTTGTAGTGTGGGAATGTGCAGCTCAAAGTGATTTCATTAAAAAAAAAAAAATTAAAATTTTAACTAATTAAAAATTCAGCTGAATTTTGGTGTTTTACCGCGATATTTTCATAAAAATAAATTGGGCATTTTTAAAAAACAAATATTGATTTGCCTAATTTCCAGCAATAATTTCTCCTAGAATTCAAAATGTTTTGATTGTTTCATCAAATACGAAAACCTGCGAATTTTTTCCATTGTCGAAAGCTAAAGAAGATTGATCCTGTTTAATATTTGTATAGTTTAGAAGAAAAATTTTTAAAAAAAATATGCAAAATTACAATATCGTCAAATCAAAAAGATAAATGAACCGGATATTTACGTTTTTAATAACGCTATGAAGATAGGCGACTGTCACCATGCGCAAGGTCGATATATGCAATAAACATAGCTTACGTAAGACAATTAAAACAACACAGCTTTAATGTCAGACAATTTTGTGAAATAATGGACATAAAGTTATATCGAAACGATTTATCTGAAATCAAAAATAACTAGTATTCCTGGTGAACAAGCTGGTCACCTGAGACGACTGGTATTCAATTTAACAAGCGTTTTTATGAACTTATTGATCACGTTTATATTGATCCCTTTCTTACAGCAAAATACGAAATTTTTAAATTCACATTTCGATTTATAATTACGTTCTATATTATGAAGAATTAAAATTTTCTTTTAAAATAAAATATGTTGTTCTCTTTATTCAGTTAAGGTGGAGGAGGAACATTTTATTGCAAAAGCAAAAAGTGTAACTTCGCGAGAATGTTTTAATTTAAGGAATCTGAAAAGCAACGTCAGCTGCAATTCTATTTCTAACAGTAGTGGAGTTACAAATTAATAGGAAATTTGTGAAATTTTGATAAGGATGGTATAAGATGAAATTTAAACTTAGGAGGAAATTTTACGGAAGATCAAACTTTTATATAAAGATATAAATAAAGCATTGTCCAGAAATTTTTAAGAATTTGCTGAGCAAAATATTTTTTAAAGTCGCTCAGTAACCTCGCTTCCTTAGATTTTGCAACAAGTATGAAATGAAAATTTAAGTTGAGATACACTTTTGACAGAGAATATAATTAACTCTTAGAAAAAATGCCTTTAGGATATATACGAGTTTTGATAGGTAGAAGTTAAGCGTTATTTTGTAATAAACGATGCTACTCAGGTGCATGTTTTTGCCGATGCCTGAAAAAAAGCAGATGCTAGTCCATATTTCTTATATCAAACACTTCCTAAGGTGGAAAAGTTCAAATTATCAGACAAAAGTCAGAAAAGGTTGTTTTAAATCAAGTGATCCCCAAATTAGAGCTTACAGCATCCTGTATTAGTGCCAGATCGTCTTATTTTGTGAAACAAGATTTAAACTAACTGAAGAGGAAATCATTTTTTGGTGAGATTTCATGATTAGTCTATACTGATTGCGGAATCAAGGAAAGTAGTTAGTTTTTGCTTCGATTAGAATATAAATAATAAAATTCCTCTTTCCAAGAAACGAGTGCCGACATAAATCAGGAAGAAAAAAAAATCCGGCTGACCTAACTTCCCGAAGGAGTTTTATTTCAATTATTAAAAATTTTTTCTTTCAGACTTATTTTTAACATGATGTAATAAGAATAAATCTTTTTCTTCAAATTCAGTCGTTAGCGAAAAAACACTTGTTTGGTTTAACAAAAATTCTAATGTTTCCCTTCGGTACCTAAAATTTTTCAAAATTAACAATAAAATTCTTTATTTATTTATATTAAACATATTATATTATCTAAAGAGCAATCGCAGAATAAAAAATTACGTAATTTTCAGATGGTCGCATGGCAACGATTTTTTTTTTTTTAAATTCGTTAAAGATCAATATGAAAAGATGTATTTTTTTATCATTAGCAATCTTATTTAACTGATTTTATTTTTAGTATTTTAGGATGAATTTTGTACTTTGAAAAAAAAAAAAAAACAAGCTCTAGTGGGATTAAGTTGTTTAACTGTATATATTATAATGTCGGTTATTGAAGCATTTATCCTAAAAATAAATTCAAAAGTTTATGAATAAAAGTTATATTAACTTTTTTACTTGTATTAAACGGAAAAACAGCTGAGTAAAATATACGTGATATATTTTTTTTTTTTTTTTCCTGACACTCTGATTTTTACTTGCATAGTATTCTAATTCGTATAGTATTGTTATAACGCCAATTAAAATTCGTTAACTATACTTTATAAATATTAAAACACTTTAAATAAGACAAATGAATAACGTCTAAATTGTTTACAATGAAAAAAAAATCATCAACTCAGAAATAACATTTGTGCGAAATTATTAAGAAAAAAAAAAACGGAAATGACGTAACGTAACAAACATTAGAGCCATTCCGACATGATATCTTCCCGCTTTTTATCAAACTATTACTCGATCTTATATACTTGATATAGATTCTTCATATACAAAAAACAAAAAAAAATCACAATTGCATTGCTTTTCAGGCTAATTGAAAACATTTATGTTAAACTCAACAAATAAGCTTAATAAACAAAACAGTTACATAGACTATAATAGCTTCCCTTAAGGCTCAACAGATGGCAGCGTCAAAATGTAAACAAATCCACTAAGTCTCTCGGACATAGTTGGTATTCTAAACAAGGGCGATCGCTCGTTATTTATTCCTGCTTACCGGTTTCAAACAAGTATGCATTTATTTATCTTTTTCTAACACTTATTTTTTTAAAGTTATTTTATTATAAGAAGTACTCCAATGTAATATTTCCTTTCATAAAATAGACTTTTGCTTTTCCTTTACCCAAGTTACTTTGCATTGTCTAAAAGCCATGTTAATGTTTTTAAACACAGATATAATTACATTCAACTAATTGTTTTCAAATTCAAACCGCATTTGGGTATTAATTTATTTTAACAATCAAAGCCGAGGGTAAAATTGTATTGATGTGAAAATTGTATGTTTATAAAGTTGTTTACCTATTACAAGGTAGCCATATCACAATCCTGATGTCTCTTTTGTAAAGCACAGGTATTGTAATCATTCAAATGAATAACAGTTTTCATTTTTTAAAGTTAAAGGAATGATTTGATGCAGATTTTTTTTTTAATATTCTGAAATAATATTTGCAGGTAAATAAAAATAAAAACAAAACTGAACATGCTATAGTGGGATTCAGTTGCTTAATACCTGTATTATGATGTTAGTTATTGAAACATTTGTCCAGAGATTAAATTCAAAAATTCACTAAGCTCACAAAATTTTTCCTCGTATTAAACGGGAAAAAAATTGAGTACGATATGCGTGATAATTTTTTTTCTGACATCCTGAATATTTCTTGCAAAATATTCTCATTCGTAGAGTATTGTTATAACGTCAATTAAGGTTCGTTAACTGTACTTTAAAATATTAAAACACTTTAAATAAGACAAATGAATCATGTCTGAATTGTTTACAATGAAAAAAAAATCATGAAACTCAGAAATAACGTTTTTACGAAATTACTAGAAGAAAAACGGAAATGACGTAACGTAACGAGCATTAGAACCATTCCTACATGATATCTTTCTGCTTTTTTATCAAACTATTTTTCGATCTGATATTCTTATTAAATATTCTTCATGTACTTAAAAAAATTCCCAAATGCATTGCTATTCCAGCTAATTGAAAACATATATGCTAAACTCTACAAATAAGTCTAATAAACAAAAACTGTTATATAAACTTTAATAGCTTCCCTCAATGCTCAACAGATGGCAGCGTCAAAACGTAAACAAATTCACTAAATCTGTAGGACGTTGTTCGTATTTGAAACCAGGGTGATAGCCTGTTATTTATTCCTGTTTATCTGTTTTAATCAAGTATGGATTTACTTATCTTTTTGTAACACTAATTTTTTTAAAGTTATTTTATTATTAGAAGTACTTCAACGTTAATATTTTCTTTCGTAAAATAGTATTTGGTTTTTCTTTTACCCTAGTTACTTTGCATTGTCTAAAAGCCATGTTAATGTTTTTAAACAGAGATATAATTACATTCAAATAATTGATTTCAAATTCAAACCGCATTTGGGTATTAATTTATTTTAAGAATCAAAGACACGGGCAAAACTGCGTTGATGTGAAAATTATATGCTTACAAAGTTGTTTACCTATTACAAGATAGCCATAGCACAATCCTGATCTTTCTTTTGTAAAGCACAGGTATTTTAATCATTCAAATGAATAACGGTTTTCATTTTTTAAAGTAAAGGAATGATTTCATGTAGATTTTTTTATATATATATTCTGAAATAATATTTGCAGGTAAATAGAAATGAGTTACTAACTGTCAACCGGCACGCTTTATTTTTCGACATACAAACATTAAATGCAACAGTTAAATTTTTTCATTCAATTTTCACATTCTTATGTAAACACATCGTAAGTCACTTTGCTAGAAGAAAAGTTTTTAAAATATTCGTTGCTTGTCAATAACATTTTTTCACTCTCTAAATAATTTACCTCCAAATATACTAGTTTCGACAAAGTAAACAATGAGAGGTTTAGTACATTAGCATATATTAGATTCAGTATTTAATTTTTGCTAAAAGTATCATTTTAATAATAAATTATTCTTATTCATTTTCTTATATCTTTCAGGGTTAATTTTTCAAACACTATAGATTCGTTTGGTATTTTATTTAGATTATCTAAATCTGATTTTTAATTCTATATTTCAAGATTATGCATGCTCGATAAGTTAATTCTGCACTCAATGTCTAAACTATTATCTTTATTTATGTTTTTGTTTTACGTAATGTATTTTCATTTATCTCAATTTTGCAAATTTTAGAGGAGCAAGATACAACAAATAACGAACACTACTCATATGATTTTTGGTATAAACATGCGGTCATATATTCATACCAGATGAGAAAAAAAAAGAAAGCAAAAACATTCGGTATATGTTCAGAAAAATTCATTTACTTCTTCTAAATGTTTCAAAATTAAGATGGTGGTGCTGCATACGAAGAAATATTGATATGTTTTTATGTACTTATTAATTAATATTTTTATTTACTTATTAATTAATTAAACTTTTTGTCGCTAAATACGCAAGTCTTTTTTTCTTCTATCTACGAATTTTTCTTTCTTTCTTTGTAATAGAAAAATTACGAAATTTTTTAATTTGATACATACTGATTTAGAAAATAAACGTGGATAGTAAATATATCAGGGTTTCTCAGGCTATGATACGTCAATTCGACATAAGAGCAGTTCAACATAAGAGCAATGGAGACGTGAAGATTCCTCGAAATTTTCATGTCGAATTTTCTAGCGATTACCACATTTTGTTTTTGTAAATTTCCTATATAGTAGTAAAATGATATGAAAAAAAATACTATTACAGAAATAGTGCATGAATTCTTTTCACTAATATGTAAAAGAAATAATTACAAAGAAATATAATGTTAAGTAATAAATGCAGAATAATAAATTAAGTATCCGAAGAAATAACTGCAAGTAATAAGTTTTCAGTCATTAAACTTCTGGAAGTAATATTTAGAATGAATCAAAATAATATTGGTTTAATGCGACGATTTAATCATCAGAAACTGAATAATAATCATCTTTTCAGTATACAATAACAAATCTAATAGTTTGAACTAGGGGAAAAAAGAAAAAAAAAACTTCTGTTAAATTCTAAAACTGAACTGCACGAATGTTTTCTTAAACGAAATAATAATTGATTTCATAGCACCGAAGATAACAGGTTAATAATATCCAAAAAATTAAATCAGAAAAGTAAAACTGAAAGTCAACAAAGGCTCTTTTTAAATTATTGATTTATAATAATTCACTGTATATACAGTTTTTAAAAATTAGCTAATTAATAAGTTGAAGTGAAGTTAAATACTAGGAACTTTCTAGAATTCAGTATTTTTATGCTCGCTCTTTTTTCGTGCTTTCAAATTTGAAAGCATGAAGGAAATTTCTTGCTAACAAATTTGAAAGCATGAAGCAAATTTCTAGCTTACAAAATTGATTTTGAAAACGATACAATTTAACATTTGTTCAAAATTACTAACAGCTTCTGCAGCAGCCTAAAGGATTAATTAACGAGTGATGGAAAAGAGGACGGATTTCCTCTGTGGGCTGTTTAAATTACAGATGGCAGTTACTGAAACAATATATACTAATTACTACTGAATTTTAGAAGTTTTTTCTTGAATTTATTTAAGTGTAAATATTCAGAATAACGTTTTTACCGAAAATAAAATATTGTAAATTTTTTTCTTTCTTTTTTTTTCTTCCGAAAATAGAGCAATTATCTTCATTTGTTCGCAGGACAATTTTCTTTTTTCCCGTTCAGATTTCATTTATTTGCAGGTGCTAAGAAATGGACGGAAATCTGGTCTCGAATGTCTCCAATGAAGCAGAGAATAATGAAAAAAGGGATTTAGTGCAGCAAGATGAATTATCTGTTATCTACGATGATGACATAGCGGAAAATTTTAATTCTGAAAGATTCTATTCTGAAATTATGCACAGGTAATGTATATACATTGTTATTATTTTAGAAGTTATTCATAAGTGAGGATAAGAACTCATTAATTACCTACAAGAGAAAACAGAAAAGAGTTTCAAAAACTTTGTTTTATGTTGAAAAATATACTAAAAATAAAATTATTAATAAAAACGGATATTTTAAACTATACCATTAGCTTATATGGCAGGATAATCGGTAATTCAGGGATTACACAAGCCTTCTTAGAAGGAATTAGATGAAAACTTTAAAACACTGTTCATAACTGAAGCATTTTTAATTTGTTAAAAAAATTTATCAATTTTTGGATAAGGATTCTGAAGAAATATAAATTTTTACACTGTACCGCGAAAAAAAAATGCATGAATTGATATTCCATATATATAAAATCCATAATAAATAATCAATGAAGTAAATAAATAATCAAAAAAATATAAAAAGGTCCAAAAGAAAGCATTTCAAGTAATGAAACAGTCAATAATTAATTATAATTTGTGAAGTATGCTAGTAGAAATTTTAAAAAATAAATGGAAAATAATTTTAATATTATTTTTTCTAACATGTATGTTTATGTTTGAAAAGACGGAATTATGTTATCGATTTTCCACTCACTTATTGATTTGATAGAATAATGGAACAGAATAATGAAGAAGCGAACTTAGTGCATGCAGATGAATTATCTGTTATTGATGCCCATGACAATGAAGAAAATTTTGAAAGAATCAATGATGAAATGTTCAATAGGTAATGTATATACATTCTTATTATTGTAGACGTTATTTATAAATGAGGATAGATTACTCATTAAATATTTATAAGAGAAAAGAGTGAATTAGAAATTCTTCTCCAGAAAATGATTTCAAAAACTTTATTTTTATGTTGATAAAAATAAAACAATTAATAAAAACAGATATACCATTATCTTATATGGCGGGTAATCGGTAATTCAGGAGTTTACACAAGCATTCTTAGAAGGAATTAGATGTAAACCATAAAGCATTGTTCATAATTAAAACTTTTTTCATTTGTTAGTTTAAAAATGATCGGGTTTTGGATAAGGATTCTGAAGAAATATAAACTTTTACCATGTACTGCGGAAAAAAAAAAAAAAAAAACTGTATAAATTGGTATTCCATAAATGCAAAACCATACTAAGTAATAAATGGCATACAGATCATACATTATTATACAATATATAACCAGATACAAAAGAAAGCATTTCACGCAATGAAATAATCAATAATTATTCACAATTAGCAAAGTATGCTAGTATAAATTTTTAAAAAATAAATGAAAAATAGTTTTATTTCATTTCATTTGGTTAACGTTTGCACAGATGGAATTATGAAGATTATTCATCATCATCTGCATATGAATTAAGTGTTGTCGATGAAGAAGAATCAGAAGAATCCGAAGATGATTCTGAAATATTCTACGGTGGAGTGTTACGTAGGTAATATATATATTGTTATTATTTTAGGAGTTATATATAAGTAAGGATAAGTGATTCATTAAATACCTAAAAAAGAAAAGGGTGAATTGAAAATTTTATCCAAAAAATAATTTCAAAAATTTTATTTTTATGTTAAATATACTAAAAAGAAATCAATAAATAGAAACCGATACTTTAAGCTATACCTTTAACTGATATGGCGGGATAATCGATAATTCATGGATTTACACAAGCTTTCTTCAAAAGAATTAGATGAAAACATTAAAACATTGTTCATGATTAAAATTATTTTAATTTATTAATTTAAAAATTTTCAATTTTTCGATAAGGATTCTTAAGAAATATAAACACATACACACCATGCAGCGCGGGAAAAAAATATATAAAATTTGGTTTTCCATAAATATAAAATCTATTCTAAATAATCATTCTATATAGATAATACATTAAATATTATACAATATATAAGATCCAACAGAAAGCCTTTCATTCATTGTAACAATCAATAACTATTCACATTCCCAATGAGTACTGCTTGTTGGTGCTGAATTTGAGGCAATTTACACTTCAAGCATTTATACTATTATAATAATAAATTATAAACCAAAGACTAAAGAGAAGGAAATTATTAAAAAAACTATATTTTTAGTAAACTATGAATACACTATATTAAAGTGCTTTTCACAAAACTGAATCCATTAAAATGTAAGACATATGACAGCCTATCATAAATTTCGGATTTTTTTTATAATTTATTAGAAATTTTGTTTTTAAATTAGTACGGCTAGATTCAAATGATTCGATTTTATAAGAAATTTTGCCCACAAAGTAAATATTTACTAAATGCATTGAAAGAGAAATAATTAAATTTAAGAAATACAATAAATTATAAAAATATATTACAAGAAATAAGAATGAGCAATTTTAATGAAAACTTAAACCCATTAATGATAAAATAAATCATTTATAGCATAATTCCCAATAGAGCCATGCTGATATAATAAATCTAAATAAATTTACAAGAAGGAACAGTCCTTAATTTCTTAAGAAAATGAGGCAAAATGGAAGTAACTGAAACTGGATTTTAAAAACTTATCAAAGAATATATTACACAAAATAACCATTAATCCGTTTGATTTTGTACAGCATGCAAATAAAAGCCAAATTAAAAAATGAATTAAATACATATACTATTCAAATTATAAATTAATTTGTTACTTCTTTATCTTCTGCGCAATTTTACACATTCCAATATGATTAATAAAAAAAATTAAATTTTTAGTTTTGATAGAAATGATATAAATTATAGTCAATTTTTCTTCTTCGTTTGGAGGATTTATTATTTTTGTTTCGACAAATCTAAATACAATTGAACATTACAGAATTTATCATTTTTTTTCTCCCTTGCCTTACTCACCCCAACTTTTAAAGAATTAAAAAAAAATTAATTTTTGATAAACAAACATCATAGGACTAATTAATTCAATGTTTCTTATCAATTTTAAACCCTAACATTTCAGGAACTTGCCCTTTTTTATGCTTCCGGAGCGAGAAGATGTGAATGAGTGTATTCTCCTCATAGGATTAATAATCCTTGCAGTGTTCCTGGCCTTTATAATGAGACGTGTAACTGGGTGAATATGATTTTTTATATTATTGTCAATTGTTAAGATAGGGCTTGTTAAGATAGCTGATTTCTATAATATTCACATAGATTCATTAAAAGCTGCATTGTTTATTTACTTTAAATTTTTTTGTATATAACTACCTTAAATTATAATTCGACAATGTGTACTTCGATTCAAACTACTCCTTAATAGGATTTCCAATTTCTTAATTAGTATAAGGTAAATCTCAGGTATTAATCCTGAATAAAAAGTTGCTCTCCTTCTGAGGTTATCAACTTTATTGTTCAATTAAAAAAAAAATTGAAAGCCAATTTAACACCGGAATTTCTTTCAACACTACATGCCATCTTTCTGCTTTTGAGAGCAAACGGCTTTTATTTTCAAACTGATTACAATTTTATGTTTTTATTGATATAATCGATTGCAAAACTATAAGTTCAAAATGTTTACATTAAATTGAATGTTTAAATAGCTACAAATAATATCAAGGTTTATTACACTAATTAGGTTATTTAAGTGCAATATGAAATTAATTAATGGATCTAGGTGATATATATTTAAAGAGCTGATATCGTATATTTATTACATATTTAGGAAATATTTTAACTAAAATATATTAGTTCATGTTAGAGCTTTTGGTTTAATACTATAATATACAGATATTCCTAAATTTCTTAGAATAACTACTTATACTGCATTACATAATATGTTAGTAATTCCGTTGATGAATGGAGAAATCTATGTACTAGCCTTGAATACTTACAATGTTTAGCAAGCAGAAAAAATAATTGCTATGTCTAAGTTGATATACATAAACAGATATAAAAATGAGGAGTGATATTTTAGGATAAATTGAATGACCATAATAAAGTGAATGTGAATAGATTTATTTCAATTTTTTTTCCTCATGTACGCAAGTCTAGACTGAAATTATATCCCTGTCTTTAAACTAATATGTCAATAAAATAGCATATTTTGCATATTCTTTTCTTTAAAATGAAAATTACGAAGCATCGCAACATGACAGAATTTATAAGATGGTTTATTGTCCAAACTTACTGCACTAATCTTGATTGGTTTTCCTTGTGTCCAGGTTTTAATAAGTAAGATGTTGTTTATAATGAAATATTTTATAGAAAAACTCTAGGCTAGGTCGCTACAGAAAAACATTTCTGTTCCTTAAGTTAATGACTAATGAATATTGCTGCATTTATTATAAACAAGTAGATTTAAATGTTACTCAAACAGTGTAACTGAGGTAATGATTTAAAAAGAAGTCAAAAGACGCATTTAATTCGGTACGAAAAATATAATCAAAATTTATTTTACCATTCACATAACTTCCAAATACTAACAACAAAATTTTTTTAATGAAATTTTACTGTTTTGTTTCTAGTTTGCTTTTATCAAGTTAATTAATGAATTTTTTTCTTACTCTTTTTAGCGATTCTTTCATCCACCAAGAACCATCAATGTTCAAGATTTCTAATCAAAGTTTTTATAACATTACAAAGCATTAAAAAACAGTTTCAGCATGATTGCCTTTATGTTAAAATTTTTTTACTCTTTTATCATTTTGATGTTAATAAAACATGATGTTTAGCATTGATGTGTAAGTACTGTATTAAACTTTTCATGCAGTATTTTTAGATTAAAAAAAATTTTTTTTCTTTAAAACATCAGTTTTCAGTTCCCTGAAATATCAGATATTATCAGCTTTCTCAGATATAATGAAATTTGTTTCGATTTTTATAGTATATGGAGATTAACTCTATTTTATCATTGATTATAACTGCCTTTATTTCAAATGATATTAAAAATACTAGACAGATTTTTTTCAAAATACTGTGTATTTTTAAATTTTTCCAATACAGATAATATTAAATTTACTGCATGCTTTATTTCAAATCAATACATATTTTAAGAATATTTTCATTTGATTATCACATGTTTTGAAATTTTTCATTAAATATATCAAATGAAACAATTTGGAATACAATACAGTACAGTTATTTTAAAGCACAAGAAATAATCATTATGGCTGAATCAACTAATAATTAATATTTTTATATTTATTTTGGCATTTGAGAATAATAACTTCTGTCTGACTGTAACTATTAACTGCATTGAAAATCTCTTTTTATTCATATCAATAAATTAAGTTTTGCCGTTATGTTTAATAATTTAGTAATTTTGAAAGTAAAAAAACTTGGTGAAAATTTATGCTACAAATAAAAAACACTTTTTAAATATACTTCATTGACAAACTTATTGCTAACATTTCATACATAATATATCCAATTATTACTTTCTTTGGCAATTTGTTCCAAATATAACTTCTACATGAAAGTTTATACTGTTTAACCGAGAAAATTTTGGTGAATTCTTGCACATGTATCACCAACTTTTTATTCTCATGACAGGCACATAAAAAAAAAAGGAATTTATTGAGATCTAAAGCATATTGTTGTTTAAAAATAGTCAAATCTGAATTGAGTTTTCTGTATGAAATACAATCCAGATAATATATTCTTTTAATTGCTTCTTATTTTACATATAAATATATAAGATTGACATTAATAAACTCTGTGCACTTTTTACAAGTATTCTCTCTGACTGTGTAACTTTAAAAAAAATTTAAAAACATCATATAAATCATAACTGCATTTTTCTTTGTATTACAGTGATTTAAGATGTCATAATAATACAGATCATTCCATTTCAAATCTAGAAAAAACATTTACAGCTAAAATCAAATATATCCTAAGAAACTTTGGAAAAATCTGAATTAAAATATAATGTGAAAATTTCTGAAAAGGAATTTTAAAAACTTACTTCATTTCACTCATTTTATTATTATTATTTTGAAAAATGAAACATTCGAAAAGAAATTAGTAAGATTTTACTTCAACATACTACTAATTATTATGGAATCAATAAATTTAATTAAATACACCTATGATAAAATTTAATAGCACTAATTAAAATATTTATTAGCATTTTTTTATAGATTTCCTTTTTGTTAATAAAAAGGAAATCTATGGGGGAAAAAGGAAATTTTATTTATAAAAAACTTTTTTTGAAATATTAATCTCGATTTCTCTCAAGCATTAGATATCCATGATTACTTGGAAAGTAATATAATGATATTTATCTTGATTTTTTTTTTTAATAATGGCGAGCATTACAAAATAGTTCCAATTTGATTGCCTTTGTGTTGAAATTGTTCACATTTTTTAAAAACCAATTATGACATTACTTAAATATTGTTACTTCACATAGATATCAATAAAAGAATGTATTAAAGTTTTTATGCAGCATTCATTTATTTATTTTTTTGCTTCCCTTTGGATTTTTTTTTAGTAATTAATTTTGTATTTGACAGTCACATATTTAAATATGTAGAATGATATGCAACTAAATAATAACAATAATATATATTATTTTTGTAATAATTCACCAAACTGACGGAAAAAAATCTTTAAGTGACTACATTTCAAATGTTATGCTTGTAGATGAGAAAGGATCAGACAAAATTCTTTTGGCTTTAGAATTTAGTTCTGTATAATTAACATACTAAATTAGAATAACTTTTTTAAGTGGAAATATATAGTTTATAAGTCAAAAATATGTATTATAATTTCTATCCAAAAATAAGTTTTGAAAATATAAAAGAGTTTGAATTTTTAAAGTATTTTATTGATTTAAGTTAAGCAATTATGATACACAAATTTCTCATTTGATAAGGAAATAAATTTCAGTCAGAATTAGAAATAGAAAAAGAGAAGTATTTTGTTGCTTTCAATTTATGAACAGTGAAATTTTTTTGTACGATTGTTTCGTATAATTACTGACATTATAACACGAGAAACCACATAATTAATTCACATTTCAGAAATCGTATTTTCTGCATATTTTATAACAATACAGGTTTGTTTTTTTCAAATTTTATAACTAGCAGATATGTTATTCTTCATATTCAACAGATGTATGACAATAATTAACTTACATTTTAAAAGAAAAATTTGATTTAGATTTTTTTTTTTTTTTTTTGAATATGACTTTATCACAAATACTGTTCTATTAACTCCTCTCAATCCACAACAATACAGTTTTATTAGTATGAGTTCTTTGATTTAATGCTGGAAGATCAAAAAAATGCATATCCTTTCTAAAAAATATGCAACTGACAGCTAGATACTTCAAGATACTTCAACTTTGATACTTTAAGATTTATTAATAAATGAATCACACTTTCAAAAAAAAATATTTTTTTGTGAAATTGAGAATCTTCTTTTGAGGGCGGCAATAGACACTACATGAAAATTTTAATTATACATTAAATCAATGTTTAAATAAATAATATATATATTCCAACAGCTGTATTCATCTCGATATTTGGAACATACAAGAGGCACTATGTTAGGTAAGGAAAAATTACGGAAAGAGGATTTAATTAATAAAATCTGGTAAATTATAAATAAAAACTTTCAGCATGTTGTGTAGGAAATTCATAAAAGAAAGGGAAATGCAGAAATGAGCAACAAATTTTTTAAAAATAAAAGTTGAAAATGTTTTGTAATTTTAAATATATAATAAAATGCTATTATTTATAGAGTAACATTTTTGATATATGACAGAAATATTTAACTAGTTAAATAAACCAATACACAAATTTAAGTAAACTAAATTAAACTCATATAAGAATATTTTGTGTTTTTTAGTATATATATTCTTAATTACTACAAACTTAAGAATATCTCTACGCGTTTTAAGTAAACCAAAAATGTTTTGCTTGTTAAACTGGATACAATAATCACTTTTGTCCAATAGATTTAACATTTTTTAAATAATATATGTTGCTACGGTTGAACTCGATTATTGAGTTGCTCTGTGGAACAACTCAGTAATTGGTAATTTTCAACTGACATTGAAGTAAAAATTTAATATTTTAGATAGAAAAACAATTTGAAAATTTTCAAACTTCAGAATAATGAACATAAGAATTTTTTTTAAAATACATTATATTCAATTTTGTCTTTAATTCAGTGGTCATAAATTTGAACAGTAAAACAAAACCAAAAATTAAATTCCTAGTTTTAACAAGCAGTCCTGGATTATAATAAAGACTGCATAACTGGCATGTTTTTTTTATAAAGTCACCAAGATACTTGCTTCCCTATAAATGCTTTATATACTGTAATGCTACATTTCGAATAACTTCCTTTATTTGGAACTTCTATTCGCGCATGTGTAACTTATTCATTAAAATTATTCATTAAAACTTTTAAATTATTCATTAAAACTTAATTGATTATCTTCTAATTTAATATTTTCATTCAAATTACCTCAACTAAATGTGTATTCATATTATCTTAATCGAATTATGAGTGCAAAATATTTAACTTCAAATCTTTATAAAGAAAACGATAAAATAATAAAACATCTACAAACAAACAAGCAAAAAAATGAATTCTTTTGATGATATCTTATGTTTAATTATAAATATGATTTCTTATTTGGGTCAATACGAGGAAGAAGAGGAGCTCGTAGATTCCATACCAGCCTTATATTAGAATGTTTGATCCAAAATGATTGATTTTATTAACACCAGCACTATATACATAAAACATCATTCAGTCCCATACAGTTCAGTTCAGTTTAAATTAATTCAATTGAAATCAATTTTCCTCTGTATAATTCATTTTTAATTCTAAAAATAAACCAAATGAGAAAGCAAGGAGTAGAGTTAAAAATGGTGATAATTATCCAGCAAAGGCATGTTAATAGCTACTTTTTTCTCTATTTATTGATTATTCTATGTCCTTACAGTTCATCGGTTTACATGAATTACTCAGGCTATGGGGAATTTCAATTTGATTTTTCATATTTTCTTAAAAATTATTTTTCCATCAATATAAAGTATATTTTTACATCTTTACCTCAATGTAATACCAAAAGAGTGTAAATATCTGGCTTGTTTAACACTATTAATTCAAATTAATATAAAATATATTTGAATACTGATTTCATGTACTCCCATAAATATTTTTTTTTCAATCGGAGATTTCGTAACAGTGAAAATGTAGAAATTTCTATTGACACTAAATAGGCCATTCTTTTTAAAATTCCTCTTTTAATCTAAAAAATCTGCAGACCATAGTTTAGAATTTACATTCTAAATCTGAAAAAACACTTAGACAAAAGACCAGCATATAGATTTCATTTCTACAATGAGACAATAAATTAAGGATAAGAGAATTTCAAAAATTTTTTACACACATTAAAATGTTAGTGAAATAAAGTAAAGTTGAAAAAAAATTAATTAATTAATAAAATTTAATTCTAACAAGATGTTTTACAGCAAAGATAAAGTGTTATAATTTTATGGATTTGGAAGAAGACAACATTTATGAGAAACACAATTATGATATTGAAAAGTATAATATTTTACCACATTATAATAGCCCTAAGTTTTAAAATGATATCAGAAAATATCTTACATTAGACGTAGTTATTCTATCAAAAACCAAGCATGAAATTGATAATTTTGCGCTCAGAATGATTACATTTTAGAGTAATCATCACTGAGAAGGGCATAATGATCTTTTCAGATTAGTGGAATTGATAAACTGTTTTAAGTTTTAAAGAAAATACTGATATCATCCTTGATTTTAATATTTAAACTTTTTCTTTTTTTGCATTCTATTTATCAATGCTCAATTTAAGCTTTTCCTTCAAATTAGAAACAGCTTCTTTTATCCGGATTTTTTATTTTTCGGAAATCGACTGTTAACAGCAGTTTTAATTTTTAAAAAAACTATAATAAGCATTCACATTAAAATTTGATCACAAAATTATGAGTTCTAGCGGCAACAAAGTTTATTAACAGTAAACTATCAAAAATTGTATAGTAACTTATAAAAATTTGAATTTAACAGGGTACTTTCAATTTTTCATGATAAATGAATCAACTAGTAATAAATTATTTCGACACTAAGAAGTCAACACTGTAAAATGTTTTTAATTCTGAATTGCCTTGAAACCAAATGGTCAAATAGAAAGTTTAAATTCAAATCTAAGGTGATACGATTCATATAATCTTTGATTTTCTGAAATTTTCAAATTGATGTATTTTTCCGATAGTAGAGTTTCATATACTAGAATTTAACTTGGGATGCACTAGACATTTATAGATGCAAAATAGTTGGAAAATCCGAATAGGGTATTTCAATCATAGTAAGGCGGGGGGGGGGGGCAAGAGAACGATTCTGTCGTGAGTGTTTTAAGCCGCGTATTAATTCATCAAAAATTCTGAACCAAAGTGGCCGATAATATTAATGTTTCAAAGCAGCTTTAAACATTTCGCTTCTACGTTGTAATTCCTGCAGACGAACGCCAGCTATACTTTGCTTCTACTATTTAAGCTGGAATAAGGCAACCGCCACTCTGTGATCCGAAAGAAGGAGCTCAGTTAGTACAGCCGACCTCGCGATACTGGAAGAAGTTTTGGTATGTATGCATGTCTTACACATTGAATGCGTTTACCATCGTTCTGTATAAACTTTATTCCATGAAATAAAACACATATATTGGTTTGAAAGAAAGCCGGACAAACATTACTCACCACAAGGCACCTATGAGCGACACTGAAGCTTTCAGTGGGTAATATTCAACAATATATAGATAGAAACACAGACTGCGGATGAGTAATGTGTTAAATTAATTGAACAAATGCGCGTTCTCATCATGGAAGCTACATAACATGAATATAGAAATTAAATTCAAAGTTTTATAAAAGAATATTTTTTAGAAATACAGCATGATAAATAAATATATATTCCATGTTTTCGTAAAAAATTGAGTTTTTTAAAATATAGTTCCCTACAAAAAATTTTTTTTATAAGAATTGCCACAACGAGCAGGAATTCTTATATATTTCAAAACCGAGGCGAATGCGTCCGCCTGCACAACAAAAATTATTGTAGTTCGGACACCAACAATATAGAATGCGGAAAAGATACAGTGATTTTGTTGTTTCTTAAGAAAGTTGGAGAAAAAATTTCGTGAATATATGTACAAACTTGCTACTTTATAAAACCTATAAAAAATGTACTTGTGAAAAATGGACTACTTAAATATTAGGTTTCCCATGTATTTATTTTTCAATGCATATTCGGACTTAAAAAACAATGCATTTTATTAAAAATCCATTAGATCTAGAATATGAACTCCCCTGTCTTCATTTTAAGGCATGTGTTGTTGTGGTTAAGTACTTGTTTCCCTCGAAGCTATTGCAAGTTAATATTCCTCTAAAAAAATTGAGTTTTATCCCCCCCCCCAGTCACATGCATTGATTTTTCTTAACCTCTTTGTATACGATGACGAGTCCAAATCGCTCATCGAATTACTAAATTTTTAATCTGCAACAAAATGAAACTATTAAGCAATTTAAAATGCAAAAATAACTTGAAAACTCATCATTGCCTCAAATGCCTTTATATTATTTTAGGAATGAAAATAATAATTGTCTCTAATAAGATGCACCATCTAATTAGGAAGTTAAGTAAATTCGTAAGTCAAGGGATTAATGTATTATGTATGAATATTCTATGAATAACTATTTTAATTATCAATTTATCAAGACAACTTTATCTAAAGTCTATTAAAAATTTAGAGCACTTGAAATTATATAGATTTTACTGAAAAGAATAATTAAAATTAAAAAGAAAATTTAAAAAAATGCTTTTATCGATTACATAATTATAATATTGAATGCTGAATCTGAAGAATTTAGGTAGTAATATATTTAACAAATTTAGTGCATACTTGGATAAGCTCTTTTAGTGCAGCTAAAAAACTACTATAACATATACATTTAATTTTGTCGTAATTTGCAGTCGATAATATTTCTTTAGAATAATAATTTCAGTTTGTAACTTAGAAAGTAAAAAAAAACAGATATTTTACTTTAAAATAAACTTAATTTACTGTAATACAATTTACTTATTCCAGTGATTAATAATGAATTCGCATAATTTGGTTATAGCAAAACAACTCTTCTTTGCATGCATACTGCACAAGAGTGTCAAGAGAAAAGAGTGTTTTAATATATTCAGTTTAACCATTAACAAGATTTTGATAAGAGAATTCTCGCAGTAAAGTAAACAAAATAAATTTACCAATTTATTACCTAAGAAATAACAATTAGATGAATAAAATGACGATTAATATTAGAACTATTATTCATTGAATTCTGCATTAGAGAAAACAACTTTATCGCCCTATTCCGGTAAAATATAAAAGTATGTTTCCCTGATAACTCCACTTGCAAATAATCGAAATACTCTATGAAAATCATTTTTTCTCATAACTCATAACATCTAGCCAAAAGACAATGATTAATCGGCAAAAAAGCGACGTCTTATCACTTGACACTTACAACTATACATATAATGTGACAAATACCATTACAGAGTAGCTAATTTACTTTCATCCGTCAAATTCGCATTGTGATTATAAGGAAGGGAGAAAGAACGTTGATAAATTTGAAATTTTTCAGATAATTGAATTAACTAAGAAAAGGTTATAAAATACATAGCATTGTTTTGAATATTTATTTCCATATGGTTGGTTCTGTAAAATCAATTTTTTTAAAAATATATATTATTAAAATATCAGATTTGATTTTCGAAACTGTACAAATCAATTTTCTGTAAATGGGATACAAAACTGAAAATTTTACATTTAATCAACGAGAAAAATTTCGACAATTTATTAAGAAATTATGAAACATGAAAAAAAAATGTAGCGAATCCAGTATAGATATAATTTTAATTAGAGAAGCGTTTAGGAGCATCCATCATCAGTTATCTGTTGTCAATATAAAAAAAAACATATTTTCATTATATTTTTATATACCTTTTATAACTACTTTTAACCTCGAAATTAATTAATTTGTCAAAATATTTTACACTGAAATTCAAATATATTTTATGAATTATAATAAATGATTAGTTATTATATTAATATGGTGTATTTGCAATATTTCCAAAATCGGTATAAACTTTTTAGTGTTATTCTAACACCAGAGTAAAATAACTGTAAAAAGAGGTACAGTCTATTCAGTCTATTCCAAAACGGTCCGCATAACGAAATATTTCCCTTAGACGTCAAGGCCCGCAGTTAGAGATCCGATATAAAATTACTTTTATTTTAATAATTTACATAAATTCAAATGGCAACAATCATTTTTAAATTCGACAGAACATTATTTTGAGATTGCAAAGTTACCATTATTAACTGAAATTAAAGCTAAAAAACAGCTAAAAATGCATAACGATATTAATTATCGAAGAATCATCTTTAGAATAAGGGCATTTTGCCGCAATTTAATTCGGCGTATAGATTGGTTCGATGTCGGCATTCTAATCATCACATTTGCACTGGGACATTATGGAACATGGATGGAAATGTATGTATAAAAGAAAAACCTTCAAGTTTTTTACATTTAATTGAATAATTAATTATAAGTACAGAAATATAAATATTTATCATAATTTCAATTTTTTAATTTTATTTTAATCATGACAGCTAATAGTCCTGTTCGACGAATTTATAGACCATGAACTATTAAAACTGCTTCTATGTTAACATTATGATAAGACGTTATTACTTACAACACTACAAAAAGAGATCTACATTGAATCAAGCAATGATTTTTGTGTAAGCCTGATGTACTGAAATGAGAACTTATTTAATGTTAAAAAGTGTATAGCGTAAGGAAGGTAACATAGATTTAGTAGTATAATGATACTCGTGGTAACTTCGATTTAAAATTTAAAAAGATTGCTCGGATACTAAAGATTAAAGTTTATTCATTTGATAAATTATTTTAAATGAAAGATTTAATAAATGCAAACATATTGTATTTTGTTTCATTTTCAATGTAAATTTGAAGGCAATCCTTTTTTTTTTTAAATTTGTATAATACTATTCATAAAATTGGAGAAATGATTATTTTTCTCTTTTCAGAATCACCGAGAGAAGGATTCGCAACCTTGGAAACAGCACTCGAATCGCACCCAAGAAGATCAGCTTTCCACCAAAATTGAATATTTAAAGAAAAATACAAGAAAGCTTGCGTATAATACTCTTTCCAAGAAAAAGAAATTAACTTCAAATTTATTTTCGAACTTTTAAAAGCAAAATTGTCTCCTTCTCAAGAAAGATATCTTGTAATTATTTATATTAGGCTCATATAAAATTTTTATGTCTAATGCAAGCTTTCCATAAAATAAAAAACTAAAAAAAAAAAAAAAAAAAAGACTTTGAAATTTCACTTTCTTTATTCAGTAACAGAATGTCTTACATTTTTAAAATATGTGTTAAATAATGTGTTAAAATGTTTTACTTGCATGAAATTTTATTAATGAAAGCAATTTTAAATTTTATGATCACTTTCATAATTGAGTAAAAATGAAAGAAAATTCACTGCATTTCTATTGTGAAATATTGTAAGGAACTGTAGTATATCAATGCAGAAAAAACACTTTCAGTAATTAAAATGATTAAAACAATTTTGTCTGCAAAGAAATTAAATTAAAAAAAATCTTCAAATGCATGGAAAAGGTTTTAAACCATCACATTTCTGACAAAGGTTTATTTCAACATTACTTAGAGTTAGATCAAACAATTCATAAGAACATATACATTATTTATGAAATATGACTGGATTATCCTACTTAGAAGGTTGTTATTATTTTTTGGAGCACTGAATATAAATGAAAACTAATATTATTTATGTAAATGTAAGTTGTTATATGAATGATAAAAATAAAATGACCTTGCACTATAGGAAACAATCTATGCACTTCATAAAAATGAAAGAAAAAATGCAATAAATAAATAAATCGTTTTGAAATATTTTTTACAACAATATTAACTGAGAAATTTTAATTATGTTTTAATTTAACAAACAGGGAAACACTTTTGGTCTAATATTCTCCATAATGAAACATACTGGTTTGTGAAGGGGGGGGGGGGAATGGGTCTTTCTTTTCCAAAAATCAATAAAACTTATGTATGCTATAACTATATTTTGAAAGAATAAATATTATCATCATTATTGAAAATAATAATTCAGAAACTTTCACACAGACTTATTCTATTTGAAAATTAAAAAGTAGATTAAGCAATGCCATTCCTGGTTATAAGTTCAAGCTGGTAAAAAACTGTTTGTGAAGACAAAATGGAAATTGATATTAATAAGCAGCGGAAGTTAATATGTATTAATTCTAATGGGACGATGAAATATTTTATCTTACAATTTGAAGTAACAGGTTAGTTCACAATCTATGCATTTCACTTCAATAACATTAGGTTTCGTAATACTTAAATTATTGAAACTGATTTTTTCATTCATATTATTTCTCCTGTACTCCTTACCCACATTTACTAAATAGCACCTGAATGATAAAAAAAATCTTATAAAGCAAGCTGCAATTACATATGAAAGTGGGAAAATTATCTTTGCACTAATTAAATATAAAAAAATATTGTCCGTTATTTCTTAAAATCAAAATACATATGATTGTTATCAAGAATTATTGAAAGGGTGAAATAAAGACATTTTTCTTAATCTTTCATGTTAAAATATTTGCAACCTTTATCCATTGAAACCATTGTAACAGCATTTAACTTCATCCTGATTTCTATTGCATCCCAGGTAATGTTTTATTCTTTAAATGATGAAATTAAAATGCAAATATGGATTTAGTAACCAAGATGCCATAAGAATTGCCAAGATTAATATATAATTAACACATTGAGAGACTAGTTTATTCTTTTACTATATCTGTAGGCAAGCCATGACATTTTAAATGTGAATACAATAATTGATGTATTTTAAAAATCTGTTTTCTTTCTAGTTCCCTATGCTTAATTCTATACTGAGGCATTATTAGGCTGCCTATGATATGCCTGGTATTGGGTCATACTGTTAAATTTGTATAGAATAGTTTTAGGGATATGAAAAATTCCAAAGCTCTTTCTATCTCATTAATTAAAAAAAAATTGCATATATTTATAAGAAGTTTCCTTTAAATTTAACTACAAGAAATAATAATAATATTTCAACTCTCATTGTTTTATTTTAAATCATTTTATTCAATTGGGATGTCCTAAAATTTGTTCCTAAGAAAAGCATGGCAACTGAATTTGGACAGAAAGGAGAGCTGCAAAAGAAACAGTGGCAATTTCTATAATACCAGGTCCTCATTAATGGTACAGATGGCATAATTTGCAAGAGTTAGAGAGATGAGAATAGAGCTTTTCTTACCAAAGAGTATCTGAAGAATAATTTTCATAAGATGTAGTAAATTGAAAGCATCTGAATGAAAATTGTATTAGTAATTAATATATGCATAGAAAAGAAGAAGAGGAGCATCATTTTAGAATTTAGATGAGTTGTTCAAATAAAAAAATTTTATGGGCATTTTTATAGATGTTACATTTTCTATGTTTATTTCTATGTTCAGAGGCAATTGTGACTCAATTTCAGAAAGCTTGGAAAATAGCTTTGTGTCAAAATATGACATAATTAGAAAACATTTAGAATATTAATGGGATACATACATACTCATACACATATTCTATAACAATTTCATTAGCATGGCACAGAGGAACAATTTTGAATAAAGTATTGACGAAAAACTAATTAATCTATTTATATTTACAAAATTTTGTGATATGCATACATACATATTATGCAAAATTTCATTCAGCAAAGCAAAGGTACAGCTTTTTTTTTGGGGGGGGGGGTTGGAGAAAGAAAAAGAATCTATATATGTTACCAAGAAAATTAAATCTGGCATTTTATAGAAACCCAAAAAATAATAATCATTTCATATTATGCTGGCCAGACATAATATGGAACGATTAATATTTTATATATTTCTAAGGCTTTCTATAAAATGAAATACATATGTGATTACCTTAATTTACTACTTAAAAGTTTTGTATTAATTCATGTTTAATCATTTCCGTTTTCAATTAAAGTTCATATTTTAGAGAAGAGGCAGCCAATTTGGAAATTTCTAGAGCTATGAACAGAACAGTATAAGACTTCTATAAGAGTATGAATTATATGACTATCTGAGTTTGAAGTTTCAGAAAATTCTGACGAGGAAGTCATTAAAATCAAGAAATGAACGCTGTTTAATTGAAACTTTTAGTGATCATTAAAACACACAAACCGGCTAGTTGTAAATGATGGTTAGAAAAAAATAGAGTAATTAAAAATAAAATTATTTTCTTTCTTGGTGCAACAAATAGGTTCATATTCATTCATTGTTTTCTTTAATAAATTATGCATAAGTTTTGTTTTGTACAACTTTAATTTTTTTTACATATTTTGAAAAAAAAGTATTTTAATGATACTCTCATTTTTTCAAAGCATTTTTTTTTCTTTTTTTTGAGGAATGAATGTCATTTAAATAACAGCCTTATCATGATCCTTTTTATCAATTTACTTAAATAGTATTCATCTTCCAACAAAATGCCTAGGCTTTACATACAATGCAGAGGAAGAATATACAATAAATCCCCTATTTCATACTTTGATTAAAATGCCAGGCATTCAGTAAAACATCTAGGTATTCTTTAGATTGCCTATATTATATAAACTGCTGGTTACCGATATAATCATATAACAATAACATTAAGCATGTTTCTGAAAAATATTTTTTTGAATTATTGCTATGCTTAGCTTGTTATATCAGAAACAGGGTATAAATTTTTGAAAATAATGCATTTGCACTTTTTTTTTGGGGGGGGGGGGTAACAATTGAAAGGGTGGTTAGATCAGCAAGATATTTTGATGCAAATAATGAGATTTTACATTCATTCACTTAATCCTTTAAGTAACAGACTGGAATATGATATATACTCAGGTGTAAGAGCTGAGCCACTATTAGAAAGACAAAAGTTTGAGAAATGGAAAGAATTTTGCAAGCTAGCCAATACATTTTCAAAAAAAAAAAAAAAAATGTTATAGCATTGTGAGGAATTTTCTGGCCAATCAACTGCAAATATAATTTTGCTTAAAGATAATAAATCACATTTTATAGTTTGAATAATATTTAGCTCTCAATGTTCAAAGATATTTTACTATCTGTCATAATCATACCTTGAAGAGGCTTTAAATAATGGGACGTAATAGCCAGTTAAAACAGATTTAATTAGTTTCATCTATGCTGGGTATATGATGCTGACTGGCAGTAAAGCAATAAGCTCATAGCTTTTATTATTAGTCAGTACATTGCTACTGTTGTACTCTTATTCCACTTAGCCTAATTCAAAGATGTAGAATTAATTAATTAAAAAAACTATAAAGAGTTTGTATACTACTTCAAAAATCCAAACAAGTTAAAAATTTTAAAGTTTTGCTTATGAATAGTTTAAAGATTTTGTGCATTTAATGTAAAAGCAAATATTTTATTCATTAAAAATTACACTGATATAGGAATAAAATTTTTTGTTTTCACACTGCACTTCCAAATGAATGAAAATATTGATGGTATTATTATTTATTTGTTTTCAAAATGTCAATTTTTTTTTTTTTTTTTTTGTAAATTTGCTTTGAGATAAAAGCACTGTTTGGTGCAAGTGGTGTTTCCATTTTAACCAAAATTGTAGAAGATAAGATTGCATTGTATATACTATATGAGCTTGGTGCATTATAGATAGCATTTTACATAAAAGTATAAAATGTTACCTTAAAAATATTACAGATATTAAAAAAAAATGTCCATGTTACCAATCCAACGATGGCTGATATGATATATATTTTCACTTTCTTGCATACAATATCCACACTATCGAGTAATTAGCAGCAGAATTAATATGTGATAACTAAATTTATTCTAATCTAAACAGATAAAATTTTGCTTACAAATACTGAAACACTAAAGAGGATTTATTATAATAAGCTATTTTTAATGAAATCAGTAGTAAATTTTTTTGTTAATAAAAGATATGAAAATATTTTCATCACAAGCAAGACAGAAAAAAAATAGTATATAAAAACCAACATATATATATAATGATCAGAGTTCCTGTTTCAAGTATTTGCAGCAAAAAAATTGAGGAAGCATTTAGAAATTTAAAAACATTTTTTATTACAAAAACTTAACTATTCTTCATTCATTTGCATTGTTAAAATATTGCAAACTTCATGCAACATGAAAATTCGGAACACTTGCTTTATTTTTATGGATGCCAAAGAATGTAAGTGGAGATTTTGGTCATCTATGGAGGAAAAATTACAGCATTGACTATAAAATCTAAACCTTCACAATAAGCATCCAATAAATTATGTGCAGTAATAAATTAAATTTAATATCATGTATATTTCATGTGTTATAAAAAAAGCTAAAATTGCATATAATATCACCCTCTCTTCCTTAATTTTCACCAAGTAAACAGAAATACAGCCTCATCTAAAGAACAAATAAATAGGATTTTCAACTACAACAAAAAAGTGGGGATCTCAAATAAAATTATAGTTCAACAAGGATGTATAACACATGAAGTAGAACATTGAAATAAGGATCTAACACTAACTTTTCTTATTATTATTAGTAATTAATATATTAGGATCTAACTTTTTTTTTTACTATTAATATTAGTTTACATAATACAGTTTCAAAAAAATATTTTTTGTGTAGTGAAATATATAAGGTATCTGTCTGCTCTACTTGTGGTTCAATAGCTAATTCCTAAATTATTAGAGACAGGCACAACCTTTCTGTTGGGAAAAAAAAAAAAAAAAAAGATTTAAATGATGTAAAGAGTTGTAACTTAGGTTGATTGAGCCAATAAATGTACAGCTGCCAGAATTATGAAAAACTAAATTTTCAAATAGGCTCTCGATCTTATCAATTATATTTAGTAAAATATTTTTGAAATTGTAGTAATTTAAACAAAAATGAAGTTATAATCTCTAGTGGAATTAAAACTAGTCAAATTATAAAATTTACAATAGCACTATTGAGGCGACCATTGGTTGGCCTTAAATTCAAACCTTCATAACTCAATCAATCTTAGTTTCAGAAGAGTGGAACAATTTTGTCAAAAATATTACAGTCTCAAGAATTTTTTACTAAATATGACTGCCATATATAAATTATGGGGTTGAAAAAAGAAATTTAGGCTTAAGAATTTTTTCTGCAGTACATTTATTGATTTAAATAAAATCAAATTCTTTGTTAGAGCATTTTGCATCTGGGGGTTTCTGCTTATCTAGTACAATTTAAAAGTATTGAACCAGAATTAAAATGGATACTAAGCATATTAGATGTGCATGTGGATTTTTTTTAAAAATGTATACACAAAGAACACTGGTGGATAAGATCAATAAAAATTGTTCATATTTCGGTAATTTACAAACCACATATCATTCTAATAAACCTTAAAATAAAAAATGCGTCATAATGACATCAATTTTTTGAAAATTCAATAATTATGAATAAGTTTTTATTATTAAATCAATTGTTCATTATTTTTAATTTGTTTATTATTAACAAATTGGTTGGTTTTCAATTTGTTTATTATTAAATCTGACATCATATAGTGAAATAAAGAATTATACTTGAGAGTAGGGAGCATTTTGAAAGTTTTCAACATTTTGCTTTTGAAATCAAGGTTGATTTTTACAATTAGAAATATTTGTGTATAGACTTTCAACATAATCTAAACTTTTTGGGCCATTATTGATGGAAAGGTTTATAATTCTGTGTAAAACATAATAGTAAGTTAAGAAATTCGAATTAAATGGATAAATAAAATTAACTGACTTTTTAAAATAGACAACTAGTAAGAGAAAGCAACTCAATAAAATGCTAATTAAGAATGGGATTTTACAGAATACTTGAAGAAAGATAGACTTTAGAAATAATTTTTTAGATTTCTTAAGAGAAATGAGTAAACAATTTTTTTAAAAACATCAAGGAAATTTCGAACACATAAGATCGAAAGTTCTCGCTTTTAGATAGAATTAACCCTACAATGTTGTTAAATCAAAAAAAAAAAAAAAAAAAGTTGTATGTGTAGGCCCTTATTGCGAATAAAAAGTATTCAACATTTTTGTGATGAGTTTTTCCCTCCGTATTAACGCAGATAATTTGCGGTTATTGCACTAAATCCCACGACTAATCAGGAACTCACTTTATTCGACTCCCCTCCACCCCAACCCCGACAAATAAATTTGAAAACTACTATAACACTGATGATTTCTAACCAAGATTTCAGTAAATATGGAATGGTTAAAGAAGAATTTTTTAAATTGTTATTAATATTCTCTATTATTTAGCAATGAATAACAAATAGTATTAGAATAGAATAAACATATATAGTATTTGTCTTAACATAAGCAGCGCAAATATGCGGGTTGCACAAATTTCATTTTTCACCACTGTGCGCTCGTTTTACGGGGTATTTCACTAAATCTCGCGGTTTTATCTTATACTACATTATCTTTACTTTCTAAAAGCACGAAACTCTCGAATATATTAAATTACAAAGTTAATTTAATATCTGCTCTTCAAATTTTTAATTGTATTTCTTGCTCGAGATTATTGATTGTTAATTATGAAAACAGACCATTAGAATCAAATGGAATGTTTTAATTTCGATTGAGCAAACTGATTTATTTGATTCGGATAGCACCAAGAGAATTAGATTTTATTTTTTTCAGAAATTTTATTTCTTGATACTGAATGATAAATACTTTTTCTTTTATTTCAACAAAATTTCATTCTCATGCCTTCACTGGCCATATACGTTTCTGAATTATCATTATCTCAAATGGCAACGGGCTTTCGCTAAATTACGAAGACAAACTGACAAAAATTTATGAATTTGCTTCAACTAGCATCCAGTTCGTTATTTACCAATTAAAAAAAAATGGGTAACAAAAGATCAACAATATTTGTTAACAGGCCAGAAAATACTAACTGGCGTTTAAACAAATTCTGTATCATTTTTCTTATCTTCTTCATTGCAATCGTTTGGTTTGTAATACAGTATATACTGTAAGTATCGTTACAATATTTTCTTTTTCTAGTTATGTTTCATTTACAATTAACGATGGAAACAAATGTATGCAATTATCATTAAAAATTCTTTTTTATTTTTACTTCATTTCTGAAAATTTTCTTTTATCTCAATCAGAACAAACAGGTCAGCGAAACAGGTAAACATTTACATGCTGATTTTAATAAATGAAACCGGATGAGAGTAGTGAAAAAAAAAGTACAATTGCAACACTCAAAACAAAATTATTTATGGCTTTTTTAAGGGTTTTTTATTATTATTATTATTATTATTATTATTTAGTTTCAAAGCTTTTGTTGTAATATTTCGTTTTGAATGTGAAAGAATTTATAACGTGACTAATAATATTTATGTGAGTTTGTAATCCGCATAAACCAAACGATAAAAGTGAGATTCATTTTGTTTTCATAACCGAAACTATATATATACAGTGGCTCCCAAAAGTGTTCGTACACCAACAAGAATCAATTAAAAACCTCATTATTTACCATTATATATTCTTATTTTTACATGAAAATTTTTTTGATAGCATATTTTTACAGTTCTTAATAAAGCAGTGAAGAATAAATTTTAATTACGATGCAAATTATATTTTTTAAAAATGACAATAAATAAAATTGTACAAAAATAGGACACAAAAGTGATCATACATTTTAAAAAAACATCACTAAATATGAAATTTTCTAAATTTTTATAAATGTTTAGTATTTAGTAGGATATCCTTTATTCTTTATAACAGCTTTTAAACGTTTGGGCATAGATTTAGCTAAACGGTCGGTTACTTCTGCACCGATCTTGTTCCATTCTTCGATCATTACTGCTTTCAATTGAAATTTCGATTTAATGTCGTGACTTCTTATTCGCACCTCTAATTCTTTCCAAATATGTTCTATAGGGTTTAAATCCGGTGATTGAGCTGGTGTTTTAAGGGTTTGAGGGCAATGATAGAGGCAAAAAACCGAACATTCATTGCCGTGTGCTTAGGATCGTTGTCTTGGTAATACACAAAGTTGTTTAAAATGCCCAATTTTTGTGCTGACACTTTTAAATTATTATTGAGAATATTTATATAAACTCCATGATCCATTATACCATCAATGAATACTAAATTGCCTACTCCAGCCGCTGACATACACCCCCAAACCATGACACCTCCACCGCCATGTTTTAAATTTTTGGGATTAAGTTCTTTTTTTTTCTCCATTCAATGATTCTCCCATCCAACCCAAAGATGTTAAACTTACTTTCATCTGCAAATAAGACACGATTCCAATAGCTCTCTGGCTGGTTTATCATAGATTTGGCAAATTTAAGCCTAGCAATTCTGTTCTTCTGACTTACAAAGAATTTTCTTCGTGCAGAGCGGCCATGTATACCAGCATTCCGAAGAATTCTACGAATAGTTTCACAGGAAATAGAAGTTCCATTTGATTCATTATATTGTGAAATAAACTTTATTGCACTCAGACGTGGATTTTTTAGAAATTTACTCACAATATTTCTTTGACTTCTAGCTGACAGAATTTGAGGGCGACCATTACGAGGCTTGTTTGCAATCCTTTTTCCCTCTCTGTAACGTTTTATTATGCTTTGCACCGTTGAATGAGGTAGATTAGTTATAGTTGCAATGCCTCTAATTGATTTTCCAGCTTTAAAATGAAATATAATTAATTTTCGTACGTCTAAACTCGTTTCTTTACGAATGCGCGTCATATCTAAGAATAAAGTAAATAGAATAAATAATTGTGATATTAAATATTGAAATCAAACGATTTTAGTGTATTTTTCAATTAGAAGAAAAATAAGCCGCAAAAGATATTTTTATGATGAATTTAAATAAATAATGTTTGGATGTACGAAGACTTTTGTGTTCTAATTTTGTGACATTTTTTATTTATTTATTTTTTAGAACAATACTACTTGATTTTTTATAAAAATATTTGTTCAGTTTTATTAAGAACTATTTAAAGATACTAATTAAAAAAACCCAACTAATAAAATGCTTTATTAAGAAGTATAGAACACAATTTCTGCAAATTTCTTTAGTGTACAAACACTTTTGGGAGCCACTGTATATATATACATTATAACTTGAAATATTAATAAAAACATCGCAATTAATTCACAGAAACGTTTGTATTAAACCAGCATTTCTGCATTTCATTTTGATTCCTTTATCCTGTTTAACTTGTCAAATGTCAAGGATATTTTGTAGAAATTTAACAATGGTGAGTTATTTCGCAGTTGACATTCTTAATATAAAGAAATATTTACCTATAATACCGTAATACCTATAATATCCGTAATTATGTTTTATAAATCAGCTTAAAGGTATGATTAGGAGTACGAAAAGGCTATAGAATGAAATTAGCGACTGTTTTGCCACTATTTTTTACACATTGAACTTTTATTGTTACATATTTTGTGTTAATCTGTACTATTTATAATTTACACGGAAAATGATCAGCAGTAAATCTTATTTATTAGTTCTGTAAAAAAACGTTTTTTTTTTTTTTTTTTTTTTTTAAATTGGTTTTGTCTACATTAACAACAAGGTAGCAAGGTTATCCACAGCAACGTAGCAACCGTTACCAGCGAAATTGCAGAAAAAGGAAACAAATTTACACGGAAATATCATAAAACTATTTTTATTTACAGTAAGTGGACCAAACATAAAATCCTAATAAATAGTAGGTATTTGCATTTAAAATGTAATTAATTTTTTACAAAAAATGTGTAATAATAATTTTATCCTGGCGTTGTGTAGAAATGAATTAATTATGGTATGATTTTTACATCAACATGAATTTTTAAATATTATACTTTAATATTTTTTATTAAACTCATATTTTCAAAGATGGTGCCTACAACGCAAATATAAAATAATAATAACAAGACGCGTTGCTATCAATGTTGAAATTCTATTATTTCAAGATTTGAATACTTAAAATATGTGAAAAAAATATTTTATGTATAAAAATATATTTTATTTAAATGTTAATCTCCTGCTTAAGACGACGACACTTCTTTATGTGGTAATTTATTTTTTGACTAATGCTTGACCAATTCAATGAAGTTCCATTTAATAAATTTTTTTTTAAAGAATATAAAATCGTTCCATCAAGCAATGATACATATTATATTATGTTCTTTTATACATCACATGGAAAAACCTTAGTACAATTTAGTATTTCCGAAATAAATTCCTTATGAACACAATAGATGGCAGCACGAAAGACTTTCGTTGATATATTGAGATTCATCGATTTAAAGGCATATTTTTAACATTTGTATTGTATATAGAGACACAGATATCGATCGATTGATAATTTTTACAAAAATTAAAATTTGTATAAAACATTTAACTTTTTGAGGAGTACTATATTAACATTTCTATAACCTTAAAAGAAATGATTAAAATTTTATTCCCTGACAAAAATATTTTTTACACGAAGAGAATTTTTCCTACCTTTAATTATCTCCAAAGAGAATGGGGCAAAGTATCCAACAGCTCCTCAAGGGATTTGAATATATCTGCAGACCATCCCCCCTCTGCCTCGTAGGGGCGAGCCTTTATTATTTTCCATTTATATGGGAAGTGTAAAACAAGGTTCCTTTTCCCTTTCAATGCCTTGAACGCACGCGTACCTGTGATAAGATTTTAATCACAAAGCGATTAAATTGGGCATTCTCCTATAAGATCTAAGTAAGATTCTACCCTCCAACTCGGTTCTATAGAAGGGAAGAGTTTTTCAACCCATATGTTTATAATTATTCAATAACACAAAGGAATTAGATAGAAACACCTGCTAATGGAAATGAAAGTTCAGCGAACAACATCATTAATCCACCCACACCCCTCCCATTATAAATTATCTACAAAGAAAAATTACGCGTACTTTCCCTTCAATATATTCAACAATCCATGCATACTATACACATGAAAGTATGCCTTGAGAATTACGGGGTAAGGTTTCAAAAGCCGCAGGAGCCTGAAAACTGAAAAGGCAGTAGGATATCAAAAGAGAAAACGCTGTGCAATTAGTTGAAATAGAAAAGAATGAAAAACTAATAAACTTGGTTTTGCATTACCTATGTGAAATTACAAAAGCAGGAGAATATTTCATAAGTTCCAATAAAAGTGAATTCAAGTAACAAATTTTTCAGAAAATATGTCCGGGTTTTTTTTTCGTGTTAAATACTTTTATTTTACTGTGATATTAAATACTAGCCACATTTGGTGACCAGCCCGTTCGCCAATCTTAATGCTCGTTAAAATTTTAATAATTAAATATTTTATGTAATTCCTACTTTAAAAGTTTCTTCATCAAAATATTTTAAAACTAACATAACTAACATATTTTAAATAACGTAATATGTATCTCTCTCTAATTTTCTGTTAGCGCCCGTAGAATTTATGCTTTAAATTAAAGTGGAAATGATTAATCTGCAATTAATATAAATAATATTTCTTACTGAAATAAAGCATTTTTTTTTTTAAATATGATTACTGAAAACAGAGTCACTGAGCATTTAAACCTTATGGGCACTAAAGAATATCTTTCTTAATTTATGTAATATCTCAAGAATTTGTCAACAAAATTTCTCAGATTATTCATGAGCAAATCAATTAATTAACAACGTTTAATTTTAAATGCATCAAACACTAAGAAAATAAACAGAATCGTTTAAAATAATCGGTCTGAAACAGGTTTAAAAAAATACTTAAAAAACGATGTACTTAAAACTATAAGCATATACAAAAAATATATATAACTAACATAAATACAATTTAATTACAAAAGCATACAACTAACCTAAAAATAATTTAAATCAAGTCGCATCCGTTGAAAATAGTA
The DNA here is from genome assembly GCF_947563725.1 of Argiope bruennichi. Taxonomy (NCBI): domain Eukaryota; kingdom Metazoa; phylum Arthropoda; class Arachnida; order Araneae; family Araneidae; genus Argiope; species Argiope bruennichi. The sequence goes on from NC_079162.1 coordinate 64,402,573, forward strand.
GTCAACAATCAGAATTTAATGAGCATGAATTTTCAACGCGTTATGGTAACGCAATGCAGATTATACATTTTTTATTTCCGTTATTCTGTTTTATTTTAATTCAAAAGTACTTCAGAATGAATCTGAAAGATCGATTAATTAACAACGTTTAATATTAAATGCATCAAACATTAAGAAAATAAACAGAATCGTTTGAAATAATCGGTCGAAAAATGTTAGGCCTAACCTCATTAGCGTGGGAGAAAAAACTGAAACCTTACTAATTTGGCGGTGAGGAAATGAAGATTTTTTTGACGGGAAAGATAGTTTTTAATTAATAATTAAAATTTTAATTAAAAATTCAAAAAAAGGGACTCCAGGCGCACATTCCCGACCTCCAAGGTATACATGTATCAAATTTGGTAGCTGTAGGTCAAACGGTCTGGCCTGTAGATCGCAACCACACACACACACATTGAACTTTATTATAAGTATAGATATCAATAATTTTCATTATACATATATTCATTTTAAAATAGCAGTTAATGATAATTTAAAGGAGACATATTAAAAATAAGTTATATAAATAAAATTAGCTGAAGTAGTAGCACCATTGAAACAAAAAAAAAAGCAATTCAACGACAATTGTTCACTGTTCTTTAATGGCTAATAAAACAGACAAGCGATGAGATATTTTTGCCACACTTTTTTCAATTACTGTGATTGGTCCGGAAACTACATTAAAAAATCTTTCAATAAATAAATTGTGTAAAGAATCTTGGAAGTTTTTGCAGCAAACATTTAACCGAAAAATTATTTTCTTGTGCTACAAATTTTAAAAAAAATGAATTTCATTTCCAAAAAAGCCATTAATTTAAAATTATTTTTAAGACATTATAATTAAGCTTCATTGCAGCAGCAATTTTCTTAAATTAATGAAACATTCTAGTATCCATTAAATAATTTTTGTGGTAAACAGGAATTTTTAAAAAAAAATAAATAAAAGTGTCTGCTTCTTTAAATAATTATTTCTAGTGAAATACTTTTATTTTATTGTGTTATGAAATAAATATTTTTTTTTCATTGTAAATATATTCATTTAAAAATATTATTGAATAATAATTCGTATAAAATCAATTAAAAAATTTAATAGGGGAGAGTATTGTATCTTTAACCACTTCTGTTAGTGCTGGTAATGAGAGACAAAATATGTAAATTTTTGAATTAAATTCAAATATTACGCAATAATTACTTAATTTAATTTGTTGCTTTTTAAAGTAATGGATACATCAGCAAATAAAAATATTTATCTGAACATCAGCAAATAAAAATATTTATCTGATTTCATTACTAAAAAGTAATTCACCTAAGATAATTTAATCAGATTGTGAGAGAGATGGTAATTTGTAGATGCCATCTATATCTGACGGTCTTTTGGCCTACAGCAAGAGATTTTCATTCTTATCTGAATAAACATTATAATGACGAGTAGGTAATTGTTTTGGAAGACGAAAGAAATTTTTCTCTTTTCATTTCTTTGTCGATTAGAAGTTTTTTCTTGAAAGAAGGATTAATTGAAATATGTCTCAGTTGTAAGCACACTTCAGTCTGCAATTCGATATATAATGTTATGCAGTTTCTTATATCTATGTAGTTAATTCTTTAGATCATTTTTCATCCAAGATTCTGTTCTTATTATATTACTTTTCGACATTTAGACTACTTTGATCTTCAATTTACTTCACATGACAATTTTCCTACCGCTATTTAAGCACTTAATTAATCACACTCGACCAAGTCCCAAAAAACTGCTGTGTTATACCTTGACAACCATGAATATTCCTGTTATAAAAATGACAAAAAAAAAAAAAGTGAGACTATTATTATTCTATCTTTACAACAATCATCGAATATCTCTGTATGACAGGGATGTATTTGACCCATTTCAAACTTATTACAATGGACAAATGAACGTTCATATCAAATAAAAGAACTATTACTATATGATGTGGAAAAACTGGGTTACTAAATCTGACTGCATGTAATATCATGCAGAGGTTCAATGCTGTAAGTTTTGTTCCCTTTAACATCAATAATTTTTATTAATGACAAATTTCTATCTGAAAGGCCAAAGATTCATCCATACCTTGTGCATGATTCAACCATTGTAGGTTTGCCAAATAGATTCTGATAAAAAATTTTCCAGTCTAAACATACCATTGACCTCCTCAACGATAGAAAAGGTGAAGCTTTTCCCGAAGATTAAACAAAGAGTAGGAAATAATAATTAAAAACCAAAAGTACAATTAAAAATTATTATTGACAGTTCTGAAAAACTGGCCTCACAGGTACTAAAATCAAATGATGGATCCAAACAAAAAACATAGAAAGAGATTCATAAAAAAATCTGCAGCTTTAAAAAAAATGGTTAAGAAAAAAAATTAATTAAATTTGAAAGTAGTAATTCCCCCCCCCCTTCGAATTATAAAGTTTGGTAAATATTTTTCTAATTCATTAAAAAAATAACATAAATACATTTTAAAAGGAAAGTGCATTTTAAAACTATAAGCTCTTGTATATAGCTATATAATTATTTTATGTTATAAAATTCATTTCCCATTTTTGCTTATAATTCCATTTTTGCTTTAGCTATATTATATTAGTATTTATAATAAGTGAAGGTTAAAATACAACACTCCTGGTCAAAAGTACAAAAGTAAATAGTACTATGCACTAACTACGCTTGTTAACCATCATGAAAGATTAAAAAAAAACAATTAAAAATATTAAAATTAAAATCCTGAGTTTATTAAAATATGTAATAAATGCAAAACTAAGCAGAATTAAGATCAGCAATCGCAACAAAATTGTGAACTTTTGTTCAAAACCATTAAAATCATGGAAAGGTATAATACTCTCCCCTATATATACTTTAATCTAAATTAATTATAAAATCCAATCAAAATTATAAGAAACAGTTCCATAAATTTAAACCAAGTTGCCAACTGGACGATAAATCTTCATGGGGTGGTAGGACATTTTTATTCTACATTTTTAAAAGCAATAACTGATAAGTAAATTGAATTTTTGATGACTAAATTTGTTTTGAATATATTCATTAAATTTAGAAAGATTTCTTTTGCAGAAAACATTTATGTCAAAAATCTTCTTCATTTGTTGCAAAAATTATCACCAGGAAAAATTATTTCCCTGACATTCGAAATAATTTTAAATGGCAATTTCTAATTGATATTTTTTTAAAATAAAAATCATCCAAATGTCATTAACAATAATTTTTGCACTAAAATTATAAGAACAGGTTTATATATATCCATAATATTGGATAGGCAATTTCCCACCACCCTGGAGACCTACCAAGTTATATTATAATCCATAGGTAAAAGATTTAAGTCAACTGACAACTCTGACATTGATGATCATATTGTTACAGTTCTATAATATTATTTAATATTAAAGTAAAATGTCAAGTAGCAACTTCAGAGATTCAAATTCTACAGCTGGACAAAAGAGTTTTACAGTACAAAGAGGCTTTCTAATACAAAACTAAACACTAAATTAGTAACATAGATTGTTTTATTTTACTTAAATGCTGTTAACTTTTCCAGTTATCTTAAAAATTTAAATATATTAATATATTTGAAACTGAAAGTGTATTCTTGATATTTCAGAGAGAACATAGAGGATCATTGTGCTGAACATTTTTATATTTTCTTTCCACCTGAAAACCATCTTTGAAAGAGATTGGATATCTATATTGCATGGTTCGAGTCTTCATTTCATATTTTGATATCTATATTTGCAACAGTTAAATAAACTGTCATTACACAGTTGATTTTGTAGCAAATAAAAATTTCCTGAAGCTTGATTTTTTAAAATTTTATTTATCATCATTATTATTATTTTAGTATTTATCTTTTTACACTAAAAATCCTCTGAACAGCTACTTTTTTTTTTTTTTTTTTTTTTTTACCTTTCAAATTCATGGGTTTGTTTTTACAGTAAGTTTGGTCTAAATACCATGTTTCTAAAATTATTAACTGTCTGTACAAGATTTCAAAAATCCTCTAATAAATAAATTCAATATTTATAAAAACCTTTTCTTAAAATAAATAAATACAAAAAAAAATCATTAATGATTAATTTACTTAAATTGAGCTTACCTTTCGTAATGTTGCAAGGAATTCGTTTCTTCAAAAAACACTGTCTCCAATTCCTGAAGTGCAGGAAACTGATGATGATCAATTTATTTGATGTAGTTTGCTGATATTCTCCAGGGAACCAGATATTTGGCAAAGCAGTCCATTTTATGAATAAAGAGATAGTATAAAAGGCCTGGCTTTTAAGGAAGAATATTACTCACTATAAACAAGAAATTCTGTAAAATTACACCATACAGAAACACAGAATCTCATTCTGATAGAGCATACTACTAATTATACTTTCATGGAAAACATAAAATTTAAAATGATGCTTTCCAACACAAGCAATTCTATGTCCTGTAACGAAATCTCTGTAGAATTTATGGTTTGGTTTGGTTATATATTAACGTCCCGTTTTGAAGCAACACTAGGGCTATTTTGAGACGGACCTCGTAATTTTGAACCACGGTCAGATGACGAGGACGACACCTGAGCTGGCACCCTCCTTTCCACACCGCACCACACCAGCGGGAGGACGTTTGGTCATGACGGATTTAACGTGCAACAGACCCCCTTACACGACGGTTCTTCGGTGGAATCGGGTCTCGAACCTGAAACCCTCCGGTTCCGAAGCCGAGACCTTACCACCAGGCCACCGCGGCCTCTGTAGAATTTATGATAATGCCTTGTATGCAAACTATAAAAATTTTAAAATATCAGAAAAAATATTTTCATTCATATTCATGAGTTTGCCAGCAGCCCTAAAATAGAGGCAGAGAAATTAACTGCTTGTACTGAAAAGGTTATCTTTCTGCAAAACGGGTGAAAGGTCCAAGGCCATTCTTTAAACTAGACATATCAAGTTAGGACATGTCAAGACAAGACTAGTTATATCAAGGAATAGATTATGTTGAATCGAAGATTATGGAGAATTAAGGTAAAAGAAAATATGATTACTACTTATCTATTATAAAAGAACCAACAATTATTTAAAGTAATATAATGCTGCTTCAGCAATAATTAAAGCCACAAAAAAAAAAAGAATTTATAAAACTAAATCACAAAACTCAAGACACTATCCACACAGAATGATGCAAATACCAATACTCACAACTAATAGATCCATTTGTCTCTGACAAAATCGTATCTTCATTCAGAATCTTTATTAGACTGCTTACGTCAAAGGAAGGTCATCCTGCACAATAATTTGGCAAAAGTAAACAGCTTTTTAATAACGGTCTTTGTGACATGAAAAGCTTTTGTCAAAGAATAATCAGTTCCATACTAGTCTGGTAGACCCTGGTCTCAAGAGAAATAAATTACAAAAAATCAAACATGAAGAGATAGGCCACAAAGGGCACATGCATTGTAATGCACTAATTTGTTTTCATATTAAATATTTGTTTATGTTTAATTGAAGCACAAATAAAAAAAAAACTGATAGCATGTTTTTGATGTGTTTCGTCAATTTTACTTAAAGATGAAGGGACCATAAAGGAAATTTTTCACGAGACGTGATTAGGGGTTGCAATATCGGACCAAAATTTCAATACCGGTATTCGGTAATTTTTAGATCTTAATACCGGGATACCGGTTTTAATACAGGTAGTAGAAATTTTTGAAAAAGAAAGAAAACAAAGATGTTTCTTTTTTTATTTGCCAGTTTTATTAGAGAGTGTAAGTATCACAAAAAATAATTTGTAACTTATAAATTATAACAGTATATAAAGAATCACAAAAAAGTAAAGGAACATCTTATTTATTTAAATCACAAAAAAAAAAAAAAAAAAAAAAAAAAAAAATGTAAACATCACTATTCAGTCTGTGGTACTATTGCAAATTTTTGAAATGTGATCTTAAAAAACATAATGCATTAATTGTACTGTCATTAAGCTTGGAATGTAATTCTGTGCAAAAATTACCAGCTGTCGAAACCACTATTTCGGCATCCACGCTAGTTGGTGGTACTGTTAGCAATGCGCGATTTACTTTTTGCAAGTATTTACCTCTAAATCCCTCATCTTCAAATAAATCGATTTCTCGTCGGATGGTTTTGGATATAGCTGATTTCTGTATTGTATTTTGGTTTATTCAATTTTTTTTTATTTATCGCAAATTCTAATTTTTATTCAAGAGAAAATTCCTTTTCATTATCGACATGAGTGTCATCATAATCTTCGATAACTGAACCGAATTCTTTTGAATGTGGATAGGTTTGTGGGCAAAAAATTTTAAGAAAATTTACTCTAAACTTAATCAGATTTGAATTGGTTATTTTCTTTTCTTCTTCTTCATTTTTAAAATCATAATTATGTAAATACCATAAGACATTTTCTATTTCGGTATGTCTTTCTTCTGATCGATTTTTCAATGTAATATATAATTCTTCAGATAGTGATGTGTGCTGTTCTTTCAGTGACTGCAATATCAAATTTATTGTTGCATTAGCTGTTAATAAATTAGAATCTCTCCGACATAATGCCTCAATAGTCAGTTTGATTGGAAGTAGAGCTGATTTAGTTCTGGATATTAAGTCGAATTCACCATCTGAAAAAATTAATTTACAGGTTTAATTCGATTATTGCTTTTTGGATTGGATTTCTCAGTTTCAAAAATCGTTCCATCATTAGGAGTAAACTGTTCCAACGCGTTTTAGAATCTAATATTAACATATATTCTGTTTTATTTTCAGTTAGTATATATTTTAGTAATATATCATTTTTTTTATAGGGCAACGTTTAAATATCTTAACAATTTTTCGAAGTTTATAAATTATAGGAAGCAATTCTTGATGGGTTAATATTTCATCCTCATTAGCAATATCTTCTTCAACAATTACATTGTCATTATCTTCATTGCCAATATCACTCTCACTCTTCAAAGTTGGAATTCGGAGATTCTGTATCCACAGTATTTGGATTCTTCTGTTGCTTATTTATTATTATTTTTTTTCGGTATAATACATCTATTACTCCTAATTGAATTCCATGAGCATAGCACAATTGCTGATTTGCACCAATCAACTTTCCATCTTTTTTCATAACTGTTGCTCCTTCAGTCGTTATGGAAACAATATCTTCTTTCAGGGATAATCCATGTTTCGCTAATTTAGATTTAAGCAATTAATTAAGCCATTAATTAGCTAATTAATTTCGCCCATTAGGGAGACATAAAAACAAAAACGTATACTATTTTGCTATGTTCGCGATCCCTGAACATATAGTAATTTTAAAAATTTCTAGTAAATACCGAAAAAACGGTATTTAAACTTGTGAATATCGGTATTACAAAATTGTACAAATGGCTCAAAATACCGGTCCCGGTATTGCAATCCCTACACGTGATTGAAAGAACTGATCTTAATATCTATAATGATAAAATAGCCAGTAAGAAATAAAGGCTGTGATCTTTTGTTACTCAGGTGACTAGAATGCCATTTAACCCAAAAAATGACTTAAGGACTAAAGGACTTAAAGACTTCCAGATATGCAGGACTTGGAAGATTCCAAAATAGGAAGAAAAAAAAATTATTCGGGGGTTGGAACTTTAATAGTGGCAACACTGCTGTAAAAACGCCACGCAACAAAACCAAAGAATGTCAGGTATACCACACGTTAGCTACATACCTACCTTATCTCTCCGCAAAAAGACTCGTCCTTCCTACATCACCCGCATGCGGAGTGACGCGAAGAACTGATCCTTGTATTAGCTTGCGGTCTAAAGTAAGTGTTGTCAGGATGTTTTTAAAACAAGAACAAAGAAGTTGGATAAAAATTGAACGTGCCAGAGGTCGTACAGCACGACAATGTCATCTAGGGCTACAAGAGGCTTGCGGGGAATCTGCTTTGCCTTACAGAATTATTGCAAGATGGGTAAAAGCTTTCAATGAAGGACGCCAAAATGTGGCAGAAGTGCATGCTGTTGCACAACACCCGATAGACAAGGCCACTGCGGTCTTCCGTGAAGTAACAACGAGACGGTACACTTCATTCCCTTAAAGTTAAGTCTCTGCGCGCTAGAGAGTCAAGAGAAATTACCTTTCACTTGTTAATATCATTTCATATACTTCCATATCATGCAATTCAACACACATATATTGTAGAATTCATTAATAATTAAAATGCAGCCGCTTTCCACATCACCCAGGAGGTACGGCGCTTGGTATGCATTACCTTTTTTGCATTATGTGCAGGGCAGGTTTCCCAGTAGGTGTATCTCCCCTAGATTTAAAACTATTTATTTAGCAAAAACTGAATGAAAAAATTGTCGATTAATTTCAAAACAATTCCATACAAAAATGTTATGAATATTTGACTTGGCGTCAAGTCCAAGAAAGCAATAAAACAATATTTCACGAAACAATATTCTATTCTATTGACACTTCAAAAAATATCCAATAAATCTTTGAACATTAGATGAGCCTTCTTATTTAACTATATATTTTATTATTTTGTTAGAAATATCTTTACTAAATTTATCAAATTTTCTTTCCTTTCCGGTTTTAGAAGAGTTTTTCAAACTATCATGTAATTATTCAATAATGCATTGACTGCAGACCAAATTACCAATCTATAAACATTTTCTGGTTTATATCCTGAAATGCCTTTGCCATAATCATGTACTTGTTCTTCATTCACTACATCATAAAAAAATTATATCTACTGCGAAATATTTTTGATTAGAAAATTTCTTCTTCATATATGGTACATAAGTTCTGAATTATAATCAGAGCCGGCCTTCTCTATAAAGGAAATTGGGTGCAAGAAACCATTTGGAGCCCCAAGTTTTTTGTAAAGTAAAAAAAAAAAAAAAAAAAAAAATACAAACATAATATATAATGCTATTGCGTGTATATCTGTTAAATGATTTTGTTTTTGCTTTTAATTACTTCAGAAAAATAACAATTTTTTTTTTCGATGATTTGTTCAGCAAATGCTTGTAAGCTTCTTCACACCTTTATCAATCACAGTTCTTCCCTACTTTTAATTGCTGAATTTAATTTGAAATCTTTTATATCAGTGATTAAGTTGACACATTTTTAAATCTATCTTCTATCTGTACAATGACAGTATCAATTACTGTGATATTTTTAATACCCAAATTCTTTAACTTCATCTTTTATTTCGGAATATAATCTTTTTCTTTTTCGAATTCGTGTTTTAACAAAATTTTCTGAAATATTCAAATTGCATTCTATAACTTTTGCTTCGTCTAAAAATGTGTTGAATTCTGTACTTAAATTTTGAACTTCAGTTTTAATTTTACTGATTAATTTAAAAGCCGAATAAAAAACAACTGTTTATTTAAGAGGGGCACTTAATAATTTTCCTGACTTCGAATCAAATATACTAGTTTCTCTTTCAATATCATTTGTTTTAAAATGCAATTCACAGTCCTACAGTAAAGGAAATTATTCGTAAATATTGACTTCCTTTAATGTTTCATTTAAATACAATAACAAATATACAACATAAAACAATATGTAAGTACGAAGAGTTTTTATTTTGTTTACTCTCAGGTTTTTATCATTATGTTATATAATAAAATTTAACTATGTAAACGTAATTATAGAAATAATAGTAAACAAAGCTTGTAAACATAATTACGGCAAATATTATAATTGTTATTGACAATAATACTGCCTACATTACAGCATTTTATGAAATAATTCTTTTCATAATGCACTTGATTAAAATCACGAATAATAGATATTACTGAGCTGTTACATTTCTAATGTGAGAATAAATGATTTTTCATTTAGAAACATTAGACATTACTTTAAAATAATTAAATGAGCTTACCTTACGATGCTGCATCGGATAAAATCCTTCACGATGTATGGTACTTAACCATTTCTTTTTAAGCTCTTCATTTTTAGAAAAGACAAAAACCCTTACTCTTGGGCTATTCCTGTAATTTCCATTACAGTTTGGAACACAACAGATCAAAGGCATTTCTATTCTTTATTTTTAGTAATTCAAATGATTTTTCTTGCAAATAAGAAAAGGCACTTCATGTTTACTAAAACACAGAAGGGCCACTGGCTAAAATATGGCGTGGGAAGCGAAGAGTTCGTTTCTTATCAGTAAACTTGATGAGGGTGAAATTCCTTCCCTCGGTCCCCCAATTCACACCCACTCGTGTAACCTCTCAGGGCGACGTCATTACTTTCTGTGACGTAAGTGTTCTGACCTTGTCTATAGGGGGTTGTGGCTGTTACCGCACTAATGAACAGTGATCGATGCCAGACCATTCATGAGCTGACCCGACAGACAAGGTTTGCGCATACAACTGTGCTGCACATTTTGAAGGAATGTCTGGGCATGAGAAAAATTGCTTCACGATGGGTTCCACATCATTTGACGGAAATACAGAAATGACTACGATACGATGCTGCTCGAACCCACCTGGAGCGATATGAGCGCGAAGGAGAGACTTTTTTACTCCGTATCATTACGCTGGATGAGACTTGGGCCAGATCGTACCAGCCAAAACTGAAACGACAATCAAAAGAATGGCGTCATTACGGGTCACCACGAAGTTCGAAATTTCTTCAGAATCTCAGCAATGTGAAAGTTATGCTGATTCTCGTGTACGACTGTGATAGTGTCATCCTAACGCATACCGTTCCCCCCCGGAAATCGTTAATGCACAGTATTACTGCTAATTTTTGGAGCACCATCTCAGACCAGCTTTGAGAACAAAAACGGCGACACTTTCTGCAGAACGTCCCTATCATTTTGCGTTACAATGCTCGGCCGTATGCAGAGTAAGCTGTGGCTGATTTGCTCGATGGGGCTGGAAAGTACTTTATCATCCACCATACTCCCCAAATCTAAGCCCTTGTAACTTTGACTTAATTCCTAAGATGAAGGAACCACTTCAAGACATTCGCTTCAAAACTGTTCCAGAGATTCTTGCGGCAGTAGACCGATCCATTCGAACTATCAACAGAACAGGCGCTGCTACAGGTGTTCTGCGACTTCCACATTGTTGGAAACGGGTTGTACACAATGCTGGAGACTATATTGAAGGACTGTAAAACATGGTGACATGAATCACTTTTGTATTCCATGTAAATAAATAGATGCCACTATTAAAGTTCCAATCTTCGTATATAAATTTCATAATTGGGTGTTTCTTTGAAAATCGAATCAATATCAGAGTAAATGTTCCAAAAATAGGGAAGGACACACAGAATAAATTTAGTTAGCAAATTCTGTAGATGATTAACTTCAAATTACTGCACATAGATAACTATTTCTATCATGTTTCTGCTGTCTTCGCATAAATATGCAGTTTTTGCAAAGGTATACAAAATCAATTCTACTCTGGTTTTAATCATAGTTAAAGTAGCACTCTCCATATATTGCCAGAATTACCAGTTAGTGAGGAATGAAACTATGGTATTTACTGATTCTAAATCTACTTTGATATTCTCTATTTCGCTTTCTCTAACGGAAACTAAAAAATTACGAAAAATAAACTTAAATGAAATGAAAAGGTTGATTTGTTGAAAAAGGAAAACAATTTAATTTTATTCAAAGCTTCATACATAAAAGTTTTCCTAAATTTTATATTCAAGCTACTAGGATGTTTCAGAACCTTTAATTTTAATTAGAATAGAAATAAACTAATACCAAAGTTAATTAATATTTTGAATAAACAACGCTCAGTCTCATCAATTCGCACATATATATAAAGTTTGCTTGGAATTCCTGTTCTAGAACTTGGCAACATAGATTTGGCCATAGGAAAAATATGAAGTTTCTATGTTGAAGTATGTATGTAGCAAGTTTAAAATAAGACAAGCAAAAAAAATTGTTAGGACTTGCATACTTGATACTTTTTTGCCTTATTATTTAAAGTAATAAGACACATAGTTTTCTTAATATTAACTGCTCAATAATTGCAAATTTCAGATACGCTGAAGTAAATAATTTTGCTTGGAACAAGATGGAATGTGAAAATAGTACTTCAATGGCAAAAAATATTAATGAAAATGGGAATAATCATTTTATATATAATTTTTGTTTTATTTTTTTATGTGGAAATAGGAAACACAGGATATTTTAATTTAGTAATATTTATTCACAACCATGCAATTGTAGGAGTAATCTTTAATGTTTAATCCGATGTTCACAACTGAGTATTTGAATTTGGCATCTTTGTGATATAACATGAATGGTAAATATAGGGGGTGGGGTGAGAACTTAAAATTCTAAAAGCTATGAATTTGACATTCTGTACTAAAAAATCTAGTTTGACAGAGTTACATACATACACGCACAAAAAAGGCTACAGACACATTTTTAAAAATCTTATTTTGAAGCTCGCAAATCAAGATAAGCTCTATAAGAAAGAAAAGAAGAATATCTTTTTGTATGGACTTATCCAGTTAAATCTCTTTTAACTAAAGATGCTTTGGACAAATTGATATTACAACAGACCACTTTGGAAAACCTTTGAAAATAATTACTAATAAAGGTAGTTTTTTTTACTTCAATAGAATTTCAAAATTTTATGAAGAACAGTCAATTGAACAAATTCAAATCACTACTGGAGTACCACGTGGCAACGGATAGATTGAAAGGCTTCACGGTACATTAATTCCTGTTCTTACAAATTGTCTATTAATGAGCCGCACAAATGGTTTAAATATGTGCCATGGTTAAAACGAGTTTTAAACAGCACTACAACACATAGTATTCAACTTTTAACTGGTATTCAAATGAAACAAAAAGAGGATATCGAGATCAAAACACTACTTGAAGAGGAACATTATGAAAACATTATTCATTTCAAAGAAAAATTACGCTTCGAAACCAGGTGAAACATCTTGAAATTACAGCAGGAAAATAAACATCAATACAATAAAAGCCATAAACCTGCCTGTAAATATAAGCTCGGCGACACAGTGGCTATACAGCGTACTCAATTTGGTACCGGTCTAAAGTTGCGCCCAAGATATTTTGGACTTTACAAAATTATTAAGATCAATCCCAACGATCGATATGATATTAAGAAGATAGGACTTCACGAAGGTCCGATCATAACGTCAACTGCTGCGGATAAAATGAAGAAATGGTGCTCAGTTTAAGCATTCACAATTAAAAATATGTGTGTTTCTTTTAATCTTTTTTCTTTTTCTGCTCTTTCTTGCTTTTCTTTTTTTTATCATTTCAGCCTAGTTGCCTACATTGCTCTCAACTTCAACTCAGCCGTGGACGTTTGATATGCAGGACGGCCGTGTGGGATAGATTTATCTCCGTGCGATGGCAACACGCATGGGAATGGCACGGTGGCGCTAGTTTCTCCCCGCTAGAGGGAGAGAGTTGAAAGTACTTCACGTTGTACGAAGACGGACGGCGATGTTGTGATGCTGATTTTTTTTTTATTTGTGTTAAAAGGCGGCCAGCCTTCCTTTCTCCTTTCATTATTTTAAGTGTTGTGCTTGTCCTAAATGTTGTACCAATCTCTTTAATTATTAATTAAAAAATATCTAAAAAGATCAAATGCTTGTTATTATTGGTTCACACTCAAACCCATATATATAAAGTCTATAACAAAGTTTACACACTGTATCAACAAATGTAAGGATATGAACAAATTTCTGATGGGTTAAAAAAAAGTTTAAAGTAGATCTCGAAAAGCTTGATTACAATGAATGGCTTGTCTAACCAAGTAAAAACATTTTTTTTTTTTTTTTTTTTTTTTTTACATCAAAGGAATTGTGCACATTGATTGGGTACCTGAAGAACATTATGTTCTAACTACTCTCCACAGATGGGTGTGGTGAAAACGATCAGGATCCACTTCAACAAAACAAAGCCCAGCCATAATTCAGAGTCCATCAAGATTATTTTTCCAAGTATGGGATCACCATTGTAAAATACCCAACTTATTAGCCAGAACTTACTATTTATTTTTCTCTTTATTCTCCAAGATCAAGTCAGTGTTAAAAGGAATTAAAATGCAGATTTTAAATGTTGATCTAGATCTTATAAATGATGGGATGCCATAAAAGCTGGTGATAGAGTTGATGAAACATATTTCAAGTAGTTACTTAAAACATTGATTCGAAAATGGAAAATTCCTATAGAGCAGTAAAGGAATCAAAATAGTTATAAAGCAGCTGACAATATTAAAGTTATAATAAATAAATTTTAAAAAACCATAAAAATTATGATTTTTCCTTCTCAACTTGTATGTTTCATATGAGAAATTCATCTCAGAGAATAATACTGAGAAATATACATAGAAAGCAGTTTTTATCAGTAAATATACTTCTTATGTATAAAGCCAATATAAACCATAATTTTGAAATAAGAATTGAACAGCTGCCAGAGCCACGTCAGCCTTCCGATTTTTAAAAATCAGAGTTTCCAAGAAGCACCACGGGGAGGTGTGGTTGGACTTTGCTTCTCATCTTTAAAAATTAAGCTATATTTTGGAATTTTTCTACAATAACTTAATAAAATCTGATAAAAAGGAATTTGACACCCTAATAAGATTTATAAAATTATGTTTTTAATAATACCATTTAAAGTCCAAGCCATTTTCTCTTCCTTATTTTAATATATTAAGCTTATTCTGCAACAACACATTTCATTACAATAAAGTTAAAAATTGACTTTACTGTTTCCATCAATAACTGAATGCACAGTTCTCTTCTATTATTAAAAATAAAGCATGAAGATGTTATTTTGTAAATTAAGTGGATTTCATTATAAAACTTGTTTTCATTGAAATTATGCATCGAAAATACCAGTTTCATTAATTACACCAAGAAATTATTTAGTTTAAATATAAAAACTGCAAAAGCAAGCAATGATGAAAAAATTTAGTAGCTTGTTCAATTTTAAACACATTTAACTCCTCCCACTGTATTTTAACTTAATGTATGAAAATATATCATCATTCTATTAGCTTTGCAATGAATGAAACTTTTAATGTATCTGTGAGCAAAATTACAAGGCATTAAATATATAATGAAATATATTTAGAATTATATTCACAATTCTAATATTAAATTATTTTATTAACTTTCCTGAAAATTTTATGATTATGCATTTTTTGTCAGATTTTCATTATTACTGCATTTACATAATTATAGATCATAGCCCCCAATTTTGTAAATTTATATTACAGTAGTACACATTGAATGAGACGAAAAGAATTAATTTCACATATTGTTCTGTCATAGAGATGTTAAATGCCCTTTGAAGAAACAGGACACAGAAATAAAGAAAATATCACAAAATTTAGCAATTATAAAAATTCTAGATTAAGCTGTCTGTAAATTATTCAACATTAGTCAATAAAAGTAAATATCCCAACAATCTCAAAAACATTAGAAGAGTCAAAAGACATGAATGAAAAGACATGAAGAAAATGAATATCAACACATTTCTATGGCCTAACATTACAGTAATAGTTTGAGAGTGTTTCATTTAAAATCAATGAGATAATCTTTTAGTAACAGGGTTAAGCCACACACACAATGATAAACATCTATAGTACAAATATTTTGTCTAACATTTCACAAAATTAAATGATGGTGAATAAAGACTACTTGTAAATTGATTAAAAATAAGCCAAATAAAGAATTAACCACAATCAGATTTGCTTAAAATCTCATTTGTTATTTCTTGTATATATTTGCACCTTTTTTACTATTCTTAAAAAAATGAAAATAAAATCGCAAAAAAATTAGAAAATACTAGACGAGTACATGAATAAAGTTGAACATCTAAAATATAGATGCAGAATAAATACAAAGATTGAACATCTAAAATATAGATGTCTGTAAACTCTAGAACCCAATCCATCAAGGGTATTACTTTTTGTAGGTTATCTCTTTTTCATGCTTGTGAAAGTACAACTAAAAAATATAATGACTTAAATACACCAAATTTAGTAAATAATTTCTTAACTATAAATATGGTTCTGTGTCAAATTTGGTTTCAATCAGTTGGGGCAGAAAAACACACAGCGTCTGAAACACAAATTTCCTTTTCGGTTATATTAACACATGCCAAGGATGATTAAGTGAAAAAATAAGTAAATAAATAAAAAAAAGGATCACACAACAGATTCAGTAAAAATGTTAAATTCACTCCAAATTTCAATATTTCAGAACTATTCACCAATGCCATGCTAGGCATTCATAGCTTTATCCTAGGTCCAAAATCTTATGCAAAGTAAAAGAGAAAATACCTTTATTAGAGTATGTAGGAGCCACTTCCACTAATTTAATTAAGTTTTGTTTATTCTTTAGGATTAATTATTTTTCTTTCAATTTTCGAAATTCATTTCACGAGAAAAGCTTTGGAAAATGTATTTGTTTATCGGAACATATTTTATCTATTAAGATAATGGGGGGGGGGGAAACCTTGTTTAATGTTAAAAAAAAAAAAAAATGTAGCTACATATAACTTATAAAAGTTTTAATGCTTTATTTAATGATTCTCATTTTTAAGTAAAATTTTCATGTTATATTTAAAAAAGTTCAATATACTGGATTGAATTTTCTTATCTGTGAGCCTGCCTAAATTTCACATTTCTCTGACAAAGAGAAAGGAATTAGATGTATCTACATATAAAATATTAAATACATGTTTTTCTCTGTGCTACATATATTAATATTCATTTGATTAAAATAAAATGTTTTTTCTATAGAGTTATTTTAAATCCACAAACTTATTTATTTTTTTTTTTTTGTTCATTTTTGTTTACCTTGTTTTTTTTGTTTTTTTTTTAAATCTAATTTTACCAATAGAATGCACCAAATTATGGCGTGATGGATTTAGCAGATACTTACTTGCATGTGATTGTCATAAGACAAATTTTTCTATAATCATTTAAAAGATTTTTTTTCAGCTTTTGTTTAGCTTTTAGTTTTTGGTAACTTAACTACGAAATGTTTCACGAAATTCGGACTCTTAATGAAAAGAAGATACTTTCCCTTATTTTATCAGCATGTGTAGAAAATGACCTCTTCAATTTCAATCACTAGCGGTATTAGTGGCTCATCTGTTACTTCCAGAGTAAGCAGGTTGCTCTTTAGCAGTTTTTGCCTCATTTAAACCCTGGAAATAGATTTGAATAACAACATTATTTCACATCCCCCCCCCCCAAATTACAACTGACTAAAAAAGAAGCTTTTAAATTAAAAAATTATGATACTGTATCACCTCTAATATTTCCTACTGAATATTTATTTGGTACATTAAACAAAACTTCCATTACTTTTATAATCATTTTTACAGAAGTGTAACTTTTTATTATCAATACAAAGTTGAACTGGAATTATTTTGGAAAATGTGAGCTATTTGAAAGGCAATAAATTTATCGTTTACTGAAATTATAAATTTAATTATTTAAAGCTTGAACATTTAAACGAAAACTTCATTTTATTTTTATACTTCTACCTAATCAGTTTTTGATAAATAAGGTAGCAATTCATGTATAATATTTTAAGATTCTAGTTGCTAGTATTTCTTTTCAAAAATGTTTCCTTCTGCACCACAAAGTTACACTGTTCTGTTATTACATAGACTAAAAACATAAAATTTTTAATAATCAAATGCAGTATACAAAATCAGATATATTTTTATATATGATATAATTTTGAACATCTTCTATATGAATAACACACATATATAAATATATACATACATATTTCAAGAACCTAACCAAAAATTAAGTACTCTTCCGTGTTTTTGAGTACTAAATAAAAGTTTAAGGAATTTCCTCAGATTTTTAAGGATCACGGGAGCCATGCTATCATGCAGGGTTTTTTTAATACGGAATTCTTAATATAAGTCAGCATTCATTATCAAAAATTAGTATTATTAATCCTGATATCACAAAATTAAGGAAGAGGGAAAAGTAATTTGTTTACAGTCAGGTACAACTCAAGAATGAAACAATGCATATTGATTCCAAACATCCTAAGAATGCTTCTTTTGAAGGGGAAAAAGAATTTGCCAAAACATGATTCAGAAAACAAAGTACAACCAACAATTATCATAACTACTGGCTGAAATCTCCTGATCCTATGGAGTAAAACACAAAATGGAAGCGACTTTATGCAGCAATCAAGGTGCAGCTAGAAAGATTACAAGGAGAAATGAAATTCCAACTTGTAATTGGTACAGCAGTTGCACAGGAGCCATAAATAAATAATAATAAAAAAAAAATTATAAAAAAAACTGGCTCATAATTCCACATATAAGAAAAAAATTTTAATCTGCAGATGCACATTTTCTAAATGAATAATAGCAATAATAATAAATGCTAGTGAAAAATATATTGAGTGAAAAATATATGAAGTTATTGATATGTTTTGGAATAATTACGTACATTAAAAAATTTCTATGAAGAAAATTGTAGTCAAAATGCTGCAGATAATATGGAGGAAAATAATATTTCGAACGTTTAAATTGCTTTTTAAATTATATTATTCAAGTAATACCATGCTGTATTAACTGTCTAAAATATGGTAATAATTTGGATTAATGAGTTTATTCTATTGGAAGATAAATATTGAAATAGAATAAATGTTCATCGACAAAACAATAACAGAATAAACAAACCTGCATTTTGTTTACATAGAAATTAATAAATCAAGTACACGTTATTTTAATTACTACACTTTATAATTAGTGTAAGACCAGCTAGATTTTGCATTTATTTCAAAATAAACTTATCAAAACAATTTTATTGCTGAAAAATCTAATGTATTTTTTTTTTTATGAAAGACTAAATTGGTTATATGGAAATGCAAATCCTTGGCTAATTTCTGATATCTCTGTTCTGGAAGAAGCATTTCTGGAATTACAAAGACAGCAATTTTAAATTTAACAACTGAAAGCTAAAAGAAATTTTGGGAAGAATTTTTAATTTTCTAAGTAAATATGAATGCTCTGAAATTTTGTAACAAATCAAGACAAATTCTTAAAAGCAAACCAATGATATTTCTTGTGAAAATAATGAAAAAGTAGAAATATTCTGATAAAAATTATCCAATCTCAATGGTTGCATGATATAAGCAGGAAATAAAAACATATATATATATATATATATATATATATATATATATATATATATATATATATATATGAAATTCAAACAAGACACATTTTCATAGAAGACCCAGATGATTTTATATATTCTACAATTCAACCAAACAATTAAAATTTTGGGAATATTGATTTTATACACTCACAGATCTTTGATGCATGCTAGAGTGTAAGCAACACTGACATAGTGGAGAGAAAAATTCTAGATTCCAAAGAGATAGTAATTTATTAGAACAGCACAGTAATGATGTGTACAATGGAAGAAGTTGCCAATTATAAATTTTAACACAGATCCAGCCATCAAGTCAGAAAAAGATTTTTTTTTTAAACGAAATTCTGCATTTTAAATTAAGAGGGACATTGGCATATTATACCAGACATCAACCACTATGTTATGAATATTTATACACAATTATATTTACACAGATGTTTGGTACTTAAAATTACTATAATAATTAAATGAAATGAAACAGATAGGGACATGAACAGTTATACTTGACAACAAGTTAATACTAGTCTTAATATTCTATAATTTATAAAATTTCCCTTTTTAAACACATTCATTTATTTAAAAACTAACCTCTAATATCATTTTCTTCATTGATCTGGAGTGGACCCTTCTCAATTCAACAGTCCTAAGCAATTACTTAGTTACCACATTTTCTAGGAATTTATGTTGATTGTTAATATCTATGAATAAGATTCAATGTCAAAATGAGAGCAATAAGTTCATACCATTAATAAAGTTTTGCTCTCAAAATTGCAGTATCACTTCTTTAAAAAGTTTAATTATAATTAGTGGTTTAAAAAGATGTCACCTGATATTAAAACTTTCTGAACGGCTGTAATTTTTTATAGCATTTAGTAGATTCTATAAGAAGAATTATTTCAAAGAAAGATGAATTAAGACATTGTCAAATGAAAAATCATAAATAATAAGCCAGTAACTTTCTATCAAAAATGCAATGCAACATTGTCAATCTCTTGTTTTCTCAAATACAATCTTATTTAACAACTACCTTCATATTTAATATATATATATATATATATATATATATATATATATATATATATATATATATATATATATATATATATAATATATATATATATATTATATATATATATATATATATATATATATATATATTGTAGTATAGTTATTTGTTAAATGTGTTTCACACATGTTATGCATTTTATGCTTCAGGTTTTTTCAATACAAAATCAGTCTTTTTTTTTTTTTAATCAACTGCAGTTTTTGAAGGCAAAGATAAAATATTTAGATTCTATTCTAGAAAATATTTAAACTATAAAAAATTTTATATGTTATTAGAAAGTTTACTGACTTCACTTGTAAATAGAGAAAATTTTCACTGAAATATAAAGTGTTCTCAGCCAAGAACAAATTACAATTTCATAACTAATGAGAGAATTGCTTGAATTTCCATAGTGATTTAAATATCGGATATCAAAGAATGTTGGTAATTGATAATGCTAGATGTAATTTAGCATAAATTATTTTCAGTATTAACTGAATAAATTCGGTTATTTATTCACAGAATTGTATAACACAAAGGTTAACAGATAATAAAGATTAAACTGTGCTGAATTCTACACTGGGCAGATTTTTAGCAACTGACATATCTATTGCAAGACAAGTAGAAGAAAATTGCTGCAAAAAATAAGCACATATGCACATACGTGACAATACAAATTCAAACATTTGCTACGTACAACATATTTTCTTTTTATAATAATAATGCATAGTTCAGGTTAAAAAAATTAATATAAATTTTTAAAATTTAAATATGCATTATTTTTATATTTATTTTTGTATTTGGCCAACATTTTATATTATTCATCATCATAAGATAGGCAAATCTGCCATGAAATAGAGCAGTGCCATTTTCTAAAAGGAGTTAGGTTATTTTTAATAGAAAAGAATAGCAGCATTCAAAAATGGACAAACTATAAAAAAAATTATTGCTTCTGACTTTTGAAGTGTAGTAATGACTTTTTTAAAACACTTAATGACCAAAAAAATTAATTAAAAAAACTGCTTTTTTAAAACCTATATGCAAAATAAAATTCTTACTTCACCTTTCAAAAAACTGCACAAAAACCTGATTAAATATTTCAGGAAAAAGTAAAAAAAATTTAATAAGTTCTTGTTTTCATAAATAATGGAAGCAAATTTATTAAAAGTTAAAAAAGATACAAAAATAAAGCCAACTGTGTAGTCAGAAGCAAAATGAAAATAAAATATGCCAGTTGAGGCATCTTTTTTAAAGTATTATTTTTTTAAGTCAACATGAGACAATACATCGAATTGCATCAAAATTTAACAAAACTCATTAAATAAAGAATCTTATTCAATGAACTGCTTTAAAATTTTTTAAGTTTAAATTAAAGCATAGAAAACTTACTTTTTTTCTTTAATCACAATGTTAACAGTGGTAAAATAATGTGACACAACAATCTGAAGAGGCAATAATATTATTTTGAATTTAATTCTAATAAAAACCACAGTAGCAAATTATGTCCAAAACTAATTTTTCAAAATTCATTAAAAGAAAAAAAAATGCATTAATTCAATCAACTTAGGTACAGTTGAAAAGCTTTTTTTTTTTTTTTTTTTAAATCCTTTAAAACAGTGTAAAATTTTGTGTGTGATTATGCTTTTACAAAACAGTGACAACTAAATTAAACTTCAAACTGAAATTTGGAAATATCTGTTCTTAGTGGATCCTTAATACTCAAGAAGTAACTTAACAAATTTCATACTCCTAACTTCAATGGTTTATTCTGCACATAGATCTGTCAATATGGGACAAATTTTTGTACATAAAGAGAGATTTCATTGCAAGATTTCATCAATGTCTGTCCATGTATGACATGTACAAACTTCAATTTTATGCTGACCTCTTGGTTAGGATGTCACAATGATATTATAGTTTCATAATTGATAAACAGAGAAAAATGTAAAAACATTTGTCTAGACATTCTTTATTAGGAATACGATTCTTTGAAACACAATGAATGTATTGCCAAGAGTTCAGGATATGCAAATTTCTATCTTCATGAGTACTTACATTACCACATAGATAATTTACTACTTCTACAATTTCAGGCTCTGCATCGCTACATGAAATATCAGATACACTACAAAAATCCATTGATTCATTAGAAACTTTATCAAATAATACAGCATATGCCTCCTCAATAGTCAAACCATCATAATTCTTTTCATTGAAGGGTCAAATTTGCTCACAACCACAGAAATAGTAGGAATTAACAAAGTGATGGAGGCACGTATATTTGCTTGCACAGAAGAGTTGTGCCATCAGCACCATCTACTGAACTATATTCAGGAGGGTGTGCACAAAATTTCTTTCGATCGGAACATATCAAGTGATTGGAAACTTTCATTCACAGATTGAATCAGTATGAAAACATTTGCAATTTTTATAAGCATACAAAATATACTATGCCGACAAAATTACAGAATGAACCTTTCAAGAATTTTAAAGAATAATCTAAAAATACATTTTTTTAAACATGCCCAAAGAAAAAAAATTCAGCTGGGGTCACATTGACCTCATCTCAGTATTACAAGAGTTAAAAGGATGAAGTAAACAGCTTCAGAAACATTTCAAAATCAGCTCAAATGAAAGGATAAAGGAATCACTTCTTAAAAATTTCTTTCCACTTTCCCTTCAAAGAATCAAACTGCAACATACTTTAAAATTATGTCAGACGGACGAACATAGATTACACAGCAAAAACAAAGATTAACACGATGAAATATGCAGGGTGCTTCCCCCCCCCCTATACTTGTAGAGAGGACAAATGACACAATGCAATACTAAAAGAATTATGAAAAAGTATCAAAGCTTTTCATTGAGCAACTATTCAATAACTGTTTTGCAAGCTTTGTGAATTTCTACTTAACACCCAAGGTAGCAGGTTTCACGCACCTGCTTGCTTTGAAGGAGAAATTGGTATAAAAAGTTGCTACTGTGTAAAACATTGTAGGGAGGTCTATATAATCTCCGACTGTTGCAGCATTTTCACGGTAAACTCCTATGTGCCTTTAGGTGCTAGAGATTGGAGAGGCATTCATTAAAGAGGAAGCATACATATTTTTCACATTTTCAAAGGCTGAGTTATTAGAGCAAAATAGGAAAGATTTTATGGCAATTAACAAAAAGAATTGCACACCATCAGATTGTACTTTTAACAATAAATGATATATAAGGATAGTAATATGTTCTTTATTTTTCCAATAAATATCCGATATTTTCTTCAATATTAAAGTTACTGTAAGAATATAAAAGAAAAGTAACTGTTGGATTATTGTTGCAGCTAATTTGCAATACAGTTTTCTCAAGAAATGTAGAGTGGATCTTTTTATTGTGGAAGCATGTCATTTTGGATTTCCAGAATCTTATTCTGTCATCAAAGAATTGTCGGAATTTTTGATGCTGAATAGAAACAGCTGAAAGTATTTTCAATAAGAGCTTTTTTTTTTTATTTATTCAATAGGTTATGTTATTTTGGTCTTAAATGAAGACTTAAAAAATTATCATGTCCAATACTGAACTGCTTTAAAAGAAAAAAAGCATCTTTGTGTAGTACAGTATGACATATTACTCAATTTTGGAAATTTTTTTATTAATTTTCTAAAAGCTTAACGAAAATTAGATGAAAAATAAAGATGTTTTTGAAATGGATAGTAACATCGATTTTTATTTCAATAGTTTAAAAGTTTTATTTTTTATAAGAAAAAAAAAATTACTCCAAAATATTGACAAGCAAAACATTTCATGCTAAAATAAGGAAAGACACCAGATTAAAAGCTTTAGTTCAAAAGGAAATGCAAGCTCATTGTTAAAGAAACCACAAGGCAATTGCTCAAAATAGAGCGATGAGAGATTTATTATGCCAAACGATGGCCAGCAACTGACCCACACCTTGGAAGAATCCATGTCTTGCAGAAGCTTAACAAGAAAGTCTAGTTGTTAAATGCAGTGCTGCTTAAACAGTGCTTAGATGTTAAAGAGTAAATGTCCTAATAATATATATCTATACAAAGCTTAAAATTCCCCCATTTTTAGGTAACTATGATAAAAGGAAACTGCATTTATTTAATATAAAGCCTTAATTTTATATGTATATGTCACCTGTTTCTCAAAAAAAATAACACAAAATATTAAAACTTTATCTAGGCATATTCAGAAAGCTAAGCATAATATAATGCACATTTAACCAAACTTTACTTAAATTGCTCTAAGATAAAATGAAATGAATACTACTTCCCAGATATAGAATTATGTTCCATAGGAATAAGAGTAGATAAAGTATCATCAATTTTTTAAGAACTTTAAATGACAAAAATGGTGGAATAAAATTTAGGTTTTTATACACACAGTTGAACATAAAATCAACAAGAATTAAATTTAAAAATATTGCTTAATACTCGAAGAGCCTGATATATGCTTTTCTGCAAATCAGATCTGCTTTCAAATGCATTATTCTGCCCTCTTCGGCTACCTTCAAGTTGGGTCTAATCTTTTTTTTTCCTACATGAATTTTAACCACTGAAATAGACGTAAACGTCTTTCTTTGTCTCCCTTACCTTGGAAATGATATCAGTGGAAAAAATATTATGTTGCTTTCAAAATGGGAGAAAATCTTTCTTAAATGAACAACCAACTTGACATCGCATTTGATGTAAATAATCTCATTCACCAAGCATTTCCATTAGTCAGCACAAAACTAAAGGACTGCTTAGAATTTCTATCTTTCTATTTTTCTATAAGACATAAATTTTAGATCCATGCACGAAATTAGAAGCAACAACGACAAAAGTGTTGTGATGAAAGATGACTTGGATAGAATAACAGCTATTAATCAGATAATTTTAACCATCTCTAGAGACAAGATTGAATTTATTTCCCCCAAGTTCGAATCACAGAACCATGAATGACCCTGACCGTTCTTCATTGCAAGTCATACATGAAGTACTGCTTAATAATTATTTTTAAGTGTTTAATATTGTTCTTTAAAAAAAATTCAAGAAGATTAAAAAAGAAAATATCATGAGCATATGATTTTATAAAAAATGAAACAAATTGTTGGAATTGTAGACTAATATACATTTCATATATATACTTAAAAATGAATCGCATATATTAATTGAAGTTTACAGTTGGTTCGCCCATTAAGTTAACTGCATTATGTTTATAATGTCAACGAGCATAAATTTAAATGCTGAATTCAGGTAATTTTTGCTACACTGAAGGCACCAATTGCTACAAAAAAAAAAGCAAGAATAAACAGGTGTATTATTGTTTAAAATAAACATTGACACAAAATCAAAATGAGATTAATGTTTTGTAGCACATGAAGAACAATGGGCAGAATGAGTTTCTAAAATAAAAATAAATATTAATGAAAATTATTCATAATTTTAATCAAGTATGATTTGATTACAAACTAACTGCCCATTGCTTTGCAAATTATAAAGTAGTTATTTGGTGGTATTTTTTTTTTTTTTTGCTAGAGTTATTATTTTGATTGTAATAAACTAGACCAAATTGTAAAAATGCATCATATTAAAAACATATTATAAATGTGTAAAAATCACTGAAAAAAATTTCGAAATTAAAACTGATCAATACTTATATAAAGGGAATAAAATAAGTTAATTATTAATAAAGGTTTTAGAAAATTATTATAGAGAACTGAATATTACAATAATTGCTTACACTCATAAATTAGGTACAGTTACCATGTTATAAAATGGATGATTAAATATATCTCAATATAAATAATTCGTCTACATAAAAAATATATTTCAAATTTAAATTTAAAAAACAAATTATCATAAAATCATAATAACACTGACAGGGTAAAAACGGTTGCAACCATAAGCTGAATCAAACCTAAAAAATTTAATCCCATAGTAAAATAAAAAAAAACAACTAATACTTAAAATTATTTTTTAAACTTTTGAGGTCATATATTATTCAAATCTTATTTCAATAATTGCATTATTGATTAGAAAATACTTGATTAACTGTAACTCATAAAAAATCTCCTCCATAATTCATAATCTTTTAATAAATATTACATGACAAATATATGCCTGAAATAAAAATTACTGCACACAAATCAGTCAGAATATGGAAAGAAACCATAATATTCAAAAACTATAATAATACTTACTAAGTTTCTATTGTTTAAGAACTTTCAGGAAATTGTTTAAAAGTCTTTCAGGAAAAAATGGTCATTCACAGCAGAAGGGGGAAAATTTAGAGACTTCATCAAGGTCAGAAATCTCTCCAATTTTAATTTAAACAATGAAAACTACTGCTACAATCCAAACTCAGAGATGTTTTTAAAACTTTGTAAAAATGAGAAAATACAATTGGAACAGAATATCACCAAAAATTTTAAAAAAGGGAAACAAAATTTTTTTTAGCATTTTTATATTAAAATAGAATAAAAAATTAAACAATGCAGTTAAAAAAATCAATTTACATTTTATACTGTCTTAAAAATGTTTCAAGAAACTTTTAATAAATTTTATGTATTTTTATTTCATTAATTATAAGTTTTTTTTAAATCGCAATAAATCTGGTAAATAGATATTTAGGAATGAAATCTTTCAATGCATAAATAATCTTTAAAAAAACTTTTCATATTTCATTAGAAATATTAAAATGTGATATAGCAAATTCTAAAAATGACTTTGTTAAGAAATCCAATTGAGCTCATCACTTATACATATATATTACAAACATTGTAGTTTTATATTATCAATTAATTAGATATATCCTTCATAAAAATTACTTGGAAATTAATTGTTCAATCAGGGGTGTGTGTGCGAGGGTGGGAGACTTGTGGCAATGCCCGAGACAAATATTATGTAATAGAAAGGAAACATGATCAATGAATCAATTGCAAATTAAATATAAATTCAGAAAATTTAACTTATCAATTCGAGATAATGATAACTGAATTTTATCACTATAAATTTAACACTGAATTTAAAATTTCCAAAAATTAGTAAATTAAATTTAATACCTAAATATTAATGAACTTGAATTAATTTATATCTCATAGGTTGTGCTCTTTTGTTTGGAATGATGTGGTTGCCTGGCAGGCACAAATATGTTTATATTTTCTTCAAGAATTATGAATTTTACTGTTCACATATTCATAACCTTCTGATTACTGTTAAGCATAAAAACCTTGTTACCACAATGATTAAAATTTTTGAAAAAGTAAGATATCATAACTTTTGATAAATTCCACTACAGCAAATCACAAGATTTAAAAAGCAACCTACAGAATATGCATTGTGTTTCTGCAAAGGAACAAGACGCATCAAACCTAGAGCATAATTATAACTGCAATAATATGAAATGGAATGTGAAAACCATAATTCCTTCACATCATTATTTTAAGTAAGCTTTTAAATTGAGTTTAATTTCCATTAAGCCAATTATAAGATTCCAGTAAGATCATACATGCACACAATCAGTATAATAGCAAATACTTATGTCTAGACAAGCACTTGCTACTGTCCATTCCTTCAGCATACATACAATTTCCTTTCAGTACATGTGTAATTTTACTAGAATCTAATAATTAGCTTAATGTAAATCCACCTTTAAGTAGGTAAATAGCAGGATCATATATTTAATATAATATCTAACTGCAAAGATCTCAACATAATCTTTAGAGTCAAATTTGAAATTGTTACTGTCAAATGTAGCAGCAAAGGAAATCACTTGTATGTTCGTTGCTTATTCTAAAAACCTTTCTAACACACACACATACACATAGAAAGAAAAAAAAAAGAAAGAAACAGTAAATTCTCAATTCTTTGTTATAAAAAAATGTTTATTCAATGTAGTGCTCAGAGTTATTCAAGGTTCAAAAATTTTGGTTTTAAATAAATGGTTACAGAATTGAGTTTAATATATTGTTTGATATACTTTTAAGAGGTTCTAAATGATTTTTTGTACAGAACAAATGTACATTACAATTGCATTTGTGAGATAAATAAAACAATTTTCTTATTTGTGAGACCTTACATATTCATGAGGCTATTATTTAAAATGGGGGACGGCGGAACTTCCCAAGTATAGTAAGACCAATGCAGAAAAATTTTATTAATTAACTTTGGTTCTTTGATCTTAAAATTTCTTTATCCTTTAATGTATACTGAATCTTACAAGATAAGTCATTAAAAAAATTTGGACTTATATTGAAAAACTTCCTTAATGATTTATTTAGCTTTCTAACTAAGATTAGCTATTTTTTATTTCACCACAAGATAGCAAGATTTTTCAAAAAAATTTTAATAATAATAAAATGGTATTAATTTACAAAGCAGGATAAAACAATAGTTTTAAAAATATAACAGCTCCTTTAGGTATTCTAAAAATATTCTATATTTGGTGAATAAACCTCTATAGAAGATTTTAAAGAATGTATTTATGTTAGAAAGCCTGCAATACTAATTTAGTTATGGCCATTGTATTTAATCTCTTTGAAACATGAAATCTGTTGATTACTGGATGACATTAAAAAAATGCATTTAAAAATTCTTTAGATTTTGTATAAAAAATTTATTTCCTAGGTTAACAAAATTTGCAAGCAATTCCTTCTCAATAACTGACATTTTGCCCAACTTATAATAATAAGCAGTACAATAAAAAAAGTTCCTTATTTGAAAGCCTAATACATAATAAACAGGATTAGTTAAAATGTTAATATTACCATTTTATTTATCACCATATATGAAATAAACATAAAAAAGTAATAAGCATACTACAAAACACGCTATCAACTTCCTTATTCATTTGTTTAATTTTGAAAGAAAAAAAAAGTTTGACTTTTTTTTCTAACATAATGATAATAAGTACTGAAGTAAAACTTGAATCATTTCAAGATTTTATAGAAACCTTCAGAGAGAGATATATGCAAAATCTAATTTTTTTTTCATAAAAATGTTTTGGAAAATTGATATTAAGACAGTTTCTTTATAATAGATGTTAAACATACATTAAAGAAATATATTTAATTAAAAAATTCAAGAAAAAATAACTTCCAGAATTAATTTGAATCTTTTTTTTAATATAGCTATTTAAAACTTAAGATTGTTGAATAAAATAGATAAAAACTAATTTTAAAGTAAACTAGAAACTAAGCACAGTACTATTACTAATCTTTAATCAATGAACTAAAACATAAATGTTTTTACATACTTATAACGAGTCGTAAGGAAAAGTACGTATCCCCAGAAAAGTCGTAATTTCAAAACAAAGGATAATAATTGCGTCATTCACTACGCGCCATCTTTTTTAAACAAACTATATTTTGTTTTCACTTCATTTCATAAACAGTACCCAAGCATAATTCCAAAAATCAAGTCCTAGCATAATTTTAACATAATGACAGCCAAGTTATATACAAATGCAATTTTAGGCCAATATATATAGCTTTAGCATATATGCATGTTTCTTCTGCATTTTTACAGTACAAAATGTGTAAGTGCTTATCAAAGTTGAAAACCACAGTACGAAGAAGATATTGTTACATACCTGTAATGTTACTTCCCAGCATAGTTAGTTCTATCACCGGAAAGACCGATTTACAATTAGAGATGCGTAATCCACGAATTTTTGAATAACAAATAATTTTGCTATTGTTATTTTTAAATATTTATTCCAAATATCTGTTATTTCAATCATATTATTAATTAAAAATTATTAATTAGTATTAAATATAAAATTTATTAATTGTAATTAATACTTAATTTATTAATTTAAGTAACGTGTGATTGAATTAATTTATTTATTTTAGATTACTTTTCAAATTTTTTTTTCTCAAAACTATTTATTTAATTTATTTATTGGAGTAAAGCATTTTCTGAAAAAATTGAATTAAAAATATATGTCATTTCTTTAAAATGTTTACTTTAGTTCTATATTCTAGCAATATATGGCGTCAGTAGCGAAAAATATATGTAATCAGAAAATCATGTCACAGGCAATTAAAAATTATCTTTATGGTATAGTGCATTGTCAAATGCGAATATCGGAAAGTCAAGGCCGCTACCATTAAGCGGAGAGGTGAATTCACACTTTCCAGTGAAATCACCACTCTAATAAATTTCAGTGATATACAATTCAACGATACGATAATTCCAATGATAACGGTCCGTTCACTTTTCAACCCATTCACATATTTTTCCTTTTCCCTTTATTCCCGTTAAGGGGATGGGACACTGAGACACAAGAGAAAAATGTTTTGTGTTTCTGGGATTTCCTTTTCTCCCCCTGGAGGAACGGGGATCAGCCGATACTCCTTCTTTTCTTTCAAAAATGTCGGCTCAGGCCGCTTTTGATAGTGTAATGTCAATACGGGGAGTTGTTCCTTTGCGGTTTTAGATTGAAGGGATCCACGTATCTTTTTATTCCTTTTCCACTTACAACATATTTGTCTATTGCTGACTTTAAGATCTTACATAATATCATATATAAAATTGAAATCGACTGACTCCTTCAATGTCTTTTTGGTACATTCACCTAAGAATGATCGGTCGTGTATACATTTTTAAGGATTATGAATAAAATAATTATTTAATACATTTTTCAGTATTTCAAGCTAAAAATATCAATACTGAGAAAACTTGAAATTCATTTTACTTGAATTTGTATTTTCAGTTTTTGATAATTCTATCTCATTTCTGTTGTTTTTTATAACGAAGCATTGTTAGTGTTTATCATGAGGTTTCATGGTACATTAACCTGAGAATGATTAATTTTATATTAATAAAGTGAAAAGAATTTTTTTTTTCTAAAGCTGATTATTTTCCACGTATTGTACAACAAAGAGGTCTTATATTCTTTTTAGTTAAATATATTTTGAAAAAAAAATCTTATCGTGTAAATATTTCTCATATAAAATGCATACTTCCATGGATGTTATTTCAGAGATATTTGTAAATGAAATCATTCATTTTTTCTATACAATTAGAAAGAATCATTAGATGAATGGACTTTTCTAAGCATAACTAATTTTATATTTCTTTTATAGGTTTTTTTTTTATTCTTTAAAAAGTATTTTGAAAAAATAAACTTTTTTTTTAAATGTCTTTTTAATCTAATTTTTAAGAATGGATGACGTAATATATTTATGCATTACTCAGAAATACGAATCTTTTAAAATTGAATTTCTCCATTTCCTACATTGTTTAATATTTGCTACATTGTTTACTACCTTTAAGTGTTACAAATTATGGGCAAAGATATTGCTTTCCCCTTCTGCAGATTTTCCGCCCAGTAGGAATGCTAATTAATTCCCAGCCACTCGAAATCAGTGTCGGTGTTGCTTATCACGCCAAATTTTCGCTTTGTGAGAAGAATAGATCCTTCTTTTTTTCGATTTTTGAGAAAAATTTAAATTGTCTTATAGTTTCAAAACGCAGCAAATCTGTGTGGGAATTGGTAATCGTTTTTCAATTGTTTCATATAACACTGCATAAAACTTACGCATATATATATAATTTTTGCTTTGACAATCTCATGCCCGATCTCATGATTTTTTAAAAAAATGTTTATACTTATTAAAATATTTTTATTACATTGAATTGTAAAATTATTTCTCGAAATTAGGTAGAAAAATTTAATTCTTGAAAAAAATGTGTATATATTTATATAAATTTTATATGAGGTGAATTTATTTCTTGTTCTGCTATTAAAATATTTGTATCTGTTCTTTTTTTTGTGTGTGTGTGTATGTGGATTTTTAAGAATAAGTAGAACTGATTTGATTTCATGGTATCGGAAAAATAACATTGTTAGAATATTTTATAGCCATTATTGAATTAAAATCTTAATTATTTACTCTGCATTTTTATTAATTTTTATTATACTGCATTTTTTATAGTATTCACTAAAATGTTGCGAATACTATGTTTGCTTCTCGTAACCTCCAGAAAAATAAGATTTTTACTATATTAAAATTTTTCTTCATTAATAGTCTTATTCTACTACACTAATCTGCAATTTTACCGTAGAAGGACTTAGGCTTTGAACTTTTTTCACAATTTTTCTATGGGCTAAATTTCCTGCTGCATTGCCATTAAATGAAGATACAGGGTGTTGCCGAATTCGACCGACAAATTCAGAAGGGTGATAGGAGGCATCAAGAGGAAAAAGAATCACCATGCAACATGGGGTCCCAAACGACGTTTAAGGGGTGAAAATCGCAAAAATATAATTAGTCGGCGAACTTTTGGAAACTGTAAAAAATTAATAAAAAAAATAACAGAAGGTATTTCAACTATGAATTTTTTTAAGTGAAAGCACATTCTTAAAGACTATTTTTCATGTAAGTAACATGCCAATTTGATGAACCAGGGGGTCGTAAATTGTTGAAAACAAAAAAGTAGTTTAGAACCCTTATCTACAAAAATATTAAAACTTTAAGAAAAATAAAAGTTTGAAAATATAAAGAATTTTATACTTTTTAAGACTGTAGTCTGAAAACTGAGGAGGTTTTAAGATATTCAAGAAAAACTAAAATGTTTTCCAGGAAACATCGCTGCAACATCGGTACCGATGTTTACAGAGGGTGTTGCCAAATTCGAAAGGTAAATTTAGAGAAGTGACAGTAGGCATTAAGGAGATGAAAAATTATCAAAAAACATAGGGTTGCAGGAGATGTTTATTCTGTGAAAATCGCAAAAACAGACATCGAAGAGACAATTAGCCTGGTGAAGAGAATGGCACTAAGAATGCAAGGATTTGGAATTGGGTAGTCGAGAAGAAGAAGCTTTCTGGTATCTAAATTTTCCATGCATTCGAGGAATATAAAAGCAACGAGCATTGCAGAATTGATGGTTAGGAATATAAAAGCAGCTTGTATTCATTAAAGAGCAGTGCAGAATTGAAAGTGGATAAGTTTCATTCGCAAACAACATATCAGATTTCACGAATGACGAATATCCGGATATGCATTTAATTTACGACCGAGCGGATGGTAATGGACGGCTAGCTCACAGAATATACAAATAGCAATATCCAAGTAGGCGTTGTCCACACCACAGAACCTTTGCAAATATTAATAGACAGTTCCGAGAGACAGAATCCTTCAAAACAACGGGGCCAAATGCAGGGTTCGAACGCCTCAGTGTCACAAAGTACATTGTTTTCTTGAAGCAAGTCCTTCCGGATGCATGATGGTGCACCAGCGCATTTTTTTTTAATTATGTGTGTAACTACCTAGATGATACATATACTGAGACATGGATTGGACGTGGAGGACCTGTTGATTGGCCTCCACGTTCCCCTGGTCGCAATCCCCTGGATTTCTTCTTCTAGGGCCATATGAAATCTCTTGTTTATCAGACACCTTTGGATACATTGCAAGATCTCGTACAACGGATCGTCGTCGCTGCTGGGGAAATCGCAAGCACACCTGGTATGTTTGAGCGCGTCCGGTGGTCCTTTAAACGTTGGTGTCGATTGTGTAATGACTTTCGCGACCGCAACATTGAGCAATTTTTATAAAAGTTTCTCATCGTCTCCTTTCTTATGTTAAAATGTATGTGCTGTAAATGTATGCTGTATCTGCATTCCAGCAAATAAATTTTCACCGTCACTTGCGACTTTATATTTCTTTGAAAATTCTTATTGCCTTGATGCATGCTATTATTCCTCAGAATTTTTCGACAGAATTTTGTAATACCTTCTGTACACATTGGTGCCGATGTTGCAGCGATGTTTCAAGGCAAACATTTTAGTTTTTCTTGAATATTTTAAAGCCTCCTCAGTTTTCACACTACAGACTTAAAGAGTATAAAATTCCTTATATTTTCAAGCTTTTATTTTTCTTAAAGTTTTAATATTTTTGCAGATAAGGGTTCTAAACTACTTTTTCATTTTCAATAATATACGACCCCTTGGTTCATCAAATCAGCATGTTACTTATATGAAAAATTGTCTTTAAGAATGTGCTTTCACTTAAAAATAATTCATAGTTGAAACACCATGAGTTATTTTTTTATTATTTTTTTACAGTTTCCAACAGTTTTACGACTCCCTACATTTTTGCGATTTTCAGCCCCTAAACGACGTTTGGGACCCCATGCTGTATGGTAATTCTTTGATGCCTACTATCACCTCTCTGAATTTGTCGGTTGAATTCGGCAACACCCTGTATATATTCTTTTGTGTTCCTAAAAATAAAGCAGAGACTAATTTCATTTTACAATAACATAATAACTAATTAAGAATCTTATACGATGTACAGCTGAATTTAAATTCAAATTATAACAAATGGTAATTATACGATAACCGACAAATTTAATAATTAATATCACTACTTGGAATGGAGTTTCCAAGCAAATAAAAAATCCCTAGTGTCCATCCAAATGCCATTTAAACACATTTTTTCAGAATACTTTGTTAACTTTCTTTTTTGAATAAAATCGTATAGTCCCCAGTGATCTTGCATTTTAGTTTTTTTTTTTTTTTTTTTTTTTTTTTACATTAAGTCAGCTAAATTATATTTTGAGAACATATTGAATTGAAATCTATAATAATCGCAATCAAGATTAGTGAATCAAATATATTCGCCAGCGGTTTTCCAAAGAGATTCTTAAAAAATTATCAATTTAAAATTTGGTGCAAAATAAAATAAAATTATTCTGCTTACAATTTTTTAAATTTAAAACTAAAGCTTTTAAAGATGTAAAAAGCCGAAAATAAAATAAAATTGCGTTTTATTTTGACCTCCACATGTGTTTAGTAAAGGGGTGAATTCACGGTCACGTGTCAGGTACCAAACAAACCGTTTCTGTTCAATTTTCAACCATTCTGCGCATGTCGGGATGTCTGCAGATAACGTTGATGAAACCTTTGTTTAATAAATGTTACGCTAGCCGATCAATTATTAAAAAGTTCTGATTTTTTTTAAAGATATTATTTTGAATTATTTTCTCCAAATTTTCGTAGTTATATAATTTTATTTCTTATATTAAAATTTTAATTAGTATTTTCAATGGAATTATTGTTTCCGCATAATTTATTAACATCGCTTTTTAATTCGTTTGGTGCTGTTTTATTCTTTCCTTTCACATATCTTTTTTTTTTTTTTTTTTTTTTTTTTTTTATCCAAAGGATACATTTTGACAAATGACTATGGCAGTGTTTTTGAAAAATTACATATTATTTAAATATTATTGAATGTTGAATCTTACGCATATAGTTCTTTTTGAAAATAATTATTTCTCTTACATAAGTTAATATTTTAAAGCATACTAATAAAATTATTAATTTTTTTTCTTATGTAATGATTTTTATTAATATTGAGACTTTGATGTTTTCAGTTTGCTCAGAGGAAAGAACATGAAACTCAAATTAGTATATATTGAATAAATTATGTTTGCAATTTCAAATCATGAAAGATAAAAAGTATAGATACCTTTTTATTTTTAATCTATGCAACTTATGAATCAGTTATTTAATTTTAATTTGTAGAAATCCTTAAAAGAAAACAAACAAAATTATGCTTTCATAATTTTTATTTATATTATACAAAGAAATATAGATAAATTATATATATGATAATTATTTGAAAAAATATTATCAAATGGATGTTTCAATTTACTCACTAATTCAAAAAACTATTTACTATTTATCAATATTTATTTTTGTAGACAGAAAGAAAATGAATATAACATGACAAGAATGTCAATGTAAATGATGAAATCAATTTTATTCAACAGAAACATCCTAGATACTAAACAACAGTTTTTTTTTTAATCACCAATAAAAACATAATGTTGAACAATATACTTTTAAAGCAGAACATTAATGAAATTTATTTTAAATGCTAAAGTTATATTGATAAAAATTACGTTGAACGAATATCATAAAATACTTAATTAACGTCGCTTTTTAATTCGTTTGCTGCTGCTTTATTCTTTCCTTTCCCATATCCTTCCCCCCCCCCTTTTTTTTAAGGATACATTTTGACAAATGATTATGGAAGTGTTTTTCAAAATTTACATATGTTATTTTTACATATTATTTAAATATTATTGAATGTTGAATCTTATAAATATAGTTCTTTTTCAAAATAAATTATTACTCTTAGATAAGTTAATATTTTAAAGCTTACTAATAAAATTATTAAATTTTTTTCTTATGTAATGATTTTTATTAATATTGAGACTTTGATGTTTTCATTTGCTCAGAGGAAAGAACATGAAATTCAAATTAGTATATATTGAATAAATTATGTTTACAATTTCAAATTATGAAATATAAAAGGTATAGATACCTTTTTTTAAATCTATGCAACTTATGAATCAGTTATTTCATTTTAATTTGTAGAGATCATTAAAGGAAAACAAACAAAATTACAGTTTCATATTGTATATTTACACATTACAATATATATATATATATAGGAAAACAGATATTCTTTACATCAAACAATGACGGATTTTGAATTAGGCATTTACTTAGGACCGCAAGCAGGTCAATTAAAAATCTTTATTTTCCTTGTTGCCAATTAAATATGTTTAGAGAAAATACAAATTCTTAACAAAGACTTATATAATATTAGTGAAAATGAACACTTTATTAAATATAATTGGCCAAGATTCTACATATCTCTTTAGGCTCATTTAATTATTAGAATATTTATATACACCAAACGTCTATTTCAAAAATAATGTGTATAAAGATGCCTATCAGTCTGGTGCATGAAGGATAATTAAAAACATACATTTTCACAAATTTAATAAAATAAAAAATAACGAACAATAAAACATTAATTCCTTAAAAAATGGTTGAAATATGAAACTCAATTGATCAGCTTATTGAAAAAAGAGGTCTCATAATCTGCACAGCCTAAGGCCGCAATTTACCTAAAGCTCCCACTAAATTAATTAAAAAAGTAAAAGTTTAAAATCCGGATTAAAGATTTAAATAATAAAGAATTACGCATACCAAATGCAGTGAAAAAGCAGAAACAGATTTCGTTCACAAGAAATAAAATAAAAGAAATAAATAAATACTAGAAAAAAAATACTTCTTCAATAGTTCATACAGCAAGATAAAAATCTCGGAAGACAGGAAGTCGATAACGAATATGTAAACATTTACCAGTCAGTCATATAATTCTTCGCTTCTGTTTAAAAAAAAATCTTTCCTAATTTAGTTAGGCATTTTTATTTAAAATTAAATTTAGCTTTAGATTTTTACAGACGGCCCTTAAACGCAAATATTTAAATATGAAATAAAATTTCATCTTTTATAAGGAGACAAAAGATTGGATGAAAAATAAAGATTGGACAGAAAAAAAAAAGTATGACATTTAAATGACATATCAAGGGTCTTAAAAAATCTTGATTCGGTGTACTTAAAACTTTTGAGAAAATTCGAAGGAACAGAAATAATTTAAATACTTAAAATTTGACAAGGTTCATGAAACTATTGTGAAATGGGTAAGAATGTTAAGAGACAAGAACATGATTCCAAGCCAACTGTAGGTGATATCAGTTTAAATTGTTATTCAATAATTTTAATATGTTTGATTTCGCAGTTACAAATCAGGAAAACGTTATAATGTTTATTTCTGTTATTCAATGCAGTTATTAATGAACATGCTCTAGTGGGATTCAGTGGCTTAATGTCTGTATTATGATGTTAGTTATTGAAACATTTGTCCAGAGATTAAATTCAAAAATTCACTAAACTCATAAAATTTTTCCTCGTATTAAACAGGAAAACAGTTGAGTAAAATATAAGTGATAATTTTTTTTTTCTGACACCCTGAATTTTTCTTGCATAGTATTCTCATTCGTATAGTATTGTTATAACGCCAATTAAAATTCTTTAACTGTACTTTAAAAATATTAAAACACTTTAAATAAGACAAAGGAATCATGCCTGAATTGTTTACAATGAAAAAAATCCTCAACTCAGAAATAACGTTTTTACGAAATTATTAGGAGAAAAACGGAAATGACATAACGTAACGAACATTAGGACCACTCCTACATGATATTTTTCCGCTTTTTATCGAACTATTTTTCGATCTGATATTCTTATTAAATATTTTTCATATACTTTAAAAAAATTCCTAAATGCATCGCTATTCCAGCTACTTGAAAACATTTATGATACTCTACAAATAAATCTAATAAACAAAAACAGTTATATAAACTTTAATAGCTTACCTCAAGGCTCAACAGATGGCAGCGTCAAAACGTAAACAAATCCACTAAATCTTATATCTTCCAGCTTTTTATCAAACTATTATTCGATCTTATATTCTGAATAAATATTCTTCATACACGTAAAAAACTCCCAATTGCATCGCTTTTCAGGCTAATTGAAAACATTTATGCTAAACTCTACAAATAAGCTTAATGAACAAAACAGTTATATAAAGTATAATAGCTTCCCTTAAGGCTCAACAGATGGCAGCGTCAAAATGTAAACAAATCCACTAAGTCTGTCGGACATAGTTGGTATTCGAAACAAGGGCGATCGCTCGTTATTTATTCCTGCTTACCGGTTTCAAACAAGTATGCATTTATTTATCTTTTTCTAACACTTATTTTTTTAAAAGTTATTTTATTATAAGAAGTACTCCAATGTAATATTTCCTTTCGTAAAATAGTCTTTTCCTTTTCGTTTACACTATTTACTTTACACTGTCTGAAAGTCATGTCAATGTTTTTAAATACAGATATAATTTCATTCAAGTAATTGTTTTCAAATTCAAACCGCATTTGGGTAATTATTTATTTTAAGGATAAAAGCCACGGACAAAATTGCATTGAAGTGAACATTTTATGTTTACGAAGTTGTAAACCTATTACAAGATAATCATAGCAAAATCCCGATGTCTCGTTTGGAAAGCAAAAGTATTTTAATCATTCAAATGAATTACGGTTTTCATTTTTTAAAGTAAAGGAATGATTTGATGTAGATTTACATATATATGGCACGCTTTAATTTTCGACATACAAAAATTAAATGCAACAATTAAATTTTTTTCATTACACTTTCACATTCTTATGTAAACACATCTTAAGTCACTTTCTAGAAGAAAAGTTAAAAAAATATTCATTGCTTGTCAATAACATTTTTTCACTCTCTAAATAATTTACCTCCAAATATACTACAGTTTCGACAAAGTAAACAATGAGAGGTTCAGTACATTAGCATATGATAGATCAAGTATTTAATTTATGCTCAAAGTATCATTTCAATAATAAATTATTCTTATTCATTTTCTTATTTCTTTTATAGATTAACTATTTCAAACACTATATATTCATTTGGTAGTTTATTTAAATTTTCAAAATCTGATTTTTCATTCTATAAGTTACTTCGTGCGCTCAATGTTTAAACGAATATCTTTATTTATATTTTTGTTTTACATAATGTATTTTGCTAAAAGTATCGTTGCTTAACAAACAACATCATTTATCTCAATTTTGTAAATTTTAGAGAATGGTTTGCTTTGAATTTATGAACAGTGAAAATTTTCTGTTTGACTGCTTTGCTATAATTTCTGACATTCTAACACGAGAAACAAGCTAATTAATTCACATTTAAGGAATTGTAATTTCTGCATATTTTACAACAGTAAAGTTTTTTTTTTTCAAATTTTATAACTAGCAGATATGTTATTCTTCGAATTCAACGGATGTATGACAATAACTAACTTACATTTTAAAAGAAAAACTTGAAAAATTTGATTTAGAATTTTTTTTGAATATAACTTTATTATAAATACTGTTCTATTACCTCCTCTCAATTCACAACAATACAATTTTATATAATCAGTATATGAGTTCTTTGATTTAATGCTGGGAGATCTAAAAAATGCATATCCTTTCTAAAAAATATGTAACTGACAGCTAGATACTTCAATAACTTTGCTACTTTAGGATTTATCAAGAATCACACTGTCAAAAAAAATTTTTTGTGTGAAATTCAGAAACTTCTTTTGAGGGCTGCAATAGAAACTTCATGAAAATTTTAATTATACATTAAATCATTGTTTAAATAAATAAATAATATATGTATGTATTCATCTCGGTATTTGGAGCCATCATTAAATATTTAGTTTTGAAATACATTCGAGCCAAAATTGTTCATTTCTAGTTTCGGTTGATGCCTTATAC
Organism: Argiope bruennichi; assembly: GCF_947563725.1. Taxonomy (NCBI): domain Eukaryota; kingdom Metazoa; phylum Arthropoda; class Arachnida; order Araneae; family Araneidae; genus Argiope; species Argiope bruennichi. The sequence goes on from NC_079162.1 coordinate 64,443,036, forward strand.
TTTAGGAATTCAATTTAAGTGAAAAATTTGATTAAGAAAAAATTTTCTGTGTGAAATTTGAAAACTTTAGCACGGGATTAAAATTAGTAAAAAGATAATTTCGAAAAAATCACAAAACCCATTTATCGACTATTTTGAAAATTTTGGTCAATTTCAAGCCCTTGGTTGGGTCCTATAAACTATTCTTCAGAAAATTTTTATATTAATTCAACATACAAAAGGCACTATGTTAGGTAAGGAAAAATTACGGAAAGAGCATTTAATTAATAAAATCTGGTAAATTATAAATAAAAACTTTCAGCATGTTGTGTAGGAAAATCATAAAAGAAAGGGAAATGCAGAAATGAGCAACAAATTTTTCAAAAATAAAAGTTGAAAATGTTTTGTAATTTTAAATATATATTAAAATGCCATTATTTATAGAGTAACATTTTTGATATATGACAGAAATGTCTAACTAGTTAAATAAACCAATACATGAATTTAAATAAACTAAATTAAACTCATATAAGATTATTTTGTGTTTTTTAGTATATATATTCTTAATTACTACAAACTTAATTTTTCTTGCAAAGTATTCTCATTCGTATAGTATTGTTATAACGCCAATTAAGGTTCGTTAACTGTACTTTAAAATATTAAAATACTTTAAATAAGACAAATGAATCATGTCTGAATTGTTTACAATGAAAAAAAATCATCAAACTCAGAAATAACGTTTTTTCAAAATTACTAGAAGAAAAACGGAAATGACGTAACGTAACGAACATTAGAGCCATTCCTACATGATATCTTTCCGCTTTTTTATCAAACTATTTTTCGATCTGATATTCTTATTAAATATTCTTCATGTTCTTAAAAAAAACTCCCAATTGCATCGCTTTTCAGGCTAATTGGAAACATTTATGCTAAACTCTACAAATAAACCTGACGAACAAAAATAGTTATATAAATTATAATAGCTTCCCTTAACGTTCAACAGATGGCAGCGTCAGAATGTAAACAAATCCACTAAATCTGTCGGACATAGTTGGTATTCGAAAGCTGGACGATCGCTCGTAATTTATTCCTACTAAACGGTTTTAATCAAGTATGCATTGACTTACCTTTTTCTAACATTTACTTTTTTTAAATTATTTTATCATTAGAAGTACATCACCGTAATATTTTCTTTCGTAAAATAGTATTTTATTTTTCTTTTACCCTAGTTACTTTGCATTGTCTAAAAGCCATGTTAATGTTTTGAAACAGGGATATAATTACATTCAACTAATTGTTTTCAAATTCAAACCGCATTTGGGTATTAATTTATTTTAAGAATCAAAGACACGGGTAAAATTGCATTGATATGAAAATTATATGGTTACAAAGTTGTTTACCTATTACAAGGTAGCCATAGTACAATCCTGATGTCTCTTTTGTAAAGCACGGGTATTTTAATCATTCAAATGCATAACGGTTTTCATTTTTTAAAGTAAAGAAATGATTTGATGTGTATATATATATTTTGATATTCTGAAATAATATGTGCAGGTAAATAGAAATCAGTTACTAATTATCAATCGGCACGCTTTAATTTTCGACATACAAAAATTAAATGCAACAGTTAAATTTTTTCATTAAACTTTCACATTCTTATGTAAACACATCTTAAGTCACTTTGCTAGAAGAAAAGTTAAAAAAAAATATTCATTACTTGTCAATAACATATTTTCACTCTCTAAGTAATTTACCTCCAAATAAATATACTACAGTTTCGACAAAGTAAACAATGAGAGGTTTAGTACATTAGCAATATTAGATCAAGTATTTAATTTATGCTAAAAGCATCATTTCAATAATAAATTATTCTTACTCATTTTCTTATATCTTTCAGGGTTAATTTTTCAAACACTATAGATTCGTTTGATATTTTATTTAGATTTTCTAAATCTGAATCACACACAGCGTTTTTAATTCTATATTTCAAGATTATGCGTGTTCGATAAGTTAATTTGTATGCTCAATGTTTAAAAGAATATATTTATTTATGTTTTTGTTTTACGTAATGTATTTTGATTTTTTTTTTCATTTATCTCAATTTTGCAAATTTTAGAGAAGGAAGTAACCAATAATGAACATTGTTCATATGATTTCTGGTATAAACATGCGGTCATAGGCTGGTTACACACACAGCGTTTTTTTCCCGCTGCGGATATTTTACCGTTACCGCTCATAGAAAGCGAAGGTTTACACACACGACGGTAAAAATTTCCGTTGCCGTCGTTTGATATTTTATTTAGATTTTTTAAATCTGATTTTTAATTCTATATTTCAAGGGTATGCATGTTCGATAAATTAATTCGCATGCTCAGTGTTTAAACGAATATCTTTATTTATGTTTTTGTTTTACATAATGTATTTTGATCTATTTTCATTTATCGTCGCTTAAAAAGCCACATCATATATCTCAATTTTGCAAATTTTAGAGCAGGAAGATACAACCAATAACGAACATTGCTCTTACGATTTCTGGTATAAACATGCGGTCATATATTCATACCAGATGAGAAAAAAAAATCGGCATATGTTGAGAAAAATTTATTTACTTCCAAATATTTCAAAATTTAGATTCGTGGTGCTGCATATGATGAAATATTATGATATGTTTTTATGTAAGTTTTATAACGCACGTTACGATGCTTTATTACGTTTTTACGTAATGTAATTTCTTAACATTATAATTGCTTTTTAAAGTTTATTTAAAGCTATTTTGAATTTGGTATTTTATTATTATTTTTATAACATCTTTTTTTTTTCTTCTGCCATTTATTATGACCATTTTTATAAAATATAGATAACGTTTTGAATCAAGCGTAAGTTAGAAATAATTTTTGATTTCTTAGCATTTCCATTAATTAACAAGGGGTAAAATTTTGTTTTAATTTATCTAATTATTAGGCAACTTTTCGAAACATGCTTACAGTGTTATCTGTTAGTTTAGCTATAATTTAAAACACATTTTGAAGAAGAAGGAGTGCTATTATAGAGTGCATCTTGTAATTTTGAACCATGATCAGATGGCGAGAATAGCACCTGAATCCCTATTAGAAATTGAAGTTTAAATTTATCAAGAAACCAACCATAAAACTATCTCGATTACAATTAAAGATGTAACAATTTAAACAAACTTACTTATCGATCCTCAAGTGATAAAATAATGGTAATATAGCGGGTTAGTTACTGCCGATGAATGAGGAAATCTTTGCCTCAGAAAAAAAACTTGCAAATCATAACACGTGCGAAGCGGGAGATGAAGTGCATAGCATATCAATCAAAAGTTTTTTTAGTATCCCGAGTTTGTTTCAACTGTTTTTGTTTATTAAAAGCACGAAATCGAAAAATATCTGCATGAGCGTTTTTCCTTTGAATTTTACTTATTAATTAATTAAACTTTCCGTAGATAAATACGCAAGTCTTACTTTTTTCTATCTATGATTTTTTTTTCTTTCTCTCTTTATTTCTTTGAAATAAAAAAAAAATTAAGAAACATTTTAATTGAATACATACTGATTTATAAAATAAATGAGGATAGTATATCAAGGTTTCTTAAACTATGATACATTGTCTACTTTTGGGTGGTACAATTTCTGCATAGAAGATTTAATTGAATATTATATTGTGCTCCTTTTAGCATTTCGAATTTATCTTTATAATTTAATATTTATATCTTTTTTATGATTGAAAATCTTTATAACTGAATGCGTTTTTAATTTCACAGATTTAAGTTTGTGCTCCATAGTTGAATATTTTCAGTTAAGCATTTCGGATATAAGATCAACGGAAACGTGGACATTCCTCGAAATTTCGATGTCGTATTTTATTGCGATTACTACATTTTCTCCTTGAATATTTCCTATATATTCGTAAAGAGAAAGAAAAAAAGTATATTATTATAGAAATAAATAAAATAAATGCGTGGATTTTTTTTCACTGGTTTGGAAAAGAAATATTTATAAAGAAAATTAACGTTAACTAATAAATTTAGAGTAATAAATTAAGTATCCGAAAAAATAACTGCAAGCAACAAGTTTTAAGTCATTAAAGAACTGAAAGTAAAATCCAGAATGAATAAAAATAATATTGGTTTTAATACGAAGATTTAGTCATCAAAAATTGAAAAATAATCAGCTTTTCAGTATAAATAAAAAAAAATTCAATAGTTTGAACTGGGGGGGGGGGACCCTTCTGACAAATTATAAAACTGAATTGTACGAATGTTACTTGAAACGAAATACTAATTCATTTTATAGCACCGAAAATAACAGGTTTCTTTTTTATCCAAAAATTAAATCAGAAAAGAAAAACTGAAAGTATAAAAAGATTTTATAAATTATTGCTTTATAATCATTCACTGCATATACAGTTTTCAAAAAATAACTAATTAATAAGTTGAAGTTATATTAAATACTAGGAACTTTGTGGAATTCAGTACTTTTACACTAATACTTTTCTCGTGCTTTCGAATTTGATTTTGAAATCGATAGAGTTTAACATTTATTCAAAATTAAACATGAAAAGGACAATTTCTGAAACAGTCGGAAGAATTATTTAACCATTGACGAAAAGAAGACGGATTTTCTACCAGGGCTGGTTAAAATTCCGATAACAGTTATTGAAATAATGATACAATATATAATAATTATTACGGAATTCTAAAAGTTTATTCTTGCGTTTTATTTAAGTGTAAATAAATCAGTTCAACGTTTTTATCGAAAATAAAAAAATGCCAATATTTTTTCTTTCTTTTTTATTCTGAAAATAGAGCAACTGTATTCATTCGTTCGCAGGAAAAAATTTTTTCCTCACATTTCATGTATTTGCAGGTGCTAAGAAATGGACGGAAATATGGTTTCGAATGTCTCCAGTGAAGAAAAGAATAATCAAGAAATTGTTTTAGAGCATGCAAATGAATCATCTGTTATCTACGACGATGACAAGGAAGAAACATTTAGTTCTGAAAGATTCGAAGGTGGAATTATGCGTGGGTAATGTATATACATTGTTATTATTGTTATATACATTGTTAAATTCATTGTTATTGTTATTATAAGTGAGGATAGGTAACTCATTAAATACCTAAAAGAGAAAAGTGTGAATTCGAAATTTTTCTCCAATAAATAATTTTAAAAATATTATTTTTGTAGTAAAATATACTAAAAATAAAACAATAAATAAAAAGATACTTTAAGCTATACCATTACTTTATATGGCGGAATAATCGGTAATTCATGAATTTATACAAGCTTTCTTAGAAGGAAATAGAAGAAAACTTTAAAAAAAATCATAACTATACATTTTCTAATTTGTTAATTATCGAATTTTGGATAAGTTTTAATAAGGTTTTGGATACGGATTCTGAAGAAATATAAATTTTTACGATGTACCGTGAATATAATTCCATAAATATAAATTCCATACTAATTAATCAATGAAATAAAGATCAGACATTGTTATATAATATATAAAAGATCCAAAAGAAAGCATTTTAAGGATTGAAACAATCAATAATTATTTAAAATTAGAAAAGTATGCTAGTAGAAATTTAAAAAAAAAAAAAATGAAAAATAGTTTTTATGTTGTTTTCTTTAACTTGATTTGTTTCATGTTAGCAAAGATGACATTATGTAATCGATTTCTCATTCACTTATTAATTTGATAGATCTGAAGAACAGAATTATGAAAATGATGATTTATTGTATGCAGATGAATTAATTGTTGTCCATGACGACGAAAGAGAAGAAGATTTTGGAAGATTGGATGGTGAAATGATGCAAGGGTAATGTGTATATATTGTTAATATTGTATAAGTTATTTATAAGTCAGGATAAGTAACTCATTAAATACCTAAAAGAGAAAAGGGTAAATTCGAAATTTTTGCCCAATAAATAATTTCAAAAATATTCAACCATTCTTTATAGATCATATATTAAAAATTATACAATATATAACAAAATCCGAAAGAAAGCATTTCATCCAAGGAAACAACCAACAATTATTTACATTCGCAATGAGTAGTGCTTTTTAGGGCTGAATTTGAGACGATTTACTTCAAGAATTTATACTATTAATAAATTATAAAGCAAAAACTAAAAAGAAGGAAACAATTAAAAACTATTTTTTTTAGTATACTGTGAATATACTATTTTAAAGTGCATTTGACAATACTGAATTCATTAAAATGTAAGACATATGACATCTTATCATAAATTTCGGAAGTTAATTTTGTATAATTTATTAGAAATTGTGTTTTTAAATTAGTATAGCTAGTTTCAAAAGATACTCGTATATAAGAAATTTCGCCCCACAAAGTAAACATTTCCTAAACGCACTGAAAGAGAAACAATTAAATTTAAGAAATACAATAAATTATAAAAATATATTACATGAAATAAGAATCAGCAAATTTAATGAAAACTTAAGCTCATTAATGATAAAAAAACCCATTTGACGCATAATTACTTATAAAACCATGCCAATAAAATAAATTTAAATGAAGGAATAGTTCTTAATCTTTAAAGAAAAACTGAGGCAACAAAGGATATAACTGAAACTGGGTTTTAAAAACTGATCTAAAAATATATTACACGAAATAACCAATAATAGTTTTGATTTTGAACAATATGCAAATAAAAGCCAAATTAAGAAATGAATTTAAATATATATACTAGACAGATGTTAAACTAATTTGCTACTTTTTTTTTTTTTTTTTAATCTTCTGTGTAATTTTACTTTCCAATATGATTAAGACAAAAAATAAATTTTTACTTTTGATCTAAAAAAAAAATATATATTTTGTTGAATCTTTTTTTTCTTTTGGAGAATTCTTTAATTGTTTTTTCAAGACAAATCTCAATACAATTGAACATTACAGAATTCATCATTTCTTCATTGCCTTTCTAGACCCAATTTTAAATAATTAAAAAAAAAATTTTTTTTGATAAATACACATCATACGACAAATTAATTCACTGTTTCTAATCAATTTTAAATCTTACCATTTCAGAAACTTGCCACTTTTTGCGGTTCCTGATAGAGAACATGTAATAATCTGGACCACCTTCGTAGGATTAATAATGATTACAGTGTTCCTGGCCTTTAAAATGAGATTTGTACCTCAGTAAATATGATTTTTTATGTTATTGTCGATTCTACAGTGTTTTTATATCACATTTCTATAATATATACGTGGATTAACCAAAAACTGCAATATTTATTTATTTTAAATCCTTTTTTTGTATATAACTACCATAAATTATACTTCGGCAACGTGTGCTTCGATTCAAACTACTTCTTAATAGGATTTCCAATTTTTAAATTAGTATAAGGTAAATCTCATGTATTACTCATGAATAAAAATTTGCTATTCTTCTGAGGACATTTATATTATTGTTCAATGAAGAAACTGACCACTACATGCCATCTTTCTGCTTTTGAAAGCTAAAGACCTTCATTTCCAAACCGATTACAAATTTATGTTAATTTATATAATAGATTACAGAGAACTGCAAGTTCAAAATGTTTAAATAACTACAAATAATATGAAGGGTAATTACACTAATTAGGTTATTTAAGAGCAATATGAAATTAATTAATGAAACTAGGTGATTTATATTTTAAGATCTGATATCTTATATTTATTAAATATTTTAAGCTAAAATATATCAATTCATGTTAGAACTTTTGGTTTAATACTTTATTCGTAGACAGATATTCCTAAAATTCTTAGAATAACTACTTATACTGAATTACATAATATGTTCGTTATGAATGGAAAATCTATTTACTAGCTTTGAATACTTACAATGTTTAGCAAGCAGATAAAATAATTGCTTTGTCTAAGTTGATATACATAAACAGATATAAAAATGAAGAGTGCTAGTTCAGGATAAACAGAATGACCATAATAAAGTGAATGCGAATAGATTTATTTCATCTTTGTTCTGTTTTTTCCTACTCGTCTTTACAAGTCTACACTGAAATTATATCTCTGTCTTTAAACTAATGTGTTAATAAAATAGCATGTTTTGCATATTCTTTTTTTTAAAATCAAAATTACAAAGCATCACACCATGATAGAATTTATAACATGGTTTATAGTCATAACTTACACCACTAATTTTGATTTTTTCTTTTTTTTAGTGTTCAGATTTCAATACGAAGGATTAAGTTTGTAATGAAATATTTTATAGAAAAATTCTCCCCTACTTTAATGTAGAAAAATATTTCTGTTCCTTAAGTTAATGTCTAATGATTCTATTGCTGCATTTATTATAAATAACCAGATTTAAATATTACTCAAACAGTGAAACTGAGTTAGTGATTTAAAAATAAGTCAAAAGATGCATTTAATTCTGTAGGGAAAATATAATCAAAATCTATTTTATCATTCACATAACTTTTAAAATACTAACAACGTAATTTTCAAAATGAAATGATACTATTTTGTTTCTAGTTTGCTTTAATGAAGTTAATTAATATATTTTCTTCTTACCCTTTTTAGCGATGCCTTGATTTACGAAGAAGATTCAACGTTCGAGATCTCTAAGAAATTTTTCATGGGACCATTTTATTAAATAGTAAAATTATAAGTGAATTAGAAAGTGTTTTATTACATTTTTCATTTGTAAAAAAAGCTGCCATCAAGCATAAAACTGACACCCAGTAATACCAACATTTCTTTTAAATTAGGCGCAATACAAATTTTATGTTCAATAAAAAAATTTCATCAGCTATAAAATGAACTTGTAATTTTTGCAACATCCATTAAGTGTGATACAATTAAATGTTTTTCAGTATTTGTTTTCCATGTTCTTTTCATTTTCAAATCTTCTCTTAAAATACCAATTTCTAATGCTCACAAACATTAGACACCTACGACTAATTGGAAAATAATGTAATAAAATTTATTTTGATTTTTTTAAAAATAAAAAGCATTAGAAAACAATTTCAGTATGATTGCCTTTATGTTACAATTTTTTACTCTCGCATCATTTTATTGTAAATAAAAATTGATGTTTAGCATTGATGTGTAAGGATTGTATTAAACTTTTCAGGAAGTATTTTTAGATTTTTTTTTTTTTAAATTTTTTTCTAAAACATCAGTTTTCAGTTTCTTTAAATATCAGACATTATTAGCTTCCTCAAATATAATGAAATTTGTTTGGATTTTTATAATATATGGAGATTAATTCAATTTTATCAGTACTATAACAGCCTTTATTTCAATTAAAACTATTAAAAATATTAGCCTGGTTTTTTTCAAAATAACGTAAATTTTTAATACACATAATATTAAATTTATTGAATGTTGTATTTCAAATAAATATCTTAAGAATATTTTTATTTAATTATCACATGTGTTGAAAATTTTCATTAAACATATCAAATGAAATAATTTGGAATACAAGATAATACAGTTATTTTAAAGCACAAGAAATAACCATTATGGTTCAATCAATTAATAATTTGATATTTATTGCAGCATTTGAGAATAATAACTTCTGTTTGACTGCAACTATTAACTGCATTAAAAATCTCTTTTTATTCATATCAATAAATTGTTTTGCCATTATGTTTAATAATTTAGTAATTTTGAAAGTAATTGCTAAGTAAAAAAAACTTGGGGAAAATTTATACAACATAAAAAAAATCACTTTTTAAATTTACTTCATTCAGGGGTGTTTGTGGGACCCCAAAAAATCCCCTGAAACTTTTACGGACTTACTACCGACATTTTGGAGTTTCGAGAAGGGGGGGGAGAAATGAAAAATTACGATTATGAAGTATTGAATGACCTAATTATAAAAGTTCAATTAATTACTTTTTTTGCAAAATTAATAACCATTAATTTTGCAAAATTAAGACCTTTGAACCCAGGTCACGTGATCGCACATCTGGTCGAACGAAGTCTCGCCCTTTTTTTTTCTACCGCGCCTACTTGCCGAAAAGAATCCAGAAGAGAATGTCCGAGAACCGGGGGAATGAGTCATAACTCGCAATAAGGAAAGAACAAAAAAGAAGTTTTTCCCCTCTTTTCACGCATTATCACTGCCTTTGGAGAAAGAAAGGAAAAGTTTTCACCACACACACTGACCTTGCGTTTTCTGCTTTCAAAGCAAACAAAATTACCCATATCAAAATAAATAATTCATTATTATTCGTACTTCCTTTTGAACGACGATCCCCGGAATTTCCGGGTATCGAAGTTCAAAATCCCCGGAATTCCGGGGTTTCCCCGGAGCACAAACACCCCTGTTCATTGACAATCCTATTGCTAACATTTCATACATAATATATCCAATTAATACTTTCTTTCGCAGTTTGCTCCATATATAACTTCTATGTTAAAATTGAAATTATTTAACTGATAATATTTTGAGGTAAAACTTGCTCATGCATCAATCTTTAATCTCAAGACACACACGTAAAAAAAAAAGGAATTCATTTGCATCTAATAGGCATATTGTAGTTTAAAAATAGTCAAATCTGATTTGCGTTTTCTATATGAAATGCAATCTAAGTAACATTTTACTTTTAAATTGTATTTTATTTTACATATGAATATATAAGATTGACATTAATAAACTCTGTGCACATCATTATTATATTCCATAATTATTATGGAATCAATAAATTTAATTAAATATAATTACGATAAAATTTAATAGCACTGATTAAAATATTTTTTTAGTATTTGTAGATATCTAAGGGGAAAAAAGGAAATTTTATTTACAAAAAATTTTTTTTTGAAATGTTAATCTTGATTTCTTCCAAGCATTAGATATCCATGATGGAAAGTAATATAATGATATTTATCTTGATTTTCTTAAAGAATAGCAAGCATTTAGAAAATAGTTCCAGTTTGATTACCTGTGTGTTGAAAATTTTTACACTCTTTTAAAGTCATTTATGAAATTATTTAAAAGCCGTTACTTCACATAGATATAAATAAAAAATGATATTAAATTTTTTATGCAGCATTCCTTGATTTTTGTGTGTTTTCCTTTGGAGTTTTTTGCAGTGCAAATGGAAAATTTCGGCGATGCCTTTGTTTGTTCAGTTATGAGTAAAAATGTTTCATAATAATCATTTCAGTAAATGTGCTTATATTTATAGATGAAACAAATTTAAAATTAATTAAAAATTTCTCTTCAGTTGTGAGTTTTCATTCTTTTGATATATTATCAACAGATTCACCAAATATTTATATGATTAATATTGCCAGCATTAATTAAAAATTGCTATTTAAAATATCAAAATTTAAACAATTTTGATTACCTTAGATTTATGTCTTGTTTATTGTAATTGTATGATGTAAATTAAAATATTATTTTACATTCACTTTTCATAGAAGCTTCTTTTCAAAAAAACCCTTGGCAGTCTTTTTTTTTTTTTGAAAATTTCTCTTAAAATGTTATATTCCATTTCACTTAAAAATTATGCATCTAAGTTTACTTCAAAAGTTACATGCTGAAATTTCTCTTACCATTTTCAAGAAATAGAATACATTATAAAACAGTTCCAATTTTATTCACTTTGTATAAAAACCTTTACAAAAAATTTTGTCTTTCATATAAATGCATTAAAAATATCAGTCTAATTTTCTAAAGAACTACAATATTTATAAAATAAATTATGATATGTTACATTTATATTGTTAACTGTCGGGTTTTTAAGTCAATGTATGTTTTTGGAATCCATTTTTTATGATTGTCAAATGTGTTGAAAGCAACAGATTAATTCATATGCGATTTAGTAGATATTCAGGTATATATTATAAAGCGTCACAAATAACTATTATTTCAAATAAGCAAAAATTAGTGTTTCGAAAATATTTTTACAAAATATTTTTTTGCTACAAAACTTTCTGAAAAATTATATTTCCTTCAAGCATCAGATTTGTAAGACAGCAGGAAAGGTGAAGTAATGACATTCATCTTTATTTTATCAAAAATTGAAAGGCATTACAAAACGGTCTTAGCTTGAACACTTTTGTGTTAAAATCTTTGTAATTTCTGTCATTTATAATGTTAATTAAAACTTAATGCTTAAATAAAATTGCACAAAACTTGGTTCGGGTTTTGGAATTTTTAAAAAATATCAGTGTTTATTGCCTTAAAATATTAAATATTATCAAGTTTTTCAAATGTACAGTAATCTGTCAAATTATTCTTATATATACTCTAACTTATTTTTATAACTTTTGTATCAGATAAAAATGTTTTAAAATATGAAAATAATTCCTAAAGGAAGACATACTCTCGTACTCTCCTTACATGGGTAATATTATTTTATAATATGTTTCATTTTAAAATCAATGTCTTTATTAAGAATTAATCTTGTTTGAGTGTCATTTGTTGCAAATTATATATACTAAATTATTGAAGTAAATGAAGCATGACACAGCTTATATATTACAAAGCACTTAGTATAATTATTGTAATTAATTGAATAAAGCAACAATTAATTGTTTTAACGTTATCCTAATAAGAAATTCATACGAACAAGTTATTGACAAAAAATAATAAATGAATCAGAAATTTTACACAATTATTATATGCTTACATATTTTTTAAAGATGATTTTAAAAACATAACTAACATTTCTCTAACTTCAGCAACACATTCTATAAGATAAAGAATTCAATTTCTTTGATTCAGCACAAGAGGGCCTAAATAATATGAAGGATAAAAATAATCTTTCCTTGAATGTAAGGGTTAATATAGTGTATCTGGACATTAAAGAATATTTAAGCAGATCATTAGTCACTACATGAATTTAGTTTTAAATAATTCAAGGTTTAAAATTTTGAGAAGTGAAAATGTAACTAATATAATTTCTTAAAAATATGTAGATAATGAATAGAAATTTCATTAATTGCAATATGTTAAAAAACTTCTAATTGAACTAATGATTAATTGCTATAGAAATATTAATTCAACAAAAAGCATGATTAAATTCAGATGTGGGAAAGGAAAAACAGTAAATTATTGTTAAATGAAAGAAATGGTCATTCAGAGATATATCAGAAATTACTGAATATTTTAATGCATGCAAGAAATGGTAGGTGATAGTTGTTGAAATTAATTTAAACTAGAGGCTAATTCCCTCTGTAGAAACTGTTGATGAAGGTCATGTCAACTATGAGGAAAAGGAGATGGAAAAGCATTCTTAGGAGAAACATCATGCATCATCTTCTTTTCATTTCTAAAATTTATATACATACTTCTACAACTAATTTTATAAAACAGGCCAAAGATAAAAATTCTTTCAGCATTCAATGAAAAAGCCTACTGCTGAAAAGAACTGTTTTAACTGAGGACGATTTGATTTAGTGTCTCTTTCTGCAATTATTTATTCATAAAATTCTGAAAAGAAAGTAACTAAAAAACTATTTATTTTTGAACCAAAACTGAAGCAGTGGGCACACTGACAAATAGCTGCAAAAATTAAGTGCATTTAAACACTTAAGCCTCCCACACAAAAAGTAAGAACCTTTGTACATGTATGGATATGTAAACCTACATATTTTCTAAGCAGAGGATGCTTTCTGTTTTATAATTCATAGTTTTTATTAAAAAATGTTTGTTTTTTTTAATTAATTTTAAATTTTAATACTTATTTCTTTATTTGTACAATGCCTTCTATTGTAAAACAAGCAATGCCTTTTTGATTTCAACAAAAACAAAAATTATCATTTACATCTGAAATCGAATTCATTATAAGGAAATTTGAAAGTATTTTCTTTTTCTTTTTATTGCACCAATTCATCTATTATCTTTTTTGAAAATTGATTTCTTTTTTAAAACTCATGCGACAGATTTGACTTTAATATGTTCATAAGCATAATAGAATCAATATGTTTATTCAAATATTTGCAAGATAAAATTTGAAAGCATTTATTAAAATATTTTCAATATTTGTTCTCCATGGATTTCCAATATAGTTTTGCTCATTCCTAATTGGTAAAATACAGTTACTGAAATATTTTTGCTTCAAACAAATGAATTCTTGCAACAAGAAAATTTGTTTCTAATATCAAGCATGTTTTTAAAAAGAAACTAGGATGCTAATATTAAGTTTCAAATACAATCAAATAAAATATTCTGTGTATCTTAGAATGTATGTGCAATGAATATTTTAAAAATAAAACTTACAAACAGGTATCAAATTAGAAATAAAAAAGGTTTCAGGCAAACTACATAGAAGGTGTGTTTTTGTATTTACCAAGAATTATTTTTAATGTTTTCTATTATTTAACAAAATTTTTAAGGTAATTAAATTATTGAATCAATAATCCTTGATGAATATTTTCTTTAATTTTCTATTGAGATGTATCAAAATCAAAGTAACTGATTATAATTCATATTACATATTAAAGCATTTCAATTCTTAAACTATTGATATGATGTGTCTACAAACAATTATAACAGCTAGTGTAAGTGAGGGGGGAAAAATAATGAGGTCAAGTTCAATTAAGATATTAACATTCCATTTTAATGCAACACAAGAGGTACTTTTAGGATGATCCCTTTAATTCTGGACTGTAATCAGATGAAGTGTGCGACTTAAGAACTGTCAATTGACTTTTCATATTTTAATACCACTCTTGTGTTAGAACGTTTGATGAAAAAGGTTTGATTTTATTAACACCAGGACTATATACATAATGAATCTTTCAGTTCCATACAGTTCAGTAATTCTAAAAATAAACCAAATGAGAAAGCAAGGAGTAGAGATAAGAATGGTAATAATTATCCAGCAAAGACATGTTAATAACTAATTTTTTTTTTTACTATTTATTGATTTTTCTTAGTCCTTTCAGTTCATCGGTTCACTTAAACTACTCATTTCAGAGTAATTAGGCAATAGAAAATTTCAATTTGATTTTTCATATTTTCATAAAAATTATTTTTCCATCAATATAAAGTATATTTTTACATCCTTACCTCATTGAATGTAATGCCAAAAGAGTGTAAGCATCTGGCTTGTTTTATACACCATAAATTCAAATTAAAATAAACAGGGTGCATAGTGAGAAACAGCTGCAAAAATTAAGTACTTTTAAGCAGCTTAGCCCCCAAAATTAAGCATTTTTGTGAAGTATGCATAAGTAAACAATATTTTCTAAGTATTCTGTTTTATAATAATGCATAGTTTTTATTGACAAAATTTACTACAAATTAATTTTAAATGGCTATTTTTTTAAATTTTAATATTCATTTCTGTATTTGCATAACATCTTCTATTATAAAATTATGCCATTTTGAATTTGACTAAAGCAGAAAAATAGGCGGGTTATTATTACCAAATTACCTATTAATACCAAAAAAATTAAGTCAACTTTTATAAGATTAACAATAAAGATATGTGAGCTTTTTTAATATTTCTTAAAATTAAAATAAAATATCAGATAAATACAACATTTCTGAAAATGTTGATAGCGATGCAGTAGCTCAGCATAACCACAAATTTTATATTTGATTTTTATATAAGCAACAACAATTAAGATCCAACATGGCTGGGATAGAAAGAGTAAATCTCTCCCTGCACCGACACAATCTATTAAGTAATTTTATTTGCAATCTTATAAAGATTAAAAACTAAAGCATTCCTATGACTATCATCACACGACTGGCAAAACTGCCATGAAATTGACAACAGAACAATGCCATGTTCTAAATAAATTTTTTAAATCAATTTTAATAGAAAATAATAGCAGCGTTCACAAATGATCAGACTAAAAGTAAATTGTCTTATCGCCTCTTATTTCTAAAGTGTAATAAAAGTCTTTTTTGAACGTTTACTGTTTCTAAAATTTAATGAAAACTTGCTTTTTAATCTATAAGAAAAAAATTCTAACTTAAAAAAAATTACAGAAGAAACATTATATATATTTTAAGAAGAAATGAAAATGCTTTAACAAGTTCTAGTTTTAATAAATGACGGAAACAAATTAATAAAGTAAAAAAAAAAAAAAAAAAAATTAGCTCTGCAGTTAGAAGCAAAATGGAAATAAATCAGCAGAGCGCCTCCCCAAAACTTTCTCACATATTGTCAGGAAATGCCTTGTGTGGCACTGGCGTATAATAGTTACGGAACATTAATACTATGAGTGAATTAAATATTTTTATTGATTCTATCTATCGTGTGATCGTTGGCAAGTGTTTTAGGATTAATCTGTGGCACGCGTTTGAAAGTATCCTATAAACCGAATTTGAGTTTTAGACGCATTCTTTCTAATTGATTAAAACAAAAATTTGACTCAAAAGTACACTTGTAGTCACAAAATTATGTACCAAATTTGATATATTTAAGTCACTACATTTTTGAGTTATCGTGTTTACATATTTCTGAAAGTACAGACCAACATGCGGCGAACCCTAACTGGATTTCGCTCGAAATTTGGCAGATGTTTATACAATAGATATTAAATCTGTGTACCAAATGTTAACTATCTAGCTCTCTTCGTTTTGCAATTACCATGCTAACTTATATTCGAACAGCCAGACAGATAAACAGATTTCCTCTGAACGGATGTTGCTGAAAACTTGACCGAAATCTACAAGCAATCTAGTTTGATGTGAAAACCATGTACCAAATCTCATCCATCAAGTGCAAAATGTTTTTATGCTATGTTTGTCACAAACAGACATTTTTCGAAAATGTGTTTTCGAATTCAAGAAGGCATGAAACGTGGAGATTCATTAAAATACTCGAGTACGAATCTTTTGACGATTGCAATATTTTCACTAAATTTTGTATACAAGAAAGTAAATATGCCAATTGAGCATTTTTTTAAAAAAGTCTGTATTGGAAACCAGCGTGAAACAATATATCCAACTGCTTCAAAAATTTTTAAGTTTAAATAATAGCAAAGAAAGCATTTTTTTTTTTTTTTTCACTTTTCTTTTACTACAATTTTAACAGTTGCGGAATAATATGATCCAACGATTTGAAGAAGCAAGATCATTTTGAATTTCATTATAATAAAAATCATTGTTATAAACTGTGTCAAAAGCTAATTTCTCAGAAATTAATTAAAAAAAATTACATTCAAATAAACAAAATTTTTATTTTTCATTATTTATAAACTTTATTTATATATATTATTTTTAACCGTTAAAAGGTGTTAAAATTTTTATGCGATAATATGCTATGATGTTATGAGGAAAACACAAAAATAACTTCGCAAAGATCATGCTCTTAACTTCAATGGCTTTATGCTGGGCGTTGCTCAGGACAAGACTGATTTTTTTCAGGACTGACTTATTTTTTGACTAATGCTTGACCAATTCAATAAAGTTCCATTTAATAAATTTTTTAAAAAAAATATAAAAACCTTCCATGAAGCAAAGATACATTTTATATATTATGTCCTTTTATACATCAGATGGATAAACTTTAGAACAATTTAGTATTTCCTAAAAAAATTCCTTATAAACAGAATAGATGGCAGCCGAAAGACTTTCAATGATACATTATGATTCATCGATTTAAAGGCATATTTTTAACATTTGTATTATATATAGAGACACAGATATCGATCGACAGATAATTTCTTCAAAAATTAAAAGTTCAGAAATTATAACAAATAAGGTTTTAACGAAATATCCACGAATAATGAAGAAAATTTGAATAGAACATTTAACTTTTTGAGAACTACTATATTAAAATATCTATAAGCTTAAAAGAAATGATTAAAATTTATTCTCTGACAAAAAATACTTTACACCAGGAGAATTTTTCCTGCCTTTAATTTTCTCCAAAGAGGATGGGATAAAGTTTCCCACCGCTCCTCAACGGAATTGAATAGATCTGCAGACCCCCCCCCCCCCGTACCGGCGGTCTTTTGTTATCTTCCATTTATACTGGTAGTGTAAAACAAACTTTCTTTTCCCTTCAAATGCCTTGAACATATAAGTACCTGTGATTGCAAGTGAAAGATTTTTCCTCACAAAGCGATTAAATACATGCATTCTCCTATAAGATCTAAGTAAGCTCCTACCCTCCAACTCGGTTCTATAGAAGGGAAGAGTTTATCAACACATATGTTTATAATTATTCAATACCCCAAAGGAATTAGATAGAAACACCTGCTAATGAAAACGAAAGTTCAACGAAAAGCGTCATTAACCCACCCATCAACGACCACTATTAATTATCCATACAGAAAAATTACGCGTACTTTCCCTTCCATATATTCAACAATCCAAGCATGCAAAACATACGAAAGTATGCCATGAGAATTGCGGGGTAAGTTTACGAAAGCCGCAGGAGCCAGTAATCTGAAAAGGCAGTAGGACATCAAAAGAGAAACCGCGGTGCAATTAGTTGAAATAGAAAAGAATGAAAAACAAATAAACTTGGTTTTGCATGACCTATGTGAAATTACAAAAGCAGGAGAATATTTCATAAGTTCCAATAAAAGTGAATTCAAGTATGAAAAAATATGCCCGTTTTTTTATGATTTTTTTCTCTCACTCTCTCTCTCTGTGTTAAGTGCTTTTATTTTACTGTGATATTAAATATATCAATAATTTTTATTATACATATATTCATTTTAAAATAGCAGTTAATGACAATTTATAGGAGACATATTAAAAATAAGTTATATAAATAAACCTATTAGCCAGATCTTACTCTCTTTTTTTTTTCCTACTTTTTCAAGTCAGTGCTAAAAGTATTTAAAATGTAGACTGTAAATGATGATCTAGATCTTGCAGATGATGAGATGCAATAAAAGCTGGTCATAGAGGTGATGAAACAGATTTCCAGGAATGACTTGAAACATGGATTCGAAAATGGAAAATTCCTATGGAATCAAAATGGTTATATAGCAGCTGTTAATTTTAAAGTTATAATAAATAAATAAAAAAAAACCATAAAATGATTATTTTCTTTTCACAACTTTATGTAAGAAATTCACACCAGAGAATAATAATGAGAAATATACATAGAAAGCAGTTTTTATCAGTAAAAAAACTTCTTATGAATAAAGCCAATACAAGCCATAATTTTGAAATAAGAATTGAACAGCTGCCAGAGCCACGTCAGCCTTCCGATTTTTAAAAATCAGAGTTTCCAAGAAGCACCACGGGGAGGTGTGGTTGGACTTTGCTTCTCATCTTTAAAAATTAAACAATATTTTGGAATTTTCATACAATAACTTAATAAAATCTGATAAAAAGGAATTTTACACCCTAAATAAGATTTATAAAATTATCTTTTTAATAATACCATTTAAAGTCCAAGCCATTTTCTTCCTTATTTTAATATATTAAGCTTTTTCTGCAACAACACATTTTGTTACAATAAAGTTAAAAGTTGACTTTCTCGTTTCCATCAATAATTGCACAAAAAGTCCACTTTTATTGTTAGAAATAAAGCATGAAGATGTTATTTTGTAAATTAAGTGGATTTCATTATAAAACACGTTTTCATTGAAATTATGCATTGAAAATACATAAGAATTAATTACTTCAGAAATTAATTTTAATATAAAAACTCCAAAAGCAAGCAATGATGAATAAACTTAGTAGCTTGTTCAATTTTAAACACATTTTTCCCTCCTCCCCCTATCCTTTAACTAAATGTATGAAAACATATTCTGTCAGCTTTGCAATGAATGAAACTTTTAATGTATCTGTGAGCAAAATTACAAGGCATTATTACAAGCATTAAATATATAATGAAATATATTTAGAATTATATTCACAATTCTAATATTAAATTATTTTATTAACTTTTCTGAAATTTTGATGATTATGCATTTTTTGTTAGATTTTCATTATTACTGCATTTACATAGTTATAGATCAGAGACGCCAATTTTTCAAATTTATATTTCAGTAGTATACACTGAATGAGAAGAAAAGAAGTAATTTCAGATATTGTTCTGTCATAGAGATATTAAATGCCCTTTAAAGAAACAGGACACAGAAATAAAGAAAATATCACAAAAAGTTAGTAATTATAAAAATTCTAGATTAAGCTGTTTGTAAATTATTCAACATTAGTCAATAAAAGTAAATATCCCAACAATCACAAAAACATTAGAAGAGTCAAAAGGCATCCTAGAAAATGAATATCAACACATTTCTATGCCTAACATTACAGTAATAGTTTGAGAGTGTTTCATTTAACATCAATGAGATAATCTTTTAATAACAGGGTTAAGCCATGCACACAATGATAAACATTTATAGTATAATACATTTTGTCTAACATTTCACAAAATTAAATGATGGGATTAAAGACTACTTGTAAATTGATTAAAAATAAGCCAATTAAAGAACTAACCACAATCAGATTTGTTTAAAATCTCATTTGTTGTTTATTATATATTTTTGCACCTTTTTTACTATTCTTAAAATAATATAAAAAAATACCTTTCTACTTACTTGTATATGAAATATAGAGAAAGTATTGTAATGTTCAAAAAATTCAAGCTCAAGATTTTGATTAATCGCAACATTTTAGACCTCCCAGAATTCGAAAAACATATTTTAATCATTATGCCTGCTTGTGACAAAGGCAACTCTAAATTGCTTTGAGCTAAATGGTAGTTATTTCAAATATGGTCTTTACACCAAATTTGCAGATTTCTATTAAATTTTGAGCAAAATCCATTTGCAGAATGTCCGGCTGTCTAAATATCCAGGTATATGCAGATTTCTATCTTCATCAGTACTTGCATTACTACATTCAGAATTTCCTACTTCTAGAAATTCAAACTCTGAATCGTTTCATGAACATCAGATTTAAAACCAAAATCCACTGATACATTAGAATCTTTTTCAAATAAGACAGCACATGCCTCCTCAATAGTCCAACCCGTTATAATTCATCTTGTTGAATGGTCAAATTCACACACAACCCAATAAATAGCAGGAATGAACAAAAAGAGGGTGGCACCTATATTTGCTTGCATAGAAAAGTTGTACCCTCAACACCATCTACTGAACTATATTCAGGAGGGTTCGCAGAAAATTTATTTCGATCGGAACGTAACAAGTGAGTGGAAACTTTCATTCACAGATTTAATCAGTATGATAACATTTGCAATTTTTATAAATAAACATACAAAATATACTATGCTGACAAAATTACAGAAGGAACCTTTAAAGAATAATCTAAGAATACATTTTTTAAAACACACTCAGAGAAAAAAAAAATTCAGCTGGGGTCACATGGACCTCATCTCAGTATTACAAGAGTTAAAAGGATGAAGTAAACAGCTTCAGAAACATTTCATAATCAGCTCAAATGAAAGAATAAAGGAATCGCTTTTTAAAAATTTCTTTCCACTTTCCCTTCAAGGAATCAAACTGCAGCATGCTTTAAAATTATGTCTGACGGACGAACATAGATTATCCTCTCATTTCCAGAACGGCAGTTTAGAGAGCTTTGAGAATTTCGAATTAACGCCCAAAATAGCAGGTTTCAGTCGTCTGCTTTCTTTAGAGGAGAGGTTGGTATGAAAAGCGAATACGATGTAAAACATTGTAGGGAGGTGTATATTATTTGTGATTGTTGCAACTTTTCCACGACCCACTCCTATGTGCTTTAAAGTAGTAGGGATTAGGGAGGCATTCACTAAAGAGGATCTATGCAATTTTTCACATTTTCATTTTCATGTGTCATTAGTGCAAAATAGGAGAGATTTTATGGCTATTAACAAAATTAATTGCATACCCCCAGAGTACACTTTTAACCACGACTGATATATAAAGATAGTGATACATTCTATCACTATCTTCTATCAATATATATATTTTATACAAAAAATACCAGATATTTTCTTCGATATTAAGGTTACTTAAAGAATATAAAAGAAAACTAACTATTGAATTATTGTTGCAGCCAATTCGCAAGGCAATTTTCTCAGGAAATGTAGAGCGAATCTTCTTATTGTGGAAGCATGTAATTTTGGATTCTCAGAATCTTACTCTGTCATCAAAGGGCTGTTGGAATTTTTGATGCTGAGTAGAAAATACCACATTTAAATAGCATTGAAAAATTTTAAAAAAAATTTCAAACTGCTGAGTTCTTTTTCTTTTTCTGTTCTCTCTCTATAGACTGAGTTAAGCCATATAAATATTGAGTTTTTAGTTCAACTGCCATTCAGAAAACTTCTCTTCAGTCATGAATTGTTATTTTTTATTTTTTGTATTTAGGATTAGTTTTTCTGTTATCAGTGTAATTTTTGTATTTAATCACTTGTTGTCCCTTAACTGCGAGCAAAAGAAAACATGAACTCACTAAAGAAGAAATGAAAGCAATTTTACTTGCTTCTGATTAAAGAGAAGGTAATCTGTCAAGAAAAGATGATGGTAGGTTAAAAAAAGATACTTTAACAAATCTTTCATTCATTTTTCAACAAAGAATTAGGACAATGCAGAGTTTATGAAATGTTCAGCATTTAATGATTGGGAAATGACTAGTAATATATATATATATAGAAGCCAGCTAAGGACATATGTCATAAATGGTGTATTATCTCAAATTGACAAAAGAATATTTTAAAAATATTTTTTATGTACTTACTTGTCTAAACTTTTATATCAATGATCTAAAAATGATTTACTTATTATCAAAAATTTGTGCATGCTTAACCCAGGCATAAATTCTTGGAAATATATTAAACTTTTGCTCAAAACTTTTCTTGTCTTAATAATATTATAGAGAACTCCAGAAAGTTTCAGAAATTCAGCTTGAAAAATCAATGAGCATAATGGTTTATACTAAAAAAAAATTTATATTTAAGATGAACTAAAGTATTTTTTTTTTTTTTTTTTTTTAGGCTAAAAGGTGAAGGAAGGTATTTTAATATATTTTTTGATGAATAATGTTTTTCCAAATTTTATCTAAAATTTTTAACATTTTAGTACCAAATGAAGCTTAAAAGACATGTTCTCATCTTTTGCCTTGATACAAATAAAATTTTGAAAACATAGTATATGACACATTCTCTTAGTTTAACAAAATTTTAAAAGCTATAATATTTTCAAAGATTACTAAAAATACATTGGAAGATAACGAGGTGTTTGAAAAGCGCATTTTTCCCAAATTCTTTTTCAGTATTTAGTACAAAACAAGAACGTTAGTGTTGTTATATGTTAGAAATATAACGAACATTTTAAAAAAAAATTTAATTACATTTTTTAAAAATCTCTCAAAGTATAATTAATGAAAACGAATAATTTTATGATCAAAAATTAAGCTTTAAAAATTCAATGACCATAATGGTTTATACAAAAGAAAGTCAAATATTGAAGATAATTAAAGTAAAATTCTCAACTGAAAGTATTTTTAAAATGTGTTTTTCCAAAAGAGCCTTTTTTTATTTATACAATAGATTTTGTTATTTCGGTATTAAATGAAGACTTAAAAAATTATCGTGTACAATACTGAACTACTTTAAAAGATAAAAGCACTCTTTTGTTGAACTGTATGACGTATTATTTAATTTTGGCAAAAATTTTTATTAACTTTCTAAAAGCTTAGAAAAAATTAGATGAAAAAAAAAGGAGATGTTTTTGAAATGGATATTAACATCAATTTTTATTTCAACGGTTTGAAAGCAAACAAATGCTTGGAAGGATAATATGAAACTTTTCAGTAAAAATATGTATCCTCTAAGTTATAATATAAGTTTTAAATTTTTTTATAATAAAAAAAATTGCTTAAAAAAATCAACGAGCCGAACGTTCCATGCTAAAAAAAGGAAATATACGAAAGTAAAAGTCTTAGGTCGAAAGGAAATGCAAGCTCTTTGTTGAAAAAACCAAAAGGCAAATTGCTCAAAGTAGAGCGATCAGAGAATCATTACTTCAAACAACCGGCAGCAACTGACCCTCATTTTGGAGGAATCCATGTCTTGCAATGGCTTGCCAGGAAAATCTAGTTATTAAAAGGAATGCCACTTAAAGAGTGCTCAGATGTTAAAGTGTTAAATATCCTAATATATATAACGCTGAAAATTCCCCCATTTTCAATTAACTATAAAAGGAGACTGCATTTATTTAATCTACAACCTTAATGTTATCAGAATGTATGTATATGTTACCTGTTTCTCAAAAAAAAAAAAAAAATCATAATTATAACATTATCAAGGCATATTTAGAAAGCAAAGCTGCAGATAACATACATTTGACCAAACTTTACTTAAACTGCTCTAAGATAAAATAAAATGAATACAATTTCGGCAGATATAGAATTATGCTCCAGAGGAATAAGAGTAGATAAAGTATAATCAATTTTACAAGAACTTTAAATGACAAAAATGGTGGAATAAAGTTGAACATAAAATCATAAAAATTAAGTTAAAAAATAGTGCTTAATCCTCTAAGCAATGGAAATGTGTTTTTCTGCAAATCAGATCCGCTTTTAAATCAGCACAAATGTCTTATTCTGCTCTCTTCTAATGTCTTCAAGATGGATCTAACCGATTTTTTTTTTCCTACTTAGATTTTAATCATTAAAATTAACGAAAACGTCTTTTTTTTTTTTTTTTTTTTTTTTTTTTTTTTTGCTTTTACCGTTCCTCACAGCTAATTACAACTTTGATATTGTTAGTTTAGAAAGATTGTAGGTAGTCTGGATGGAACTAATCTGCATGGACTAAGAATCCCTTATCTTGGAAACGATTTCAGAAGGAATGATATTATGTTGAATTCAGAATGGAAGAAAAATTTTATAATTACTTATTTTCAAAAGTAAAGCAAAATGTTTTTGAACCTATTATAAAATATTATGAATAAACTGGATTTCCCAGCCTTTGTATTCAGAGGGAAAAGAGAAAAATAATCAAATCGGCATCGGATTTGATGTAAATAATCTCATTCACCGAGCCTTTCCATTAGTCAGAACAAAACTAAACGACTGCTTAGAATTTCTATAAATTATACTGAATGAAAAGAGTCAGGAATAAATTTCAGTTCCATGCACGAAATTAGAAACAACAAGACGAAAGTGTTGTGATGAAAGATGATTTGGATAGAATAACAATTATTAATCGGAAAATTTTGACCATCTCTAGAGACATGATTGAATTGATTTTGTCACAAGTTCGAATCACAGAACCATGAATGGCCCTGACAGTTCTTCCGTCTTCTTTCATAAAAAACAGAAATGTATTTGAAAAATAAATTACTCATTGAGACTATTGCTGTTTCATAAGTTTAAACTGAGAGGTTCTTACATCCAAATAATAATAAAAGTTAATTAATATATGGTTTAATTGCAACACAGTATATCACAATGACTGTTTAATTGAACAAAAGACCTCTCATTTACATTAGCTCTTTGGCTTCAAAACAGATATAAAAGTTCATATAAATTTAAGAGGGTAAAATAAAAAAAATTAAAAAGAGAGAGAGAGAGAGAGAAAGTGGTAGTCTTGATATTTATTTTTTGAAAATGCTCTATTTTAATTTCATTGATTTTATTTAATTTCAAAGTAATATTTCATAAATCTTTCAATACATTTGTTAAATAAATTTTTTTATTATTGAGCATAAAATGTAAGAGTTTCAATCTTATTCTATTATCATTTTTTATTCTTACTTTCGATGACTGCAATATAAAACGTTGAATTATATTCTGAGATTTCATTTGATGGGTAAAATACATATCTAGAAATACATTTCCTTTATAACAACACAGCACAGAAATTCTTGAAAAAGCTTATCCTAATTTAATCTTTTATTCAGTATTAAAGTAAAAACAATTAATAATCAATTATATGTTAAAATTTTATATAATCAACCGCTGACTCTAATTTATTAAAAAAAAAAGTAAATGCTAATTGATTCAAAATATATGCTCTTGAAGTTGTTTCTATTTTCTTTAACTTCATATATTTCCACTTATAAAATAAAAATCTAAGTTTTGGGGGAGGGCTTGGTTTTAAAAAGATTTTTTAAATTTTAATTTAAGTTTTTGGCAATGAATTTTTACATTTCTATTTGTAAAATTCCTACAAAATGAGTTGTGACATTTTTTTTTTTTTTTTTTTTGACAATAGATCTTGGATTCTCATTTGCAAGTCATACATGAAGTACTGCTTAGTAAAAAAAATTAAGTATTTAATATTGTTCTTTAAAAATTCCAGGAAGATTAAAAAAGAAAATATCATGAGCATATGATTTTATTAAAAATCAAATAAATTGTTAGAAATGCAGACTAATATACATAACATAAAAATACTTAAACATGAATTGCATATATTAATTTAAATTTATAGTTGGTTTGACTAATTAAGTAAATTGTATTATGTTTGTAATGTCAACGAGCTTAAATTTACTTATTGAATTCAGTTAATTTTTGCTACACTGAAAGTATCAATTGCTACAAAAAAAAAAAAAAAAAAAAAGGACGAAAAACATTTTAAAAAGTAGGTGTATCATTGCTTAAAATAAATGTTGACATAAAATGAAAATGAAATTGTTTTGTAGCAAATGAAGAAATGGCACTGGGTAGAATGAGTTTCTAAAATAAAAATGAGAATTAATGAAGATTATTTATAATTTTATTAAGTATGATTTGATTAAAAACTAACTGTGCACTGCTTTGTAAATTATAAAGTAGTTGTTTGGTTTTGGTCTTTTTTTTTTTTTTTTTTTTTTTTTTGAGCTAGAGCTATTATTTTGATTATAATGAACTAGACCAAACTGTAAAATTAAATCATGTTAAATATATATTTCAAATGTGCAAAAAAATCACTGAAATTTTTTTCAAAATTAAAACTGATCAATACTTATATAAGGGAACAATAATAAGATATGTTAATTATTAATAAAGGTTTTAAAAAATTATAATAGAGAATTGAATATTACAATCGTTGCTTTTACTCATAAACTAGGTAAAATTACTATCTTATAAAATGGACGATTAAATACATCTTGATATAAATAATTCATCTACATAAAAAATAATTTCAAATTTAAATCTAAAAATCAAATTATCATAAAGTCATTACAAAATTGACAGGGGAAAAAATTGTTGCAACCATAAGCTGTATCACATTAAAATAATTTAAATCCATGGTGAAATAAAAAATCTGATACTTAAAATGTTTATTTAACTATTGAGGTCACATATTATTCTAATCTTATTTCAATAATTGCATCATTGATTAGAAAATACATGATTTGTTATAACTGATAAAAAAATAACCACATTTAATAGCTAAAGACTCCTTAACTCTTATAATAAAGAGAATTACCATTTGGTAATAAAATGCAATTCAAAATATCTATGACTTTATAAGTTACAAAAAATCTCCTTAATAAATGATAATCTTTTAATAAATATCACATGACAAATCTAAGCCTGAAACAAAAATTACTGCACACATGTCATTCAGAAAATGAAAAGAAACCATAATATTCAAAAGCTATAATATTACTTACTAACTTTCTATTGTTTTAGAACAAAATAAAATTCTTGATAAAAAAAAAAACTTTCAGGATAAAATGGTCATTTACAGCAGAAGGGGGAAAAAGTTTAAAAGATTTGATGAAGGTCTGAAATACGTCTGATTTAAATTTCAACAATGAAAACTGCCACAATTAATACTCACAGATGTTTTTAAAACTTTTTAAAAAATTGTGGCAAAATACAACAGGAACAGTGAATCGCGAAAAGTTTTCGAAAAGGGAAACAAAATTTTTTTTATCCTGTCTTAAAAATATTTCAAGAAACTTTTAATACATTGTATGTATTTTTATTTTAGTTTTATAAAACACAATAATCCTGTTAGATAGATATTAAGAATTCAAATCAGTTCATTGTGGAAGCAACCTTAAACAATTTTTTTCATATTTTATTTAAAATATTAAATTGTGATATAGTAAATTCTAAAAATAACTAACATTGTTAACAAATCCAATTGAGCGTCATTGCTTATATATACATCACAAAAGTGCAGTTTAATATTATCAGTAAATTAGATATATCTTTCATAAAAATGACAAGAAAAATTAATCGCTCAAAAAAAGTGTGTCCGTGTGCTTGTAGCAATCCCTAAGACAAACATTTATGTAAATTATAGAAGAGAAGCGTGATTAGTCAATTACAAATTAAATATAAACTCAAAAAATTTAACTAATCAATTCCAGATGAAGATGACGGAATTTTATCATTATAAATTTAACACTGAATTTAGAATTTCCAAAAATTAATGAGCTTGAATTAGTTTATATCTCATAGGTCATGCTCCTTTGTTAGGGATGATGTGGTATCCTGGCAAGGGCAAATATATTTAAATTTTCTTCAAGAATTATGAATTTTACTGTTCACATATTGGCAGTCAAGTTCTGGATACTGTTAAGCATAAAAATACTGTTATCACAATCATCTAAATTTTTGAAAATATAAGATATCATAATTTTGGTAAATTCTTCTACAGCAAATCACAAGATTTAAAAATCAATCTACAGAATATGCATTCTGTTTCTACAAAGGGACAAGACATATCAAATCTAAAGCATTATTATAACTGCAAAAATACGAAATGAATGTGAAAACCATAATTCCACCACATCATCATTATTTTAAGTAAGCTTTTAAATTGAGTTTAATTTCCATTAAGCTAATTATAAGATTCCAGTAAGATCATGCATGCACACAAACTGTATAATAGCAAGTACTTATGTCTAGACAAGCATTTTCTACTGTCCATTCCTTCACCATACATACAATTTTATTTCTGTACATGTGTGATTTTAATAGAATAATTAGCTTAATGTAAATCCACCTTTAAGTAAATAGATGAACAGTAGGATCATATATTTAATACTAGCCGCCTTTGGCGACCAGCCGGTTCGCCAATCTTAATGTTCGTTAAAATTTTAATAATTAAATATTTTATGCAATTCCAACTTTAATAGATTCTTCAGCAAAATATTTTAAAACTTCAAATTTTGATAGTCATATAATTCACTCATAATATTATAAAGGCCTTCAGTCATAACGTGATATGTATCTCTCTAAATTTCTGCTACCCCTTGTAGAATTTATGCTTTAAATTAAAGTGTAAATGATTAATCTGCAATGAATATAATAATATTTTTTACTGAAACAAGGCATTTTTTTTAATAATATGATTACTGATAATAGAGTCACTGAGCGTTTAAACTTTATGGGCACTAAAGAATATCTTTCTTAATTTATGTAATATCTCAAGAATTTGTCAACAAAATTTCTCAGATTCATCATGAACAGATCGATTAATTAACAATATTTAATTTTAAATGCATCAAACACTAAGAAAATAAAATAAATCGTTTAAAATAATCGGTCGACAACAGGTTTAAAAAAACTTTTTAAAAAACGATGTACTTAAAACTATAAGCATATACAAAAAAATATATAACTAACATAAATACAATTTAATTACAAAAGCATGCAACTAATCTAAAAATAATTTAAATCATTGAAAACAGGTTTAAAAAAACTACTTAAAAAACGATGCATTTAAAACTATAAGCATATACAAAAAATATATAACTAACACAAATATTACAATTTACTTACAAAAGCATGCAACTAACCTAAAAATAATTTAAATCATTCGTTAAATCCGTCATGGTTGTCATGACAACAATCAGAACACAATGCGCATGCGTGAATTTTCTTCCCCAGTTACGGTAACGCAGATGCGTGAATTTTTCTACGCCAGTTGGGGTAACGCTATGCAGATTATACATTTTTAATTTCCTTTATTCTGTGTTATTTTAATTCAAAAGTACTTCAGAATGAATCTGAAACATGGATTAATTAACAATGTTTAATTTTAAATGCATCAAACATTAGGAAAATAAACAGAATCGTTTGAAATAATAAGCCGAAAAATGTTACCCTAGCCTCATTACTGTTGGGAGAAAAAAATACTGAAGCCTTACTCATTTGGCGGTGGGAAAATGGAAGATTTTTTTGGCGGAAAAGTTGGCGGTGAGGAAAATGGAAGATTTTTTTGGCGGGAAAGTTAGTTTTTAATTAACAATTAAAATTTCAAAAAAAGGGACCCCAGGTGCACATTCCCGACCTCTAAGGTATACATGTACCAAATTTGGTAGCTGTATGTCAAATGACCTGGCCTGTAGAGCGCCAACACACACACACACACACACATTGAGCTTTATTATAAGTATAGATATAGATAATATCTAACTGCAATGATCCCAACAGAATCTGTGTTTTCATATTAATAGTAGAATAAAGCCTCATTAAATATAAATCAACCCTCCTTGGAGTGAAATTGGATATTATTACTGTCAAATGCAGAACTGTCACACTGTTACTTGTATGTTTATTGCTTACTTTAAAAACCTTTCTAACACACACACACACACACACACAATTCATTTTTTTTGTGTGTGTGTGTGTGAGTGTCATAAAAAATGTTTATTCAATGTAGTGTTCAGAGTTAATCAGGATTCAAAATTTTTGGTTTCAAATAAATGGTTAGAGAATTCAGTTTAATATATTGTTTGATATAATTTTAAGAGGCTCTAAAGGATTTTTTAAACAGAAGAAATGAACATTAGAATTGCATTTGTCAGAAAAATGAAACAATTTTCTTATTTCTGAGACCTTGCATATTTGTGAGGTTATTATTTAAAATGAGGCAAGTCAGAGCATACCAAAGTATAATAAGACCAATGCAGAAACATTTTCATAATTAACTTTGGTTTTTTGATAAGATTTCTTTATCCTTTCATGGATAGTGAATCATACTAGATAAGTTATTCAAAAAAATTCAAACTTATATTGATAAACTACCTAAATGATTTTTTTACCTTTCTAAATAAGATTAGCTATTTTTTATTTCTTCACAAGATATCATGATTTTTCAAAAAATGTTTAATACTAAAATGGTATTAATTTACAAATCAGGATAAAATAATAATTTTAACAATATAACAGTTTGTTTAGGTATTCTAGAAATATTTTTATTTAATGTATAAACTTTATAGAAGATTTTAAAGAATGTATGCATGTTAGAAAGCATGTAATACTAATTTAGTTATTGCTATTGTACTTAGTCTCTTTGAAACATCAAATCTGTTGATTACTGGATGACATTTTTAAAAAAAATCATTTTAAAAGGAACTAAATTCTTTAGATTTTGTACAAAAAATTTATTTCCTAGGTTAACAACATAATTTCCACACAATACCTTTTCAAGAATGGTCATTTTACCCACCTTATAAAAATAAGCAGCACAATAATAATAATAAAAAAGTTACACATTAGAAAGCCTAATACATAATAAACAGGATTAGTTAAAATGTTAATATTAACATTTTAACTGCAGCATAAATATTCATAAGCATATTTGAAATGAACATGAAAAAGTAATAGGTATACTACCTAACACACTATCAGCTTTTTAATTCCTTTGTTTAGTTATGAAAAAAAAAGTGCCCTTTTCCCCCTAGTATTCTGATAATAAGTACTGCAGTAAAACTTGCCCCACTTCAAGATTTTACAGAAACCTTGAGAGAGAAATATGCAAGAATATATTTTTTTTTTTCATAAAAATGCCTTGGAAAATGGATATTAAAACAGTTTGTTCATAATACGATGTTAAACATACACTAAAGAAATATATTTAATTAAGCAATTCGAGAAAAAATAACTTCCAGAATTAATTCGAATCTTTTTTTTAATTTAGCTATATAAAACTTAAGATTATTTAATAAAAAAATTAAAAACTAATTTTAAAGTAAACTAGAAACTAAGCGTAGTACTATTACTAATCTTTAATCAATGAGCTAAAACATACCAATAACAAGTCGTAAGGAAAAGTCGTAATTTCAACAACAAAAAAAAAAAAAAAAAAAAAGACAGCAGTTACGTCCATTTATTACGCGCCATCTTTTTTAAACAAGCAATGTTCTGTTTTCACTTTATTTCATAAAAGGTATCGAAAACATAGCTCTGAAAATCAAGTCCTATTATATTTTTAACACAATGACAGCCAGGTTAGAGATGCATAATCCACGATTTTTTGAATAACAAATAATTTTGCTATTGTTATTTTTAAATATTTGTTCCAAATATCTGTTATTTCAATCATATTATTAATTAAAAATTATAAATTAGTATTAAATATAAAATTTATTAATTGTAATTAATACTTAATTTACTAATTTAAGTAACGTGCGATTGAATTAATTTATCTATTTCAGCTTACTTCTTAAAATTTTTTTTCTCAAAACTATTTATTTAATTTCTTTATGTTAGTAAACCATTTTCTGAAAAATTTGAATTAAATATATGTCATTTCTTTAAAATGTTTACTTTAGTTCTATATTCTACCAATAGATGGTGCCAACAGTAAACAGAATATATTCAATCAAAGGCAGTCATGTCAGAAGCAATTAAAAATGATCTGTATGGAATAGTTCATCGTCAAATGCGAATATCGGAAAGTCAAGGTCACTCATAAAAAGTGGAGCGGTGACTTCGGCCTTTCTAGTGAAGTCACCGCTCCGATAAATTTCAGCGGTATGTAAATTCAATGATACGATAATTTTAAGAATAATCGGTGCGTTGACTTCTGTGGGTAAGGGACTTTCCCTATGCATGATTGAACTCTTGTTCGAGAGCTTCCATTGGACAGATCGTATCAATTGTTACTTCCTGTCGTGATCCAAGACCTGTAATCGGAATATACCAGTAAGATCATATTAAGGATTTGAATCACACCCTTCTTTGAAAAGTATTGATCACTGGTATTTGTGACTCTTTGATATTCGTTACGTAATAACCGCTCATAAAATATTCGTTATCCCTAAGCCAGGTTATATACAAATGCAATTTTAGGCCAACATATATAGTTTTAGCTAATATGCATATTTCTTCTGCATCTTTACAGTACCAAATGTATAAGTATTTATTAAAGTCGAAACCGACAATAGGAAGAAAACATTAATATCAGAAAAAACTGAAGTAAAACAAACACTCATGAGATTTCGGCAGTAGAGATGGGTTGTACCTCTTGATTTGAAGTAATAATTCGGATTAGTGCTCTAAGCATTTCGTAAATCCAGATCGTTCCAAGGTCTGGATTTGAAACTCAAATGGAATTAGTGTCCAAAGTTATTTTATAAAAATTTTATTATTAATAATTATATAATCTTCTTGGAATTAATTATATTAATATTTCTATTGATAAATTCCATTTGTAAATTTATAGTTAAAATTAATTACAATAATATTTATTAAAAATTTTCTCAAAAATAATTAATGTTCTTTTCATCCTGTATTTCTTATTATGAATATATGCTACTTAATACAGTTTGCAGTATTTTTAGCAAAAGCCTACACTTTGTATTATATGTTTTTGAAACCAGCCTTTTTATGAATTTTTTATTTTTATTTTCTGGAGAGAATTTATTCATTGTAGCGTTCAATGATGAAACAGCTCTTCAAATTTCTAATCAATTCAAAATCTATCCAATCATGTTTCTAATTTAATCTGAGTAGCACCATGCTCTACAAATTGCCTTGATCATCATGAAGAAATTTTAAACAACTTTTTGCAATTCTTGGAGATCATTTCCCTATTCAAAAGTTTTCATTGTTAATAACTCCATTAATAAAATTTTATTTGAATTGGCGTACCTATCAATTTAACTATTACTAATGCTCAAACAAAATATAAAGCTTATTTTAGTATGTCTTTACAGTATTCTATAAATTATAAAAAGAAAAGAAACAAAAAGGAAAAGTCGTTATAAAATAATAGAATTTAAAACCTGAAGAATAAAAATTTTGAAAAACATTTTTTTTTAATTTATTTATTTTAAGAGCCAGAACTAGCAGTCCCCCCCCCCTTGGAAAAAAACTAAAATTTGGTGCGATTGGTCCAACAAATTATAATTTTCAAATGATGGGGACATTTAAAGAGTTCACTATGAAAAAAATCACAATCAGTGAGAATTTACAACTTCAAGTTCAAATCTCATCATACTAGATTTTACGCGATCGACAGATTTCATTACACAGCGCAATCAATTATAATTCAGCGTAACATATTAAAATCCCTCTAATAAAATCGTTCAAGAGATTGCTCCAAAACGACACATTAAAGAGAATGATGAACGAATGTGCAACAAACTAAAGAGATTTCGCTACAAGTGTTTTTGCAGCAGCTTCTACCATGTTCGAAATATCTCTTTAGAGCACCAAATTCATCCTGTTGTAATCTTATTTTGAGTTGATTGAACCAATTTGCGTATTCTTTTTTAACAACACATAAAAGTTTAAACAAATACTTAAAAGGCGTAACTTAACTAAATTCTTCAACATTTCAAACACTAAAAATTTTTTTTTAAGTTTCGAAGGGGGGGAAAAAAAAAAAAAAAAAAAAAAAAAAAACCGACATTTTTTGTGCTACAAATATGGCACAATATGTATTTCGTATTGCCCTTTCCGGAGAAGTATTCCAGTATTTCAATAAACGGCAAAGAACATTGTTGAAGAAAGAGGGAGCGGAAAAAAAGCTCATTAAGCGTTATCTTAGTATGTGTTGAAACCCATGGATTCTTTGTCCGAATTCTTCCCTTTTCTTGGTTTTCTATCTTGATGCATATGATAAATGAGCTTTTACGATTATGCTTTCGAATTATGGTATTCAACGTATGAAGAAACAAAAAGTTTTCTTTGCCCTTCTCCAAAAAATTAAGCACTTTTTAAGGACCATTTTTCAAAATAACCACTTTTCAGGTGTTTAAAAAATTAAGAAATTTTAAGCACTTTTAAAGGACTTGAGAAAAAAAATTAAGCACTTTTTACACATATGTAAACCTACGTACTTTTTATGCATATGATATTTTCTGTTTTATAATAATGTATAATTTTTATTGAAATATTTTAAAAGTTAATTAAAAATTTACATTTTTTAAATTTTAATATTTATTTCTGTATTTGAGCAATATTGCAAAATATCTTCTGTTGTAAAACAAATTATATCTTTTTGATTTTTGACAAAAATAAAATTTAATAAAAAGTTTCTTTTTAATAGATTTATATAAATTCTTACACAAGCTTTAAAAAACTTGCAGAAAAATGTGATAATTTTTTTTTTTTTGCGAAGAAATGATAATGCTATAGCAACTTTGAATTTCCATTAATCACGGAAACAAATTCCTGAAAAAAGAAATAGGTACAATGGATCCCAATGCATGATAAATCTCAATAAATCGAGACTTATTCAGGAATCTTGCATTTCCAATAGGAAAACAGATATTCTGTACATCGAAAAATGACGAATTTTGAACTAGACATTTGCCTAGGACCGCAAGCAGGTCAATGAAGAAACTTTATTTTCCCTGTTGCCAGTTAAATATGTTTCAAGAAAATACAAATTCATAAAAAAGAATTATATAATATTAGGGAAAATAAAAACTTCATCAAATATAATTGGCGAAGATTCAACATGTCTCTTTAGACTCACTTAATTATTAGAATATTTATAACAACCAAACGTCTACTTCAAAATTAATGTGTATAAGGATACTTGTCAGTCTGGGGCATGAAGAATAATTAAAAAACATATATTTTTACGAATTTAATAAAATGAAAAATAACGAAAAATAAAACATTAATACGTTAAAAATAGGTCGAAATATGAAATTCAATTGATCAGCTTATTAAAAAAAATTGATCCCATAATCAATTTTTAAGAGGCAAAATAAACTTTTTTTTATATTAAAGAACAATTCTTTATGTGATGAAGACCGCAAATTTCCTAAAGCTTCCACTAAATTAATTAAAAAGTAAAACTTGATAATCCCGAATAAAGATTTAATTAATAAAGCATTATGTATATCAAATGCAGTGAAAAAGCGGAAACTGATTTCGTTCACAAGAAATAAAATAAATAAATACTAAAAAAAATATAGCTTCATATTGCAAGAAAAAATCTCGGAAGAACAGGAAGTCGTTAATGAACGTGTAAACATTTGCCAGTGAGTCAAATTATTCTTTGCTTATGTTAAAAAAAAAAATCCTTTCCTAATGTAGTGAGAGATTTTTATTTTAAATTCAAAAATAAAATTTAAAATTCTTACAGTACGACCCTTAAACGCAAATATTTAAATATGAAACAAAATTTCAGCTTTTAAAAGTCGATAAAAAATTGGATGAAAAATAAAGATTGGACAGAAAAAAAATATGTCATTTCAACAAGACATGAAGGGCTTTGAAAAATCGTGATTCGGTATTTTGAGAACATTCGAAGAGATCGGAAATAATTTAAAAACCTAAATTTGACAAGGTTCATGAACCAATTTTGAAATAGGTAAGAATGTTAAGAGACAAGAACATGCTTCCAAGCCAATTCTAGGTGATATCAGTTTTAATTTTTATTCAATAATTTTAATATGTTTGATTTCGCAGTTACAAATCAGGAAAGCGTTATAATGTTTATTTCTGTTATTCAACGCTGTTTCTTAAAATTTCATTTATGAAAAATTTCTTCTTTCAGAATTATTTTTAACATGATTCTTTTCTTAAAATTCAGTCGTCAGCGAAAAACACTTTTTTGGTCTAAAAAATTCTAATATTTCCCTTCGGCACCTTAAATTTTTCAAAATTAACAATAACAGTCTTTATTTACCTAGATTAAAAGTAATATATTATCTAAACAGCAATCGCAGAATAAAACAGTATGTAATTTTTAGAAGGTCGTATGGAAAAGAAATTTTTTTTAAATTTATGTTAAAGATGGTCAGAATGAAAAAATGTATTTTTTTAGTAATTAGCAATTTTATTTTTAATAATTTAAGATAAATTTCGTACAGTCAGAAAAAATTAAAAACAAAACTGAACATGCTCTAGTGGGATTCAATGGCTTAATGTCTGTATTATGATGTTGGTTATTGAAGCATTTATCCAGAGAATAAACTCAAAAATTTACTAAGCCCATTAAATTTTTTACTTTTATTGAACGGAAAAATAGTTAAGTAAAATATACGTGATAATTTTTTTTTTCTGACACCCAGAATTTTTCCTGCATAGTATTCTCATTCGTATAGTATTGTTATAACACCAATTGTTGTGACTGAAGATGATCTTTTATCTATAAACTATTTATTTTACATTGTGTACATTAACTATATCAAAAACGTAAACGTGAATGAAATTCTACACTAATTTCTCTTCCGTTGCCAGTATCGCTAGCTGAATAACAAGTTATATAATTAGGAAAAACAACAGGAAGTGCAAAATATAAAATGAGTGGCAACATTCTCCCACCTTTTGTATTGCAGACAAACAATACAATACATAAACAAATTATTACACACTTGCATTACAAACTCAAAATCTTATATATGACATTACAAAAATAAAAATTATTAACAGTTCACAAATTCAGTCTTTTAACAGGAATTAATGGACGACCACATCGAGATTTCTTTACTTCCTCGAGAGCTGCAGTAGGGCCTGGGTTTTGAGCAGCTATATCAGTTCCTTGGTGGTCCTCGATGAGATGGTCACTAGCGCTGAACTCCAAAGGATAAATTCGTTGAAGCGGTCGTATGATCTCACCACTGGCTAGTCGTAATTTAGCCACACGCTCCACGCCATCCTTTCCTGGAAACTATTCGATCACTTGAGCCAAAGGCCAATTCATTCGGTTTGGGTTCTTTGATTCAACTATGACGATTTCTCTCGGAGAAATCATTTTTCTTTTTGAAGCTACTTTGGGACTTCTTACTAACTCTCCAAAGTATTCTTTGTAGAAACGTTTGTGTAAATCTGATCGTAAGGTGTAAAGATAACGCACTCGTTTCAATATATGCTGAGAATCAATCAGATCCAAATCAAATGTTTCTCTTTCTTTAATACCTTGGATGAAATGAGCAGGCTTAACAGGTTTCAGCTCCTTCGGATCGTCTGACAAATATGTCAATGGTCGCCCATTTATTGTAGCCTCACAATCGGAGAGTAAAGTCAACATCTCTTCATAAGTTACGCATGCTTTGCCCAAACACTTTCGGAGGAGTTCTTTAATGCTGCGAACCATCCTTTCCCAAAATCCACCGTACCATGGGGCGGAAGGAGGGCTAAATAACCATTTTATTTTCATTAAAGAACATTCGGCTTGAATGAAATCCCAGTTCAAAGATTTCAAAGAATTTGCTGACCCTACGAAGTTCGTACCATTATCAGTGTATAGCGTAGAACCTCTTGCTCTTCTTGCCCAGAATCTTCTCAAAGCTTGCATAAACGATTCGGTGGAGAGAGATGAAACCAGTTCTAGATGGACTGCTCGATATACTGCGCACGTGAATAGAACTATCCACGCTTTGCTCCCACCACGTAAGGAAAGAGGACCGGCCAGATCTGCGCCAGTTATTTGAAAGGCTGCAACTCTGTGTATTCTGTCGGGAGGTAAAGGAGCTGTATCTGGGTTAACTTTGCCAGCTGTCAGCCTTTTGCATTTTATACAGTCGTAAAATTGCCTTTACAACTCTCCGACCCTTGGGAATCCAGAATTTTTCTCTTAATTGTGCTAGGGTCGTTAACACTCCAGCGTGCATTAAGGATCTATGAGTATGCAAAACCAGTCTTTCTAGAAGAGGATGGTCTGGTAAAACTGTAAGATGTGTAAAGTCCTCTGGATCTTGACTGAGAATCAGTCTTGTTTGAACTTTCAGGATGCCATTTTCCTCGAAAAACTGTATCGTATCCTTGTATTTCAGAGGGCCATTCTGACTGCATGATTTTTATTAGAATCTCCTCTGCCTTTTGAATCTCTTCACATGAAAGTGAATTAACTAACTTAGGAGAGTTTCTCTTAATATTGTTGCAGAATCTGAGAACATAAGCAGTCATTCGGAGAATTTTCTTATAGCTCGAAAAGTACAGGAATCTATCTCCAAATCTAACTTCGTTTCCTAAGGCTAAATTTGTCACAACTGTCTTACGCCGCTCTAGAAATGCTTCATCCGGAGTCTCTGATACCTCAGAACACGGCCAAGATTCTTCAGGCAACACTTCGTCCCAGCCTATTTTTAATCTCCAAGCTTCTTGCATAAGTAATTTTGATAACAATAAAGCTGGAGCCGTAAAGCCAATCGGATCGTATACACTGTTGATCACAGATAGCAGTACCCTTTTTGTAACTGGCTTTTCTTGGGTGCAATCTATATTTGCTGGTAGCTTTCAAGAGAGTTCGTCACTGACTACATCCCAACTCAGGCCAAGTACCATTTGCTTATCTTGATCTTCCTTAGAGTCATTAGAAGCCCAACAGCGCAATTCAAATGCGCCTTCTTTCATTATTTCTATGGATTGCGATTTCAGTTGTTCCAGTTCTGTAGCGTCATTAACACTCGTAACTAAATTGTCCACGTAGAATCCTTTTTTTAAATGGCCAATTGTCTTCCTGAGGCTCTCTGTCTGGAATTTTTCTCGTTCTAGATGATAACTTATAGTGGCATTCAGCAGAAAAGGGCTGGAAGAAACGCCGAAGACTACTCGACAATGACGATAAATTCTTATTTCCGAGCATCCAGTGTTCTCCCACCATAAAAATCTTAGGACATCTCTACCTTCAGTTCTCAAACGTATCTGTAGAAATGCCTGTTTCACATCTGCAATTACACCTATTTATTTTACATTACTACTATTTTACCTAAACTATTTATTTTACATTATGTACAGGAACTATATCAAAAACGTAAACATGGATGAAATTCTACACTAATTTCTCTTCCGTTGCCAGTATCGCTAGCTGAATAACAAGTTACATAATTAGGAAAGACAACAGGAAGTGTGAAATATAAAATGAGTGGCAACACCAATTAAAATTCATTATCTGTACTTTAAAAATATTAAAACACTTTAAATAAGACAAATGAATCATGTCTGAATTGTTTACAATGAAAAAAAAAACATCAACTCAGAAATAATGTTTTTACGAAATTATTAGAAGAAAAACGGAAATGACGTAGCGTAACGAACATTAGAACCATTCCTAAATGATATCTTTCTGCTTTTTATCAAACTATTATTCGATCTTATATTCTTAATAAATATCCCATATTTTGCATATATTTTAAAAAAAATTCCCAAATGCATCGCTATTCAAGCTAATTGAAAACATTTATGCTAAACTCTACAAATAAGTCTAATGAACAAAAACTGTTATATAAACTATAATAGCTTCCGTCAAGGCACAACAGATGACAGCATCAAAACGTAAACAATTCCACTAAATCTGTCAGACAGAGCTGGTATTCGAAAGCAAGGTAGTCGCTCGTTATTTATTCCTTTTCAGAGTAAGTTTTCCATCAAGTATGGATTTACTTATCTTTTTCTATCACTCATTTTTTTAAAGTTATTTTATTAGAAGTACTTCAACGAAATATTTTCTTTCGTAAAATAATCTTTGGTTTTTCTTTTACCCTATTTCTATTACCTTAAATAGAAATGAGTTACTAACTGTCAAGCTGCACGTTTTAATTTTCGACATCCAAAAATTAAATGCAACAGTTATATTTTTCATTCAACTTACATATTCCTATGTAATGATATCTTAAGTCGCTTTGCTTGAAGAAAAATTTTAAAACTATTCATTGTTTGTCAATAAGATTGTTTCACTCTCTACATAATTTACGTCGAAATATACTACAGTTTCGACAATGTAAATAATTAGAGGTTAATACATTAGCATATGTTAGATCAAATATTTAATTTACGCTAAAACAGATTATTACATTATACATTACTTTATAGATTTATTTGGTATTTTATTTAGATTTTCAAAATCTGGTTTTTAATTCTATATTTCAAGATTATGCATGTTCGATAAGTTAATTCGTGCGCTCAATGTTTAAACAAATATCTTTATTTATGTTTTTGTTTTACATAATGTATTTTTATTTATATTTTTTTATCGTCGCTTAGCAGGGATTGTGGAACTTGCGCTCAGTCAGATTTGCGCTAACTAGTTAAAAAGTGTCTTTTGCGCTTGCATTGTAGGTTTACTGGAATTTAATTACTTTTGGCAAGTAAACTTGGCGTGCATCTAGAGGGGCTATAGAGAATGTACATTTCTCGTATTGATAAGAGAATGAATTGATGATTGAGGGTCCTTTTATTTGAAATGTTCACTTTTTTTCTCACTGTAAAACTGATAAGTTCTCTCTAAGAATGCTAGGAACATTTTTGAAAGTTTATTCTAGATTAGGTGCTCGGTGCGTTTGATTTTTCTTTTCTCTCCGTTATTTTGATCCGATTTTAAATATGAATAACAGTATTGAAGTTTTCGAAACATCAAAAGGAAAGCCATCACTTATGTATAATGGATATCAATATCGGAAGTATCGCTGTAGCCTTGAAAATGTGGTAACATGGTGCTGCATTAACGTAAAGTCCGAAAAGTGTAAAGGGCTGCTGGAAACAAATTACTACGATATTCTCTCTGAAATGCACCATTCTCGTAAGCCGGATGAAACTCAAATCGACGTCAAGAAACATTTAGGAAATATTAAAAGGAGAGTTCGAGA
Organism: Argiope bruennichi; assembly: GCF_947563725.1. NCBI lineage: Eukaryota > Metazoa > Arthropoda > Arachnida > Araneae > Araneidae > Argiope > Argiope bruennichi. Next base: position 64,484,614 of record NC_079162.1, read on the forward strand.
TTATCAAGCAATGTTTAATTATCATCAATATTCGAAATTTTAATAATGAAAGTAAAATAATTATTACATTTATAACCTTTCCTTTCGAACTACTTGATTTGTTTCGATATTATACCATGCAAAAATATAATTTATAATAAATATACAAAAAAATCATTTAATTACTACTCTGATTGTAATATAGTCAAAAAGAATTTGAAATAATCTTCGAAAAATTAGCACTAAAAACTATAGATATATCAAATTTCAGAATATCAAACTTCTATAATAATTGTTGTAGATATAAAAGTATCAAAAATTGTAAATATCAATAGTTTTCAATACATCATTTTAGTAGCAGTAAAACTGTCTTAACATTTATTTAAATCAGATTCGCAATAGAAAAGAAATTGAAGTAAAAAAATGTGCATAAATGGATTACTTCAATCATAGGATTCTCTCAATAATCTGTCACTTTTAAATTATTGAATGCTACATTTTTTGTTACTTAAAAAATATCGAAATACGATTATATACAAAGTAAAAAAGATACTGACAGTCAGAGCTTCAGTTATGTCGAAAGTCAGTTTTATATTTAAATAAGTAGCATTAAGAGGCAAAATAAACTCTCTTTTATATTAAAGAACAATTCTTTATGTGATGAAGAATGATATATGATTAATATTATATATATATATATATTTGCAGCAAATAAATAATAGATTTAAAGAATTGTTCTGCCTTTTTTATGCAAAAATAAAAACCCCACACTTTAAAGTTGAATAAAACATTGCCTATTAAAATTGCTTCATCGGTTCAATTAAAGAAAATGGTTCCTCAAATTACATCAATAATTTCTTTAAACTCAATAATGCAAAATAGGTTTTGATTTTCAAGTTCATATCAAATCTTAATTCAAGTTTGATATTTTATGAACTGTAGCATTTCTTTTTTTATTCGCTTGTTCCTCAAAAAATAAAAGCACACAGTTTTTCTATAGTTTGGTGTCTTTTTATATTAATTATTATCTTTTAGCTTTATTTTTTTCCAATTCCAATTAATGATAATGATTATAACTGCTTTCTGAGAGTTACGATAGACTTTTTGATCTGAACATCAAATTCGGGAAATAGTTTTAGTTTTAATTTAAGGCCCTTTTGGAGGACCCCCCCCCCAAAAAAAAAAGAATAGCCTAACCTTATCTTTAAAGTATTTGGATAAAATTATACTGTAATAAGTACTAAATTGTGATCAATAAAATTTACTCTCAAAGGATATAACATGTTTTGTTGCTTAATTTCAAGCGGTTTAAATTCTATCTTTCCTTTGTTAAAGCATATAACATATTCTACTTTACATCCCGTCAAATTCTAAAACTAAACTGCACGAATGTTTCCTTAAGCAAAATAATAATTAATTTTATAGCACCGAAAATAACAGGTTTATTTTATCCAAAAATTAAATCAGAAAAGAAAAACTGAAAGTATAAAAAGATTTTTAAAATTATTGCTTTATAATCATTCACTGCATATACAGTTTTTAAAAAATAGCTAATTAATAAGTTTAAGTGAAGTTAAATACTAGGAACTTTCTGGAATTCAGTACATTTATACTAATACTTTTTTTTTTTTGTACTTTCAAATTTGATTTTGAAATCGATAGAGTTTAACATTTGTTCAAAATTAAACATGAAGATGACAATTTCTGAAACAGAAAAAAGGATTCATTAACCATTGATGGAAAAGAAGACGGATTTCATATCAGGGCTGGTTAAAATAAAGGTGACAGTTATTGAAATAATGATACAATATATATTAATTATTTCTGAATCGTAAAAGTTTATTCTTGCGTTTTATTTCAGTGTAAATATTAAGAATAACGTTTTTCCTGAAAAGAAAATATTGTAAATACTTTTTCTTTCCCTTTTCATCTGAAAATAGAGCGTTTGCTTCATTCATTCGCAGGAAAAAATTTTTTCACATTTCATGTATTTGCAGGTGCTAAGAAATGGACGGAAATCTGATTTCGAATGTCTCCAGTGAAGAAAAGAATAATGAAGAAAATGAATTAGAGCATGCAAATGAATTATCTGTTATTCACGATGATGACATAGAAGCAGAATTCATTTCTGAAAGATTGTATCGTGGAATAATGCGCCGGTAATGTATATACATTGTTATTATTTTAAAAGTTATTTATAAGTGAGGATAAGTAACTTCTTAAATATCTATAAGAGAAAAGAGTAAATTAGAAATTCTTCTCCAAAATATAATTTCAAAAGCTTTATTTTTATGTTTAAAAATATACTAAAAATAAAACAATAAATAAAAACAGATATTTAAAGCTATACCATCACCTTATATGGCAGGATAATCGTTAATTCATGGATTTACACAAGCTTTCTTAAAAGGAATTAGAATAAAGCTTTAAAATAGTGTTCATAATTAAAACTTTTTTAATTTGTTATTTTAAAAATTATCAATTTTTGGATAAAGATTCTGAAGAAAACTTTTACCTTGTACCACGAAAAAAAAATGTATAAATTGGCATTCCATAAATATAAAATCCATACTAAATAATCAATGACATACAGATCAGACATTGTTATACAATATAAAAACAGATTCAAAAGAAAGCATTTTAAGCAGTGAAATAATCAATAATTATTTACAATTAGTAAAGTATGCTAGTAGAAATTTAAAAAAATAAATGAAAAATTGTTTTTGTATTATTTTATTTAACGTGATATGTTTCATATTTGAAAAGATGGGATTATGTGATCGATTTTAAACTCACTTATTCATTTTATAGATCTGAAGTACGGAATAATGAAGAAGATAACTTAGTGTATGCAGATGAATTATCTATTATTGATGGCTATAACGGAGAAGAAAATTTTGAAAGATTCAATGGGGAAATTATGGTGATGCATAGGTAATGTGTATACATTGTTAATATTGTAAAAGTTATTTAAAAGTGAGGATAAGTAACTCCTTAAATACTTATAAGAGAAAAGTGTGAATAAGAGATTCTTCTCCAAAAAACTTTAAAGCATTGTTCATAATTAAAACTTTTTTTATTTGTTAATTTAAAAATCATCAATTTTTGGATTAGGATTCTCTAGAGAAAAAAAAAGGCTTTAACCATTTACAGAAGGAATAAAACAATTCTGTATAAATTGGTATTCCATAAATATAAAATCCAAACAAAATAATCAATGCCATATAGATCATACATTGTTATACAATAAATAACAAGATCCAAAAGAAAGCATTTCAAGCAATGAAACAATCCATAATTATTTACAATTAGTAATGTATGCTAGTAGAAATTTTAAAAAATGAATGAAAAGTAGTTTTTATATTGTTTTATTTAACTTTGTATGTTTCATATTAACAAAGGTGGAATTATGTTATCGATTTATCATTCACATAATAATTTGATAGATCTGAAGAACAGAATTACGAAGAAGATAATTTATGGTATATAGATGAATTAACTGTTGTCGATGCTGAGGAAACAGAACAAGACATAGAAGAATACTTAGGAGAAGATTTTGAGGAAGATTTTGAAAGATTCTACGGTGAATTTATACGGGGGTAATGTATATATATTATTATTATTGTAAATGATATTTAAAAGAGAGGATAAGTAACTCAGTAAATACTTAAAAGAGACAAGCATGAATTCGAAAATTTTCTCCAAAAAAATTAATTGCACAAATTTTATTTTTATGTTGTAAAATATACTAAAAATAAATCAATAAATAAAAACAGATACTTTAACCATTACCTTATGTAGTGAGATAATTTGTAATACACGGATTTACACAGGCTTTCTTAGAAGGTATTAAATGAAAACTTTAAAACATCGTTTATAGTTAAAACTTTTTAAATTTATTAATTTAAAAATTATCAATTTTTGTATAAGAATTCTAAAGAAATATAAATTTTACAATGTACAGGGAAGGGGGAAAAAAATAACTGTATAAATTGCCATTCCATAAATGTAAAATCCATTCTAAAAAATCATGCATTATAGATTATACAATATATAACAAGATCCAAAAGAAACGCATTTCATCCGATGAAACAATCAATAACTATTCACATTCCCAATGAGTACTGCTTGTTGGTGCTGAATTCGAGGCAATTTACACTTCAAGAATTTATACTATCAATAATAATAAATTATAAACCAAAGTCTAAAGAGAAGGAAACTATTAAAAAACTATTTTGTTTAGTAAACTATGAATGTACTATCTTAAAGTGCATTTGAAAATACTGAATTCATCAAAATGTAAGACATATGACAGCCTATCATAAATTTCGGAAGTTAATTTTTTAAAAATAATTTACTAGAAATAGTGTTTTAAAATTAGTATGGCTAGTTTCAAAAGATACTTGTGTATAAGAAATTTCGCCCACAATGTAAACATTTCCTACATGCACTGAAAGAAACAATTAAATTTAGGAAATACCAAAAATTAAAAAAAAAAAAATATTACATGAAATAAGAATTAGCAGTTTAATGAAAACTTAAGCCCATTAACAATTAAGTAAATCATTTGACGAAAATTTCCTTATAGCACCATAGTAATATAATAAATCTACATACATTTATACGAAGGAACTGTCCTTAATCTTTTTAAGAAAAACTGAGACAACAATGGAAATAACTGAAGCTGTGTTTTAAAAAACAGATTTAAGAATATTAAAATAATATATTACACGAAATAACCAATAACCATTTTGATCCTGTACAGCATGCAAATAAAAACCAAATTAAGAAATATATATATATATATATAAGTAACCAATCTTAAGTAAGAAAAAGTTTGAAAACGAAACAAAAACAGTTTCGAAATCGCAACTAAAATTTATAACCTATTTAAACTAAAACCAAAAAAAAAAACTTCATAGTATTTAGAGAGCGCAATTGCAGCTACTTCTAAAACACAGATGAATTGATACAAAAGTATTAGAATCAAGTTAATAGGAAAAAAAAAAAAAAAATCAAATAAAAATTAAACCGAAAAAATTATAAAAAATATAAAAAAAGAATCCGGCCTGAAGACTTTTTCAAGGGTCACCCTCAGGCAGGGATTCAAAGAAAGGGATTTTTTTATGTGAGGAAATACAGACATTGTCTAATAATGATTCCTCGTGACCCGATATGTTGTTGTTTTATATTTCCTTTCTGTTAAAATGGCATATCTCTTGAGCATAATTTCAGGGGATATCCGGGTCACGAGGAATCATTATTAGACAATGTCTGTATTTCCTCACAGAAAAAATCCCTTGCTTTGAATCCCTGCCTGAGGGTGACCCTTGAAAAAGTCTTCAGGCCGGATTCTTTTTTTATATTTTTTATAATTTTTTGGTTTAATTTTTATTTGATTTTTTGTTTTTCCTATTAACTTGATTCTAATACTTTTGTATATATATATATATATATATATATATATATATATATATATATATATATATATATATATATATATATATATATATATAAAATCATGGTTCGAAGACATAGATGAGGCATTTTACATTTTTAAATTCATTTTAATCCATCCCGGGAAGTCAATTTTATTTACAAGCAGGCGCGGACACAACACGTCCACAACAGAGCGCAACAAAAGCAGAAGTAAGGAAGGAACGAAACAAATGATCACTAGTCTTATATAACATGGGATTTCCGGCCACTTGTCAATGCAATACTCGTGCTGACTTTGGATAAGGGTACCGAAGGGATCATTTTCACTTGACACGTGGAAATGATGGCGCATCAGTTTTACAAAGCTTCAACAGTGGAATGGGATCAGGAAACAAGAGAACACTTTAGAATTACCCCGACATGGGCCGAATTAGGCAAAAATTTAGGAAATTAATTGAGATTAAATTAGATATTAAAATATCATTATATAGAAGATAAAGATTATATCACAGAAGATAAAGAATTAGCAAATTTGTTCAATATATATATATATATATATATTGAACAAATTTGCTAATTCTTTATCTTCTGTGTAATTTTGTAATTTTACACATTCCAATATAATTAAGAAAAGAAAAATGAAATTTTTACTTTTGATAGAAATGATAAAAATTATATTGAATTTTTTTTCTTCCTTTTTCTTTTGGAGGATTCATTATTTTTGTTGTTCGTCAGCGGGTTTGTACAAGTGCCATAAACAACAATAGCATTATTTTTGTTTCGTCAAATCTCAACACAATTGAACATAATAAAATTTATCATTTCTTCACTGATTTCCTATATCTAATTTTAAATAATTAAAATAAATTAATTTTTCATAAATAAAAATCATACCACTAATTAATTGACTGTTTCTTATCAATTTTAAACCTTAACATTTCAGAAACTTCCTTTATTTTGCGGTTCGAGATCGACGAGATGTGATTAATTGTAGAATCTTCGAAGGATTGATAATCCTTGCAGTGTTCCTGGCCTTTATAATGAGACATGTAACTGGGTGAATATGATTTTTTATGCTATCGTCAATTCTATAGGGTTTTTAAGATAGTTCATTTCTATAGTATTTACGTGGATTAACTAAAAACTGCAATATTTATTTATTTTAAATCCCTTTTTGTATATAACTACCATAAATTATACCTGGACAACGTGTACTTCGATTCAAACTATACCCAAATAGGATTTTGAATTTTTTAATTAGTATAAGGTAAATCTCATGTATTACTCATGAATAAAAAGTTGTTATTCTTCTGAGGACATTTATATTATTGTTCAATGAAAAAACTGAAAGTCAGTTTAACACTGGAATTTTCTTTCACCACTAAATGCCATCTTTTTGCTTTTAAAAGTAAATGGCTTTCAATTTCAAACTGATTATAATTTTTTGTTTATTGAAATAATAGTTTACAAAGAAACGTAAGTTCAAAATGTTTAGATCAAACTGAATGTTTAATTAAACTACAAATAACATCAAGGTTAATCACACTAATTAGGTTATTTAAGTGGAGTATGAAATTAATAAATGGAACTAGGTGATATATATTTGAAGATCTGATATCGTATATTTATTACATATTTAAGAAATATCTGAAACTAAAATATATCAATTCATGTTAGAGCTTTTGGTTTAATACTTTATTCGTAGACAGATATTCCTAAATTTTTTAGAATAACTACTTGTACTGCATTACATAATATATTCGTACTTCCGTTTATGAATAGAAAATCTATTGACTAGCCTTGAATACTTACAAGTTTAGCAAGGAGATAAAATAATTACTTTGTCTAAGTTGATATACATAAACAGATATAAAAATGAAGAGTGCTATTTTAGGATAAAGTTAATGTGAATATATTTATTTCATTTTTGTTTTTCTTTTGTTTTCTTTCCTCATCTGCACAGGTCTAGACTAAAATTATATCCCTGTCTTTAAACTAATGTGTCGATAAAAAAGCATATTTTGCATGTTTTTTTCTTTAAAATCAAAATTACGAAGCATTGTGCCATGACAGAATTCATAAGATGGTTAATTATCCAAACTTACTGCACTAATCTTGATTGGTTTTCCTTGTGTTTAGAATTTAATAAGAAAGATGTAGATTGTATTGAAATATTTTATAGAAAAATTCTCATCTAAGTTACGACAGAAAAACATTCCTGTTCCTTAAGTTAATGACTAATGATTCTATTGCTGCATTTATTATAAATAAGCAGATTTAAATATTAGTCAAACAGCATAACTGGGTTAATGATTTAAAAAGAAGTCAAAAGATGCATTTAATTCTGTAGGAAAAATATGATCAACATTTATTTTACCATTCACATACCTTTTAAAATACTAACAACATAATTTTCAAAATGAAATTATACTATTTTGTTTCTAGTTTGCTTTTATCAAATTAATTAATGAATTTTCTTCTTACTCTTTTTAGCGATGAATTCATCTACCAAGAACCTTCAATGTTCGAGATTTCTAATCAAAGTTTTTATAACATAGAATTTCATTATATGGGTTAAATGCATTTATATGCGCATTTAAATATGTGTTTTATATTTTTCATTTCTAAAAACGTTGACACAAAACTGACACCATTTAATACCAACATTTCTTTTAAATTAGGTACAGGACAAATTTTATGTTCAATAAAAGCTTTTCATCAGCTATAAAATTAACTTATAATTTTTGCATCATTCTTTCAGTGTGATAAAATGTTTTTCAGTATTTGTTTTCCATGTTCTTTTCAATTTCAAATCTTGTCTTAAAATATCAATTTCTAATGATCACAAACATTAAACACCTATGACTACTTTAAAAATAATGTAGCGAAACTTATCTTGAATTTTTTTTAAATAAAAAGCATTAAAAAACAGTTCGAGCATGATTGACTTAAGGCTAGAATTTTTTATTCTTGTATTATTTTAATATTAATTAAAACTTGATTTTTAGCATTCATGTGTAAGGATTGTGTTAAACTTTTCATGCAGTAGTTTTAATTGTTTTTTATTATTATTTTTCTTTAAAACATCAGTTTTCAGTTTCTTCAAATATCAGACATTATCACCTCCAACAAATATAATGAAATTTGTTTGGATTTTTATATTATGGAGATTGACTCTATTTATCATTTTTGTAATTGCCTTTATTTCAAATAAAACTATTAAAAATACTAGCCTGTTTTCTTAAAAAAAACAAAAACAAAAAAAACTGTATATTCTAAAATTATTCTAATACACAAAATATTAAGTTTACTTCATGCTGTATTTCAAATCAATGCATATTTTAAGAATATTTTCATTTGATTATCACATGTGTTGAAAATTTTCATTAAATATATCAAATTAAATCATCTGGAATACAATACAGTACAGTTATTTTAAAGCACAACAAATAATCATTATGGTTCAATCAACTAATAATTAATATTTTGATATTTCTTGTGGCATTTGAGAATAATGCATAGCTTCTGTTTGGCTGTCACTATTAATTGCATAGAAAATCGCAATAAATTAATTTCTGCCATTATGTTTAATAATTTAGTAATTCTGAAAATAAGAAACTTGGGGAAAATTTAAACAACATATAAAAATCACTTTTTAAAATTTACTTCTTGACAAACCTTTTGTTAACATATCACACATAATATATCCAATTATTACTTTCTTTCGCAGTTTGCCCCAAATATAACTTCTATATTAAAGTTCATACTGTTTAACAGAGAATACTTCCACCTGAAATCTAGAAAAAAACATTTACAGCTGAAATCAAATGTACCCTAAGAAACTTTGAAAAATCTGAATTAAAATATTGTGTGAAAATTTCTGAAAAGGAATTTTTAAAAAATTATTTCATTTCACTCATTTTATTATGATTATTTTGAAAACTGTAAGATTTCACTTCAACATACTCATAATTATTATGTAATCAATAAATTTAATTAAATATACTTATGATAAAATTTAATAGCACTAATTATAATATTTGTTAGCATTTGTTTCCCATAGATTTACTTTTTATTTATAAAAAAGAAATCTATACGGGAAAAAAAGAAACTTTATTTACAAAAAATTATTAATTTTGATTTCTCTCAAGCATTAGATATCCATGATGACTTGGAAAATAATATAATGATATTTATCTTGATTTTTTTTTAAGAATGGCAAGCATTAAAAAATAGTTCCAGTTTGATTGCCTTTGTGTTAAAATGTTTTACCCTTTCAAATCATTTATTCATTACTTAAAAGTTGTTACTTTGCATGGATGTAACTAAAAAATTACATTAAATTTTTATGCAGTATTCCTTTATTTTCGTTTGTTTCCCTTTGGAGTTTTTTTTTTTTTAAATATCATTTTTCAGAGCCTTAAAATATCTGAGGTAATATTAAGTTCACTGCATGTTGTAGCATAAATCGATGCCTACATTAAAAATAACTTTCATCAGATTGTAACAAGTTGCATAGTAAAGATTCAAATACAGTAAATTAACTGAATTGAACTACCAAAAATGATTACCATAATTCAATTAAGCAATAATTATTATTTTGAAATTTATCTAGTATGTTTAATATTCTAATTATTAGTGATAATTGAAACTGATGCATTTTCAGAATAATTTTGTATTTGACAGTCACATATTTAAATATGCACAAAGACATGCAACAAAATAACAACAACAATATATCATATTATTTTTGTAATAATTTCCCAAATTAAAGAAACCTGTAAGTGACTACATTGCAAAAATTAAGCTTGTAATTGAGAAAGGATCAGAAACAGTAATTTTGCCTTTTTGGAATTTAATTCTATATAATTAATATCCTAGATTAGAATAGTTTTTTAAGCTTAATTATATTTTTTATAAGTCAAAAATATGTTTTATAATTTCTATCCAAAAATAAGTTTTGAAAATCTTTCATTTAAACTAAATGAAATACCAAAGATGGAGCAATTAAATACAACAGGCTTTAGAACCTGCATAAATATCGCGTATAAATGAAAATCTATAATACAATCTACAATATTAGGTTTATAATGGGGTTTTTAAAGATATTGTTCACAAAAAGAATTTTAAAAAATTAATTCATTTGAATTAAATGTGCATTGACGAAAATATTTCTCACATGGCAGATAACAATAATAATAATAAAAAAAAACCTGGTGCTTATGAAATAAGAAAAATAAAAAGATTTTAACTAAATATCTAGCAAAAAAAAAAAAAAAAAAAAAAAAAAAAAAAAACCACTTTTCAGGAATGATACAAAAAATAAATGTACATTGGCAATATTAAAAATTAAAGTAAGTATAGCAGTAGCAGATCGTAAGAAATGTCCGATTTATTTTATATTTTCTTAAATTACTTTAAAAAAAAACAGTTTCAAAAAGTATGATCAACTAACTATGCACTGATGCACATCAATATCCATGATGTAGATAATTTAGTAACAGAAAATTTTATTTCATGGCCGTTCTAATAATAGTAAATAACATACTATTATGATATGATTACACAATATTTAAAAGAAATTAACTGATTTATTCAAATCAATATACAGGGTTAGCAAGAAATAAATTACCCATTTCAGAGGGCTCTAAAATGCGTTCTATTGATCCAAATGAGATAAAATTTGAACTACAGATTATTTAGATGATGTGCTTTACATTTATTAAATAAAAAGATTAGTGCAAAAATTCACTGTTAGGTGGCGTTGTAATACACATAAAACCATTTAATATGGTTTATAATTGTTAAATAAAGTAAAATTAAAATTGTTCAATATGTCCTCCTTCATTTTCAACAATATGCTCTAATCGGAGAACCATATTTTCTATAGATGACCTGAGTGAGTCTGCCGAAATATTAAGAATATGACGCCGAATGCTGTCCTTCAGATCTGGTAGAGATGATGGCATTTGACGTAGATATTGCCTTTCAAATAACCCCACAACCAAAAGTCGCAAGGGGTAATGTCCGGCGAGCGAGGAGGCCATGCAGTTGGAAAATGACGGCTGATAACTTGTGCTTCTGTGAAATGCTGTATTAACAATCGCTTTACACGACGATCAATTTGAGGTGATGCTCCATCCTGCATGAAAATGATGTCTTGAAAGCATCCATGCTGTAGCAGTATTGGGATTACAAAATCCCTCAGCATATCATGGTACTGTTGTCCTGTGACGGAACAGGTTTGGATTAAATTTGAAGTTATTTCTTCAAAGAAATACGGTCCAATGATAAAGGTAGCTGTAAAACTACACCATACTGCCACTTTTTCAGGATGCAAGGGTTTTCCTGGATAACATGAGGGTTTTCCTTTGCCCAAATTCGACAGTTGTAGATGTTAACTTGCCCATTGAGGCAAAAGTGGGCGTCATCATTCCAAAGAATGTTCCATGGCCAAGTTGTGTCAACCACCATTCGAGCAAGGAACTGAAGTGCAAACGTTTTGCAGACTTCCGTCCTGCAACAGGTGCACAGACTTGATTTTATATGGATAGAAACGGAAAATCTGCCGTACGATTTTTCGTATAGTTGAATACAGCATATCCAGAACACGGGAAACAACTGGCAAACTCACACTATTATGCGGCGACTGACTCCTGGCTTCAACGAGCGCGGTCGCAACATTTTCGACGCTGAAAGATGGTTTTTTTTTTTTTTTTTTTTTCCGTCCTCTACCTGGAAGAATGCTAAGTTGCCCAGGTTTTTTCAAATTTTTGCATCATCTTGCGTAGGACACCTGGAGACATTGGACCTCTTCGTATTTGCTTCATACGACGCAAGTCCTTCAGAGCTACAACGGAGTTTTGTTGGTTCTGGTAGAACAATTTCATCAGTAGCTCTTTTTTTTGCAACGTAGGCATGACGAACAGAGAAGAAACTAATGTTCGTGCAGAATCCGCCTTTTTATCCAAAGAAAAATGGTAATAGACATGCGCTGAAACGCAAATTATGTTTCACCTTTTCAATATATGCAAATAAATGCCATTTGTGTTACAGCGCCATCTATTGGTGAATGTTTGTACTAAATTTTTTTAATTAATAATTGTAAAGCATATCATCTGAATAATCTGTAGTTCAAATTTTATCTTATTTGGACCAATAGAACGCATTATAGAGCCCTCTGAAGTGGGTAACTCATTTCTTGCTTAACCCTGTACTAAAAGAAACACATACTGGATTTTTAGAAAGGCTTATTAAAAGAAAAGAAATATCAAAAAATTATGATACACAAATTCCTCGTTTGTTAAGAAAATTATTTTCAGTGAGAATTAGAAATAAAAAAAGGGAAGTACTTTGTATGCTTCCAATTTGTGAACAGAGAAAATATTTTTGTTTGACTGTTTTGATATAGCTTATGACATTATAACACAAGAAACAACACAATTAATTCATATTTGAAGAACTGTATTTTCTGCATATTTTCAACATTACTGATTTTTTTCAATTTTATAACTAGCAGATTTGTTATTCTTCAAATTCAATAGATGTATGACAATAACTAAATTACATTTTGAAAGTATATCTTTAAAAATTTGATTTTGACATTACTTTTTTTTCAATATGACTTCATCATAATTATTGCTCTATTACTTCCTCTTCATCTTCAACAATACAATTTTATTTAATCAGTATATTGAATTATTTTTATTTAATTCAGGAAGATTTAAAAATTGCATATCTTTTCTAAAAAATATGAAACTCATGGCTAGACACTTCAATAACTTTGCTACTGGAGAATTTGCTAATAAAAGATTCACACTTTGAAAAACAATATTTTTTTGAAATTGTGAATCTTCCTTTGAGGACTGTAATAGAAACTAACATCAAAATTTCAATTATACAATAAATCTGTGTTTAAAATAATCAATATATATATATAATCTAACAGTTGTATTTTTCTCGGTATTTAGAGCCATCGTTAAAAATTTAGTTATGAAATACATTTGTGCTAAGCAATTAATAAAACTGTTCATTTCTAGCTTCAATTCATACCTTACACTTTAGCAGTTCAATTTAAAAGAAAAATTTGATTAGGAAATTATTTTCAGTGCGAAATTAGGAGAAAATTTTAGCACGAGATTGAAATTAGTAAACAGATAATTTCGAATATATATATATATATATATATATATATATATATATATATATATATATATATATATCGACTACTTTGAAAATTGCGGTTCATTTCAAGCACTTCGGTTGGGTCCTGTAAGCTGTTGCATAGGAAACCCATTAAAGAAAGAAAAATACAGAAATGAGAAACGATTAAAAAAAAAAAAGTTGAATATGTTTTGTAACGTTAAATTTATATTGAAATGAGGTTGTTTATAGAGTAACATTTTTGATATATGACACAAATGTCTGACTATTTAAATAAACCAATTAAAATAAACGAAGAAAGAAACTAAATTAAACTCACAGAAGAATATTTAGTATTCTTTTGGTATATATATTCAAAATTATTACGAACTTATGAATATCTATACGCGCTTTAAATAAGCCAAAAATGTTTTGTTTATTAAACTGGATACAAAAATAATCGCTTTCATCCAATAGATTTAACATTTTTTAATTATATTTATGGCTACGGCGAAAATAGATTATTTGAGAGCACAACTCGCGTTGATTAATAGAGTAGTGTTCATTAGATTTGTATTTATTTTATGTCACATTTTGAAAATATTGGAGAAGAGGCCTGATTTTGAACTGACATCGAAGTAAAAATATAACTTAAGATAGTAAAAGAATTTGAAAATGTCCGCATTGCAACGGAATGATCATAAGAATTTTTAAAAATACATTACATTCAGTTTTGTCTCTAGAAGAGTGATCCTAAATTTGAATAGAAACACAAAACCAAAAATTAAATTTTAAGTTTTAACAAGCACTCCTGAATTATAACAAAAATTGCATAACTGGCCCAATTTTTTTTTTTTTTTTTTTCATAAAAGTCACCGCAATTTTTGTTTCACTCTTTTAAGTCCTTTATATACTGTGACGCTATATTTGGAATATGTATTCGCGCACGGTCAACTATAATCGCACTTTAAAGTTATTGATCATCTTATAATTTAATATTTCATTCAAATTATTTCAACTTACATGTCTATTCGTATTACCTGAAACAGATTAAGGGTGCAAAATCTTTAACTTCACAACTTTATAAAGAAAATAATAAAATAATTAAAATATTTTCCAAGGGTAATTAAATAATATTTCGCGCTTATTGCAAAATTTTATCATTGACTAATCAGAAACTGGTTTAAAAGCATGTCCCCCTTTTTCTGTTGTAGTTCATTTCCAATATTTCTTGATTGCATTACAGAAAATTTGCAAAAAATATTAATTTTCCTATATTATAACTTTAGATGTTCTCAAATAATAAAAGGGAAAATTAAGCCCTCAAGAATAGTACAGTTCATGCTCATGTACATTTATGTGTTTTATGTTAGTATAGTAATGTTTTGTCCTTTAATTATAATAAATGTATTTTCATATTAATGCTGGTCGTTGCCTTTCCCCATATTATATATATATATATAAATTACGTGTCACGTTGTTTGTCCGCGATGGACTCCTAAACTACTTAACCGATTTTAATGAAATTTGCACACCGTGTGCAGTTTGATCTAACTTAAAAGATAGGATAGCCCTTTTTTTGAATTTTTAACTAGAATTTTAATTATTAATTAAAAACTAACTTTCCCGCGAAAAAAATCTTTTCATTTTCCCCACCGCCAATCAGTTTTTTTTCCCAACAGTCATGAGGCTAGGCTTAAGATTTTTCGGCTGATTATTTGAAACTATTCTATTTATTTTCTTAATGTTTGATGCATTTAAAATTAAACATTGCTAATGAATCGATCTTTCAGATTCATTCTTAAGTACTTTTGAATTAAAATAAAACAGAATAAAGGAAATTAAAAATTTCTAATCTGCATAGCGTTACCCCAACTGGCGTAGAAAAACTCAGGCATTTGCGTTACCGTAACTGGCGTTGAAAATTCACGCATGCGCATTATGTTCTGATAGTTGACATGACAACCATTATCAACGGATGATTTAAATTATTTTTAGGTTAGTTGCATGTTTTTGTAATTAAATTGTATTTTTGTTAGTTATATATTTTTTTGTATACGCTTATAGTTTTAAGTACATCGTTTTTTTAGTTTTTTTAACCTGTTTTCACCCGATTATTTTAAACGATTCGTTTTATTTTCTTAGTGTTTGATGCATTTAAAATGAAACATTGTTAATTAATCGTTCTGGTCATAATGAATCTGAGAATATTTTGTTGACAAATTCTTGAAATATTACATCAATTAGGAAAGAAAATCTTTAGTGCCCATAAAGTTTAAACGCTCAGTGACTGTTTTCAGTAATCATATTACAAAAAAATACTTTGTTTCAGTAAAAAATATTATTATATTAATTGCAGATTAATCCTTTCCACTTTAATTTATAGTATAAATTCTACGGGAACTAACAGAAAATGAGAGAGATACATATTACGTTATGACTGAAGGCGTTTATAATATTATGAGAGAATTATATGACTATCAAAATTTGATGTTTTAAAATATTTTGATGAAGAAGCTATTAAAGTAGGAATTGCATAAAATATTTAATTATTAAAATTTTAACGAACATTAAGATTGGCGAACCGGATGGTTGCCAAAGGCCGCTAGTGTGTGTGTGTGTGTATATATATATATATATATATATATATATATAACTTGCTTGTGTTAAAATTGATTTACAGGGAAAAGATCTCCAAATTTCATTATCAAACGAACTTCATAATGAGAGCATTTGAATTTTAATTAATGCAATTAGGAACTTCAGTTTCCTTTTAAAATTAAGAATTATCAATGGTGTGTACCATTTGCATCTAATTAGGACATCGTTTATATATTATTTTTCATAACTAAATAGCACTTTCAGATGTATTCGCCTTGGGTAATTTTTTTCTTAAATGCTTTTTAAAACTTTCGAAGAGAATATATGAATTGGCGGAAAGGAGTTCAATAAGAAGGAAGCACATTAACTTCTTGTTTGTGAGACATGGAGGTTTTTCAGTATGAATCTTACCTAGTGACAATACCCTTAGTTGATAAAAAACTTTATTTAAGTGGAATACGCTTAAGTCTGAAGATTTTTTTAGATATTTCAGAAAGTAACAGATCAAAATTTCAAAAATAATTAGATTTTCATGTACATGTTTATATTTTGTTTAGAAGTATTTAGACCACACCAAACAAAAAAACTTCCTTTCATTGCAACAAAATTTCTCCCCATACTCTAAAGAATTTGTCTATAATTTAATCATTAAAATAAGATATTCATTCATAGTTCTGTGGACAGAGTTCTGATCACAATTTTCCAACTGGCTGGAATAAGAAATTCAAGATATTTCCAAAATAATTATATATATTATACAAAGTTTGGGAGCTAGTCGACATAAAATTGATATCTTTTTAATTAAAACTTCATTATATGAACCAAGTATTCAATAACAATATTAGCCAATGTTTTCTTTTAATCACTTAATATTATTAAATCCTTTATAAAAAAAAGTGAGTTTTAAAATAAAATGAAGATTTACATAAAAATTTGTTTTTAACTAGCTGAAATATTAAGACCATTTTTTACTTAAGATTGTGTTATTTTTTTAGAATTTAAATCAAGCAAAATAAATATGTACAAAATTAATTAGATTAGATAGGTAATAAGGAAAACTAATTAGATGTTCATAGAATTATTACTATAAATAATAACATCAAACTTGATATTTTTCTAAAATGTTCATTCTTTGATGAATGTTTAGTTTAAGTTTGCTTGTTAATAGTTATATGTTTGGCATGCTAAGACCTGGTAAAGAAAAAATAAAATTTAAGACATGAAATTATTTATAGCATTTTTATATACAGATACATTTTTCAACTTTTAAGAGAAAAATAATATTTTAAGAATGTTATTTAAATAGTACAATATTTTTTAAATTTATTATTTTGTCATAAACATTTTGAAAAATATTTGAACTGTTTTCTTATACTGTTTAATTTCTTTAGATTACAGCAATTAAAATTTTTGTATCAGTTAACCAGTAAGTCAGATAGCAAAGCAATAAATTCTCAAAATTAATTAGATATAAACATCAAGACTGCACTTCATTTATAAACATCAAGACTGCACTTCATTTATAAACATCAAGACTGCACTTCATTTATAAACATCAAGACTGCACTTCAACAAAAATGAACTTTTTTTTTGGTGTAATGAAATTTTTCCTTTCTTTCTTAAGTATTTGGTCATAATATAATTATTAAAACATTTATTCATGCTTCTATTTCCAGGGATAGGGAATTAGGATCATCTTGTTTACAGATGGCTGGTGAAAAAAATTCAACCTACAGAAATTAATTTTGAGAAGTGGTGGTAGAAAGTTTCATCAGGCAGTTTGGCAACTGGTTGAAATAAAAATGATACCTTAATAAAAATTTCATCATACAAATAAATAATCAATAAAAGTATTAACTAATCTTTTCTTTTAAGGACTTAATATTTATGACACTTAATACAACAGAAAAAAAAAATTCCAACTAAATTTTGCTATGAATTTAAAATTTCATATAATAACATGTTTTTGATTATCCCATATGTCAAAACCTTGTTTTATTTAGGCCAGACCGAAAATTTCTACATTTAAATCAAGTTAAGTAAATATATACATATGATAAAACTAATTAGAGTCTCATAGTGTTATTAAGCATTATAAATAATGACATTTATCTGATAATTTTGCTTGTAAATTGCTATACATTTGGCAAGTTAAGACACAATAAAGAAACTTAAATTTAAGACATAAAATTGTTGAAGATATTTTTTCATACAGAAATTTTTCGACTTTTTAAAGGAAAATAACAAAATTGTTTAAGTAGCAACAATATATTTAAAATTCATTATCATTTTGACATCAATGTTTAATACTTCCTAATTTCTTAAATTACAAATATTAAAATATAAGAAAAAAGAAGAAGGTAATGAAGTCTTAAGGAATAAAATGAGAAAAAAATACCGAATATTTATTATATTACATTAAATATTATAAATCTGATTAAAATTCCGCCATATGTTTCTAGCTGTACTTCACGCTTTTGCCAGTTCCAATTTTACCTCCAGATTAAGGAATATATAATTATTATTCCTTCTTAACGCACTGATAAAGGCATTAAATTTGTTTTTACTTATTAATAAAAGTACAACTGAACAATTTTTCAAATGTTTTGTGCCCCCCTTACAACTATATAATGTGAAAAATACCATTATGGAGTAGCTGATCTAATTTCTTCGTCGAATTCGCAGGGTGATTATAAGGAGCGGAGAAAGAACGTTGATAAAATTTAAATTTTTTTTTATTGTTGAATTAACTAAGAAAACGCTATAAAGTATATAGCATTGTTTTGAATATTCATTTCAATATAGTTGGTTCTGTATAATCCATTTTTTTAATATATATATATATATATATATTGTTAAAATATCAGATTTGATTTTTGATACTGTACAAATCAATTTTTTGTAACTGTGATACAAAACTGAAACTTTTACATTTAATCAACGAGAAAAACTTTGACAATGTATTAAGAAATTACAAAACATAAAAAATGTAACGAATTCAGTATAGATATAAATTTAATTAGCGAAGCGTTTAGGAGCATCCATAATCAGTTATCTGTTGTCAATATATATAAAAAAAATATTTTCATTATATTTTTATATACCTTTAATTATTACTTTTATCATCTAAATTAATAAATTTGCCCAAATATTTCCCACTGAAATTCAAATATATTTTATGATTTATAATAAATGATTAGTTATTATATTAATATGGTGTATTTGCAATATCTCCAAAATCGGTATAAACTTTTTAGTGTTATTGTCACACCAGAGTAAAATAACTGTAAAAAGAGGTACAGTCTATTCCAAAACGGTCCGCATTATGAAATATTTCCCTTAGACGTCAAGGTAAGCAGCTAGAGATCCGATATACAATTACTTTTATTTTAATAATTTACATAAATTCAAATGGCAACAATCATTTTTAAATTCGACAGAACATTATTTTGAGATTGCAAAGTTACCATTGTTAACTGAAATTAAAGCTAAGAAACAGCTGAAAATGCATAACGATATTAATTATCGAAGAATCATCTTTAGAATAAGGGCATTTTACCGCAATTTAATTCGGCGTATAGATTGGTTCGATGTTGGCATTCTAATTATCACATTTGCACTAGGACATTATGGAACATGGATGGAAATGTATGTATAAAAGAAAAACCATCAAGTCTTTTACATTTAATTGAATAATTAATTATAAGTACAGAAATATAAATATTTACCATAATTTCAATTTTTAAATTTTATTTTAATCATGACAGCTAATAGTCCTGTTCGACGAATTTATAGACCATGAACTACTAAAACTGCTTCTATGTTAACATTATGAAAAGACGTTATTGCTTACAACACTACAAAAAGAGATCTAAATTGAATCAAGCAATTATTTTTGTGTAAGTCTGATGTATTGAAATGAGAACTTATTTAATGTTAAAAAGTGTGAAGCATAAGGGAGATAACATAGATTTAGTAGTATAATGACACTCGTGATAACTTCGATTTAAAATTTAAAAAGATTACTTGGATACTAAAGATTAAAATTTATTCATTTTATAAACTATTTTAAATGAAAGATTTAATAAATGCAAACATATTGTATTTTGTTTCATTTTCAATGTAAATTTGAAGGCAATCCTTTTTTTTTAAATTTGTATAATAGTATTCATAAAATTGGAGAAATGATTATTTTTCTCTTTTCAGTATCACCGAGAGAAGGATTCGCAACCTTGGAAATAGCACTCAAATCGCACCCAAGAAGATCAGCTTTCCACCAAAATTGAATATTTAAAGAAAAATACAAGAAAGCTTGCTTATAATACTCTTTCCAAGAGAAAGAAATTAACTTCAAATTTATTTTCGAACTTTTAAAAGCAAAATTGTTTCCTTCTCAAGAAAGATATCTTGTAATTGTTTATATTAGGCTCATAAAATTTTTATGTCTAATGCAAGCTTTCAATAAAATAAAAAATTAAAAAAAAAAGAATTTGAAATTTCACTTTCTTCATTCAATAACAGAGTGTCTTACATTTTTAAAATATGTGTTAAATAATGTGTTAAAATGTTTTACTTGCATGAAATTTTATTAATGAAAGCAGTTTTAAATTTTATGATAACTTTCATAATTGAGTAGAAATGAAAGAAAATTAGCTGCATTTCTGTTGTGAAACATTGTAAGGAACTGTAATATATCAATACAAAACACTTTCAGAAATTAAAATGATTAAAACAATTTTGTCTGCAAAGAAATTAAATTTAAAAAAATCTTCAAATGCATGAAAAAGGTTTGAAACCATCACATTTCTGACAAAGGTTTATTTCAACGTTATTTTGAAGTTAGATCAAACAATTCATAAGAATATATACAATATTTATGAAATATGACTAGATCATCCTACTTAGAAGGTTTTAATTTATTTGAAGCATTGAATATAAATGAAAACTGATTTTATTATTTATGTAAATGTAAGTTGTTATATGAATGATAAAAAAAAAAAGCCACCTTGCATTATAGGAAACAATTTATGCACTTCATAAAAATGAAAGAAAAAATGCAATAAATAAATAAATCGGTTTGAAATAGTTTATAAAAAATATGAACTGAGAAATTTTAATTATGTTTTAATTTAACAAACAGGGAAACACTTTTGGTCTAATAATCTCCATAATGAAACCTACTGGTTTGTGAAGGGGGAAGAAATTTGTCTTTTTTTTCCAAAAATCAATAAAACTTATGTATGCTATAACTATATTTTGAAAGAATAAATACTATCAACATTATTGAAAATAACAATTCAGAAACTTTCACACAGGCTTATTCTATTTGAAAATTAAAAAGTAGATTAAGCAATGTCTTTCCTGGTTATAAGTTCAAGCTAGTAAAAAACTGTTTGTGAAGACAAAATGGAAATTGACATTAATAAACAGAAGTTAATATGTATTAATTCTAATGGGACGATGAAATATTTTATCTTACAATTTGAAGTAACAGGTTAGTTCACAATCTATGCATTTGACTTCAATAACATCAGGTTTCGTAATACTTAAATTATTGAAACCGATTTTTTCATTCAGATTTCTCCTGTACTCCTTACCCACATTTACTAAATAGCACCTGAACGATAAAAAAAAATCTTATAAAGCAAGCTGAAAATACATATGAAAGTGGGAAAATTATCTTTGCACTAATTAAATAAAAAAAAAAGTTTTGTCCCTTGTTTCTTAAAATCAAAATACATATGATTATTATCAAGAATTATTGAAAGAGTGAAATAAAGACATTTTTCTTAATCTTTCATGTTAAAATATTTGGAACTTTTATCCATTGAAACCATTGTAAAAGCATTTAACTTTATCCTGATTCCTATTGCATCCCAGATAATATATTCCTTAAATGATGATATCAAAGTGTGGACTTGGATTTAGTAGTGAAGATGACATAAGAATGGCCTAGATCAGATATAATTTACACATTGAGAGACGAGTTTATTCTTTTACCATATCTGTAGGCAAGTAATGACATTTTTTAATGTGAATACAATAATTGATGTCCTTTAAAAACTTGTTTTCTTTCTAGCTGCCTATGTATTATTCTATATCAAGGCTCTGGGATTGGATCATAATGTTAATTTTGTATGTAATAGTTTTACGGATATGGAAAATTCCAAAGCTCTTTTTATCGCATCAAGTAAAAAAAGTTGAATAAAATTACATGTATTTATAAGAAGTTTCCTCTAAATGAAACTACAAGAAATAATATTAATATTTCAACTCTCATTGTTTTATTTTAAAATAATTTTATTCAGTTGTGATGTCATGCAATTTATTCCTACGTAGTACCTGCAAAATGAATTTGGACAGAAAGGAGAGCTGCAAGAGAAGCAGAAGCAATTTTTGTAATACCAGGTCCCCATTAATGGTATAGATGAAATATTTTGAAAGAGTTATGGAGATGAGAATAAAGCTGCAGATACAGCTTTTCTTATTAAAGAGTACCTGAAGAATAATTTTTATCAGTTGTAGCAAGCATCTGAGTGAAAATTGTATTAGTAATTAATATACACACAGAAAAGAAGAGGGTTTGCATTATTTTAGAATGTCGATAGATGAATTGTTGCTATAAAAAAATGTTATTGGCCTTTTTAAAAATGTTACAATTTCTATGTTTTACACTCCATAATCAGAGGTGATTGTGACTCCATTTCAGAAAGTTTGGAAAATAGCTTTGTGTCAAAATATGACATAATTAGAAAACATTCAGAATATTAACTGGATACATATATGCTTGTGCACATATTCTATAACAATTTCATTAGCATAGCACAGAGTAAACATGAATAAAATATTGATCAAAGACTAATTTATTTAATTACAAAATTTTGTGATATACATACATATTATCCAAAATTTGAAAGCAAAGGTACAACTATTTTTTGGGAGGGGAGAAACAAAAAAAGAATCTATATATGTTACTAACAAAGTTTAAACGTGGCATTTTATAGAACACCGAAAACTACTAATCATTTCATATTATACCGGCAAAGCATAATATGGAACGATTAATATTTCATACATTTTTAAGGCATTCTGCAAAATGAAATACATTTGTGATTATCTTGCTTCGCTTTAAATTTCTAATATTATGAAAGAGGAATGTGTGTATTTTTATGTGTGTCGGTTAGAACTCTTACAAATAAAACCATCTGATTAAGTTTGGCACATATATTAGTCTGATGACGAGAATATACACACTCAGTTTTTTTGAAAATTTAATTAAAAATTACGTGAAATTTTGTTGATTTTCAGCAATAACCTTTGAAAGTATTACAGCTTAAAAATCATTTTTAGATCACCTTATGATTTTAAATAATTATCATAACTTTTGAAAGTATTACAGCTTAAAAATCATCTTTACATTACCTTATGATTTTAAATAATTATCGTTCCATTGATGCTTATTACATTGACATATGCCGGCGTCCTGGCATAGGGGCAGCGCGTCTTCCCCGTGTTCTGGGCGTCCTGGGTTCGAGTCCCGGTAAGGGCATGGTTGTTCTTTCTCCGTTCTATCTGTGAGATGTGTGAATGTGCCCCCCTGTAAAAAGGGGTTGTGCAAGCAAACGAGATGAGTGAGTAGCTAAGATGTACTCTTGGCCCTAGTTGGCGCTACTGAAAACAAGAGACGCTCCCTTGGCTTAAAATCGCTGACTTCGTCAGCGAGCTTGTGCATGGCAAGTGCCATTATAAACAACAACAACAACATTGACATATAATTAGCTTAACATTAAAAAAAATTTCCAGTATAGTTTTTCAAAAATCAAAAAAAAATCTAACCCATACGGGTTCATTAGGCTTAAAAAATATAGTTTTTATCCATCCATTGTGAACATAGAGACAAAAGTTTAAATTAAAAGATTAAGTTACCTCTGACAGCGAACTAAAACTAAAATATTGTCATTCTTAAATATGTTTGTATGAAATAAAATAAATATGGACCAGGAAGCTTTCTAGAAAAGTAAATGCTAGAAAAATAATTTCTGTGACTTTTAAAGTATCTCTATTATTCAATAATATTGTGTTATTTATGACAAACATGGTTCCATATATACAGGATATCCACACTAAGTGGAGTCCAACAGCTAATTTTTAAACCAATAATAACAGGGATACACATTTAATAAGAACTATTAGTCTAAATAAAGAATTTTGTTTTTTGTACTTTGTGACAGTAAATGTTTTGATGAATTACGAAATTTTAAATTTATGTACAGATCCTTAATTGTGTAAGTTCTATTTAAGAAATTATTCCTGAAACACTAATAAAAAGAGTTCCACTCTTTTACTACAAAACCAGTTCGAATTATGAAAATTTAAATATCATTTTTTCTAAAAATGTATGATTTTACACCACTCCAAAGAAAATATACATATTAGAAATTATATCTATCGCCTCAAGTCTCTCAAAGATTGATTGGCCTAAAATGAAGAAATTGTTTATTGTCCAATCTTAATGATATTCAAAGCTTCATAACTCAGTCAGAGAAGATTAAGACATCAAAGGGAAAAGGGTATTTTATTGGATATGATTCCTAGGACAAAAGGATTGTATATAACCGAGACTTCTTAATTTTCCCAAAATAATATTGATATACTGAAACAATAAAATTTTATTATTTACATCCTTTATATCTTTTTGAAATTAAGACTCAAATTTAATGATGAATTAGAGGAATTTTTATATAATACTGCTTTGAAATATTGTATAAAACATAAAAAAATATGCTATAGCACATTTTTCACATATTTTTAAAAGTATAGTTGATTTTAGAAAAAAAGTTTTGTATTAATTCAAGTTTAATCATTTCTGTTTTAATAAGTAACAACTTTTATTTTTTTACATATTTTAAATAAAAGCATTTTAATGATACTCCTTCATTCTTTTTTCGGAGGAATGAATGTCTTTTAAATAACAGCCATATCATGATCCATTTTCATACTTTACTTAGATAGTATTTGTCATCCTACAGAATGTCTAGGCTTTATATACAATGCCAAGGAAGAATATACAATAAATCCCCTATTTTATATTTTGCCTAAAATGCCAGATATTCTATAAAATGTCCAGGTATTCTGTAGAATGCCTACATTATATACATTGCTGGTAATATATATATAATCATATAACAATAACACTAAGCAAGAGTTTGAACAATATTTTAAAAATTATTGCCATGCATAACTTGTTTTATCAGAAGCGAGATATAAGTTTTAGAAAATGATGCATTTGCACTTTTATTTTCTTTCCCTTTTTTGGGAAAACATTGAAAGTCAATTCAAAACTAGGCCAGCAAGATATTTTGATGCAAATAATGAGTTTTTACTTTCCTTCACTTAATCCTTTAACTAACAGATTTTAATATGATATATCCCTATTATCAGGTGTTAGAGAGAAGTCACTATTAGAAAAATAAAAGTTTGAGAAAAGAAAATAATTTTGGCAAAATATCAAAGAAATTGATTTTTTTTTTTATTATTATTATCATTTAGCATTATGAGAAATTTTCTGGCAAATTAGCTTCATATATAATTTTGTTTAAAGATAATGAATCACATTTTTTAGTTTGAATAGCATTGAGCTCTCAATGTTCAAAGACGTTTTACTATCAGTCAGAATCATACATTGAGGATGCTTTAAATAATGGGACTTAATAGCCAGTTAAAACAGACTTAATTAGTTTCATCCATGCTGGGTATTAAATTTTTTTTCTTCGTTTAGCTCGAGAGGGGGTATCATAATCTTAGGAAGGGTAAGACATCACTCAATAAGTTATAATCTGCATTATTTTCAGAAAATAAGCACACTCTATTGGCTAATAATCAAAATCAAAAGTTCAGTACTATGATGCTGACTGGCAGTAAAGGAAGAAGCTGACAGCTTTTATTGTTAGCCAGTACATTGCTACTGTCATACTTCTATTCCACTTAGCACAATCTCTTCTCAGTCTAGTATACATTCAAGTATGTAGAATTATAGATTTATTTTTAATTAATATGAACTTTAAACTGTTTGTATACTACAGAAATCCAAACAAGCCAATAAATTTTCAAATTTTGCTTACGAATAGTTTGAGCATAAGGGAGATTCTATGCAATTACTGCAAAAGGAAATATTTTATTCATTAAAAACTGCAGTGCTATGGGAATAAAATATTATTTTGTTTCCAAATTGCACTTCCAAATTAATGAAAACATTGCTGATATTATTATTTATTTGTTTCCAAAGTGTAAGCCATAATTTTTAGATAAATTCTAATTACTTTTTTATTTAATTAATAATTTAAAGAATATTTTGGCCTTCTGTAAACTTTTCATTTTTCTTCTTCTTCTTTTTGGACAAAATTAGTAAATTTGTACTTAATTTTTTTTTTTAAATTGTGCTACGAGATTAAAGTTTTGCTTGGTGCAAGTGGTGTTTTCATTTTAATCAAAATTGGAGAAGATAAGAGGCCTTCGGGCATTATAACATTTTACATAAAAATATAAAATGTTACATTAGAAATATTGCAGATATATAAAAAAAGAAATGTCCATGTTACCAATCCAACCATGGTTGATATGATATATATTTTCACTTTCTCACATATAATATTCACACTATACAGTAATTAACAGCAGAATTGATATGTAATTAACTTTTTTTATATTCAAAACAGTTAAAATTTTGCTTATAAATACTGAAACACTAAGGAGGATATATTCTAATAAGCTATTTTTAATAAAAATAGCAGTTAATTTCTTACTGATAAAAGATCTGAAAATATTTTCATCACGAGCAAGGCTGGGTATATGAGATAGTACTAAATGTTTAGTCAAACATTTTAATTCATATTCTACAACATTCAATTTAGTCAATTAGTAATTTAAGGTTCATATAAAGAAAGATAGAAAAATCAATGCATTAAAAACACACACACAGACCCACATATATTATATATATAATGCTCATAGTGTCTGTTTCAAGTATTTGTAATGGCATGTAGCCATTGATCATGATACCTGGTGATATCACGATTCATTTCTTAGCTATTTTTAGCATGATAGCTAAAAATAGCTATCATGCTAAAAATGATAGCTATTTTTTGGTTGCCTTCTATATTTTTGGTTGCCTATCCTTTGGTTGGTTTCATAGCCTATCCATAGCTGTTTACAGCCAGAATACTTAACTGATTTTCATTTGTTAAAAAGATACTCGTCTAGTTCTCATCAGTTCAATGGTTATGCATACAAGAGAGTAGAAAACAGGCATCATGGTGAACGCAGGCTAATGGCATACATAAACACACCACAGTTTTTCAAACATATAATTCGATCTGTTGCAATTACTTTCTTAGTTTTCCAGGATATCTGAGACTTTGTATTTATACAGATTAGACTACTAGCTCACTCAGTTCATTTTACCTTTAAAATAATGCACCTAAACAACCTGATTGATTCTCATGTTTATCTGTTATTTTTCATCCTTTCTTGAGCTTTCCATTTAAACTCCGATCAATAAAATCTTCCACAGGATATCTACTGGATATGATTTTTCTTTTAAATTAAAAATTTCCAACCCAGTTGAAATGCTTTCTAAATTCCTTACAAATAATTCAGTTTTTGTTCAATCACCAAACTCGCTCATGCACTCACCCAATTATGCTCTGTATAGTGTGCAAATCACCAACTGCGAAATAAAAGATGTATAATTAATATGAGCTTGGTGTTATTTATTGTTTGTATTATTAATATGTAATTATATTAAAAAATTCAAATAATATTACATTAAAACTAATATAGAATGGATTATAGAAAATTACATAACAATTTTTTTTCACTTTGTAATTTTGATGATTTCGATTATAATTTCAGGAACTATCATCAAAAAGGTTTCCAAGAACTCTTAAAATACATAATATTTTCAACCTACTTAACATGATATTAAAAAAAATCCACTTTCAATAAACCATAACAAAACATGACCACATTTAGAAGGCAAGTTTTAGACATAAGTAAAATACAAATAGGTAAAAATGCATAAGATTTCATACTATTTAAATTTTTAAAGACAATAAAATTCTGGTATTCAAACTGTTTTAAACTGAAGCTGTTCAAATTCTGAGCAAAACTTATTATAACTAGGAAATGGACAAATGAATGTTTATATCAAATAATAGATCTGTTACTATATGATGAGGCAAAATTCGGTAACTAAATCTGACTCCATACAATATCAAGCAAAGGTTCTATGTTATAAATTTTGTTTTCTTTAACTGGAATATTTTTTATTAATGACAAGTTTCTATCTTCATCTGTAACAGAGAGGCTTAAGAATTATATGTATCTCATGCGTGATTCAACTATTGCAGGTTTGTCAACACAGATTCTGACCCAAACTCTTTCCAGTCTAAACATACCATTGACCTCCTCAACGATAACAACGGTGAAGCTTTTCCCTAAAATTCAACAAAGAGTAGGAAATAATAATTAAAAACCAAAAGTTCAACTAAAAATTATCACTGAAAGTTTGGAAAAACTGCCCTCACAGGCACTAAAATCAAATGATGGATCCAAACTAAAAACATAGAAAGATATTCTTAAGAAACTCTGCTGCTTTAACAAGTAAAGATAAAACTGGAAGTAGCGATATTTCCCCCCCCCCAAATTATAAAGTTAAGTAAAGATTTTTTTAAATCATTAAATAGTAACAAAACAAATTCATTTAAAAAGGGACAAGCAATTTAAAACTTCAAGCTTTTATAAATAGAATCTAATCAGGCCAAATTTCAGGGATTTAAAACATTTCCTATCTCCTCCAACACTTTCAAAAGTTCTGATAAACGAATCATCACTTTTCAAAATTGCTGAAATCCAATTTGTGTTGTATCTTTATTTTTCACCTAAATTTCTATACCTTTTAACAAGTGGAATTTCTCTTTCTCACTCACATATTTTTGTTTAAAAGCCTATTCACTATAAGAAACTCAAAACTATATAGTATAGCAGAATAACAACATAAAACAAGATTTTTTTCTTCGATATAAACTATTGAACTATTTTATTTATAATGCAATTTATATTCCTTCTTATGAATGAAATCAAAAGTCATTGGTTAGCTGTAATAGGCATACATAATATTTTTGTAAGAAATTATCTGTTCGAGATATAGAAATTTTATTCGATACAAAGAAATGGTTTCTTTTACTAAAAAAAATCTAAGATTCCCAAGAAAGTTTGATGTATGGTGTATAGTATTCTACTCCTTATCAATAGGTAATGCGTAGTTAAATGAGACTGTCTTTCATTTTATTTAGTATTAAAGTAAAATATCAAGCAGCTACTTGAGATACTCAAATTCTACAACTGGACAAAAGAGACTTTCAATACAAAGATGCTTTCTAATACAAAATTAAACACTAAATTAGTAACATACATTGTTTTATTTTACTTAAAGGCAATCAACTTTTCCGGTTACTTTTAGAAGTTAGATACATTAATACGTTTGAAATTGAAGTAGTATTCTTGATATTTCAGAGAGAGCATACAGGATCATTGTCCTGAATGTTTTTATATTTTCTTAACACCTGAAAACTATCTTTGAAAGAGTCTGGATATCTATACTACATGGTTAAAGTCTTCATTTCATATTCTTACATCTATACTCTTTGTAATAATTAAATAAACTGTCATTACACAGTAGATTTTGAATCAAATAAAAATTTATTGAAACGATTTTTTTTTAGTGTTTTTCTTTTTATACAAAAATAAAAAAAAAAACTTGTGAAGCAATTTATACTTAGAGAAATTTTAATACAAAGAGTTAATTTAAATTCTTAAATGTTTGGTAATTTCATTTATTATAGATTATATTTAAAAAGACAAACGTTTCGTTTAAATTTCTTTCAAAAGAGCTCAGTTAATTTTAAGGTTAAATCAGACATATACAAGAGTCATTTTTACTTAAGAACATGTGGTCTTAGGTAACACGGAACTTCTAGAAAGGTTGATCTAACTATATGTGATTAAAAGAATAGAAAATTAGATAAAGTATATAAGACTAGTAGAATACAATAGCCTTTTAGAAGAC
Organism: Argiope bruennichi; assembly: GCF_947563725.1. Lineage (NCBI taxonomy): Eukaryota > Metazoa > Arthropoda > Arachnida > Araneae > Araneidae > Argiope > Argiope bruennichi. Next base: position 64,514,900 of record NC_079162.1, read on the forward strand.
TGCAGACTACATTGTCAACTTATTGAAATTATTGAATAATAACAAAGAAAAAAGAAGTGTCAAATATGGCAGTATATTCAAAGTGATCATTATAATTAATTTCCATGAATGGAGATTTCACAACATCTATGCAAGGACCATCAATATTTTTACTTTCAAAGATGAGAGGCTCTTCACTGATCTTTACTGCAGTGAATCACAACGAAATATATATGTTTATTAGAGAGACATTGGCCACTTTTGCTATATACCTCCATAAGAAATAGTTTTGGGAGAGAAATTCAAGTCCAAGAATCTTGGAAGGTTACTCAATAAAGTGACTTAACCAATTCCTCTTGTTGCATATGGTTTGTTAAAATAGGTGCGTATTGTGTAAATGTGAAGTTATGACATTCCATCATTAGCTTAACTTGGGAACTCTTTCTAGTAACAAGGGGAATACATATGAAAATTTCTTCAGCTGATTCTGAGCTCTTAAGATTCTTTGAGCTATAGTAGCAGCAGATATACCCCCAGGCTCACAATTTACGTAATATTAATTTGTATGAGGTTCGTGAAGATGTGTTCTGCAACTTGGGTTTTCAGATGCTCTCAGGCGCTGATTATGCACTTACACATTAAAAGATTGAACATAAAATTAATTCTGTTGTTGGAAAAAAGAGTTCAACTGTTCAAAAATAGAGTTGGAATTCAACAAACATTTCAAAATTTAAATTTTATTTCTTTGAAATAATTCTTATTGCACATCATGCCTTTTTTATTTTTAGACCAAATACTATGTGGAAATTGGTTTTTTGAAAACTATATATCTGCAAAACCAAAGCAATAAGAAAGTCAACAAAAAATACCAGTTGTATTAAATATTATTTTAATGCCATAAAGCATGAAATGAACTCTTGAAGAGTTTTGTATTAAACTCAGTTCATATAGTACAGAAATGCTTGAAAGCAGAACTACCAAAACTCTTTCACATTCATAACTCTTTTCTTTTTCACATTCTAACACATGCCATAACTCATTTTTTCAATATCTACTATATATTATGGGTATTTTTGCATTTACATGTTAGGAATAAATTTTTAATTGGTATTTAAATATGGTTGGTGAATGTGCATTTATTATTCCAAACAATTTTCTGAAACTCAATTTCTTTTTATCTTACTCTTTGTGTTTCATTAAAAAAATCTTTAAAATGACAATCAAGCCCCTTTATAAAACCATCATACTAATGATAAATAACTAGTAGCTCTTAGAATATCTATACAATAAGTAAACAAATTATGTAGAAGAAATATTTTTTATTACCAATCGGAGATAATATGTAGAAACTGAAAAACAAAATTATGTAGATCACATGTAATATCAGAAATACAACTTCAGAAGACTGCAAATTCCAAATACTTTAGAAGATTTGCCATGAATAAATATAAATCAGTCTGTATGTATAATAGGATTGGGGGGAGGGGGAGAGACAGAGCAATAATATACAGTCTGAAGAGTAGGATGCTGGCCCAGGTAAAGCATAACAGCTACTGGGATGACATACTGAGTATTTGTATATCACCATTATATTTTAGAACATTTGTATTCTATAGAGTGCATTGCTTCATCAACAGAGGTAATATGGGCTTATAAATGTTAAATGGATCATCACTCATTCCACAGCATATATATCAGACAACAACCAAGCTTTTTGCTCTATTTCTGATCTACACCTGGATTTTTTTTTTTTTTTAACATTTTAATTTCACTAAAAGTCTACAAAAGTGTTTCAAATAACTCTATAATGTTAGTTTACATAATTCTTGTGCACCACTGAAGCAAAAAAAGGTTCAATTTAAGACAAAATAAATATTGTATTAACGGATGTATATTCAAATGTATTTGAATTTAAAACATTAAATATAAACAGTTTTAAATTAAGAGAGGCAATCTGAAATATAGAAACACAATCTGCAAACTTTCATAGATATTTAATTTGCATTTATAAAATACACTATAAATCATTACTCTTCAATAGAGCTATTTTACTGTTATATAAGAGTTTCTTAGGAAACACTCTGGAATAACTTTGTTGAAACTATGAAAATGTTAGAACTCTTAGAAAATCACTGAATTTTTAAACATTACATAAAATTTAAAATATAATACCATTAAAGTTATAAATTCATTGAATAAAGCAGAGTGTTCTTAATGGTTTAATCTAATTCCAAAACAACATCTTTGATTTTCAAATATATATATATATATAACATTTGAAAATAAAAACACAAAGAAGCTGTTAGCAATAGATATCTTTACAGCAATTATAAAAAGTGATAAATAAATTATTTTCAAGGACTCAGTTTAATATCTTTCCAATCAATCCTTAAAATAATTTAAAATAGGATATGGATTACAAAATTAAAAGGTTAAAATGCTTCATATTTATAGGAATTTGCCTTAAGTTCATTAGGCAAACTGCATTTCAAATCTTTTTTTCAGAGCAACCTGTTAATAATCACTTTGCAATATTAAATACTAAATTAAGTAAATCTATTTTATTTTGCTGCACCAGTTTCTAATTGATTATAGCAGTGGAGGAATTCTGTGATGATGTTTTGCTATGCAGTTTTAAGTCCCTAAATAAGATCAGGCTGTTTTTAATATTAATACATTTTTTGAATATTCTACTATAAAGGGCTCACAATTATTATTGATTTGCCAACAAGTGTAGTTGTAATAAATTGCTAACAAAACATAATTCATTTAACTTTTGCTGAAAATTCACGATAGAGAATATAATTAAGATATTACATTAATATGGCATTAAGTTATTAAAGGACGAGTTATTCAAAACATTCAAATTTGTTGACATCATTACGAAATATTATATAATAATATGGTGCTTGTTAACTTGATATTGAACATTTGAAATATGGATCATATGTCATATTTTAAAGTAAAATACAATAAAAAAAAGGGGAAAATGGTAAAAAAACTTATTTCCAAGAACAATTTATTCATGATATGCTACAAATTAAACTTTTCGCTCCAATTACAAATATATGAAACAACTCATTCAAATATCAAGTTAATATCAAGTTTCTAACTTTATTAACTGTCTGTACAAAAATCCTCTATATTTAATAAATTTAACATATGATACTTTTTTAAAGTAAATAAATAGAAAAAGTCATTAATGATTAATTTACTTAAATTGAGCTTACCTTTCATTATGCTGCAAGGAATTCTTTTCTGTAAGGAATTTGATGTAGTTTGCATACATTCTCCAGGGCATCAGATGCTTGGCAAGGCAGCCCATTTGATAAATAAACAGACAATATAAAAGGGCCTGGCCTTTAAGGAAGAATGTTACCCACTATAAGCAAGAAATTCTGGAAAATTTATCTGCACAGGAACACAGAATCTCATTCTGATAGCACATACCACTAATAATTTCAGGGGGTACACAACTGAACCTCTGTAGAATTTATAATTACTTGCATCAAAACTATTCAAATATCAGAAAAAAAGTATTTCCATTTATATTAACGAGTTTGCTAACAGCACTCAAAAACAGCAGAGAAATGAACTGATAGAACTGAAAAAGCTATCTCTCTGCAAATGGAATGAAAAAACCAAGAACATTCTTTCAATTACACATGATGCTGGTTATTTCAAAGAATAAATTATGCTCAATTGAGGATAATGGAGTATTAACGTAAAAGAATATATGATTACTATTTATCTATTACAAAAGAACCAACAATCATTTAAAGTAATATAATGCCGTTTCTGCATGAATGAAAACCATTAAAAATGGAAACATAAAACTAAATCCCGAAACTCAAGAAACTATCCACACAAAATGATGCAAATATCAATGGTCACAGTTAATAGCTCTTTTGTCTCTGACAAAATCATGTCTTCATTCAGAATCTTTATTAGATTGCCTATTATTAATCTTTGTTAGATTGTTCGTCCTGGACAATAATTTGGGGCAAGTAAACAGATTTTTAATAATGGTCTTTAAGACATGAAAAGCTTTTGACAAAGAATATTCAGTACCATACAAGTCTTGAACACCCTTGTCTCAAGAGAAGTTACAAAAATAACAATTGACACAGGCCACAAAGGTCCTATGCCTTTTATGCACCAATTCTTTTTCATATTAAATATCTGGTTAATGTTTACTAGAAGTACAAATAAAATAAATTGGCAGTCTGTTTTTGATGAGTTCCAATTTTACATAAAGTTAAAGGACCGTAAAGGAAATATTTCTTGAGACTTGATTGAAAGAACTGATCTTGTTGATATCAATAATGATGAAATAAGCAGTCTATAATAGACTATAGAATCTATAATATACTTTACCCACTATAGCAACAAATGTAAGATGAATATTTCTTACTTGCACAAATTTCTGATTGGCTAAAAAGGTTTAAAGTGTATCAAGAAAAACTTGATGACAAATCAATGATTGTCTGACCACATTAAGTGATTTCCTTTTGACATTGAAAGATGGATGGATGTTGGATTTTTATAGCGCAAGAGCCAAAATTGGCTATGCTGCGCCAAAACAAGTGGTATGTGTATATTACCATATGATTTTGACATTGAAGGAATTGTGCATATTGATTCAGTACCTGAAGAACATTTTGCTCTAAATATTCTCCTAGATGGATGTGGTAAAAACAATCACGATAGAGTTCAACAGAACAAAGCCCCAGCTACAATTCAAAGTCCATCAAAATTATTTTTCCAAATATGGGATCACTGTTTTGAAAATGGAAAATTCCTATGAAGCATTGAAGGAGTCAAAATGGTTATATAGTAGCTGACAATATTAAAGTTATAATAAATAAAAAACTTAAAATGATTATTTTCTATCCACTACTTGTATGTTTCACATAAGAAATTCATCCCAGAGAATAATTCTGAGACATATAAGTAGTAAGCCATTTTTATTAGTAAAAATACTTCTTGTATATAATGCCAATATAAACCATGATTTTGAAATAAGAACTGAACAGCTGCCAGAGCCACGTCAGCCTTCCGATTTTTAAAAATCAGAGTTTCCAAGAAGCACCACGGGGAGGTGTGGTTGGACTTTGCTTCTCATCAAGCTGTATTTTGGCATTTTTCTACAATAACAATAATATTTCATACAAAGGAATTTCACACCCTCTTAAGATTTACAAAGTTAGATTTTCAATAATACCATTTAAAGTTCAAAGCATTTTCTGCCTTATTTTAATATATTAAGCATATTCTGCAACAACACATTTCATTGCAATAAAGTTAAAAATTGACTTTATCGTTTTCACTAATAATTAAATAAATGGCTCCCTTCTATTGTTCAAAATAAAGCATGAAAATGTTATTTTGTAAATTAACTGGATTTCATTAATTACTTCTTCAATATATCTATGAGAAAAATTACATGACATTAAATACACAATTAAATATATTTAGAATTATATTCACAATTGTAATATTAAATGATTTTATTAACTTTCCTGATATTTTTATGATTATGCATTTTCTGCTTGATAAATGTATTTATGATGAAAATCTAAGTAACAGATCACAGACCCCAGTTTTGCAAATTGTATTTAAGTAATACACATTGCATGAGAAGAAAAAAAAATTAATTTCTGAATCCAGTGCTTATTTTACAGGAGGAATAATATGCACAGTTTAGGTTTAAGTCAATGAAATGCACAATTAGGTTTGTCAGGTAACTGGGATGTAATATTTTTCATTGGATGGAACTGTTTTGTCATTTTGGATGGAAATGATTTGAGAAATACATTGGCACAATAAACAGAGCAAATGAAAAACCAGAACACACTTCCACACTGTTTAGAAAATTTATTCATGCATTCTTTTAAAGTTAAAGACTTTTGAAGAAAAAAAATAATACAAGAAACAAATATTGTGCTATCAAAGAGATGTTAAATGTCCTTTGAATAAACAGGACACAGAAATAAAGAAAATATCACAAAATTTAACAACCATAAAAATTCTAGATTAAGCTGTTTATGAAATTATTCAACATTAGTCAATAAAAATGAATATCCTAATTATCGTAAAAACATTAGAAGAGCCAAAAAGCATCCTAGAAAATGAATATCAACAAATTAGTTGGCCTAGCATTTCAGTAATAGTTTGAGAATAAAAACGTATCATTTAACATCAAAGAGAGAATCTTTTAGTTACAGGCTTAAGTCGCACACACAATGATAAACATTTGTAGTACAACACATTTTATCTAACATTTCACAAAATTAACTCATGGTGAATAAAAACTACTAGTAAAGAATTAACTACAATCAGATTTGTTTAAAATCTCATTTATTATTTCTTATATATTTTCGCACATTTTTTACTATTCTTAAAAAGTGAAAATAAAATCATAAAAAAATAAGAAAATTACCTTTTTACTTTCTTGTACATGAAGTATAGAGAAAGTATTGTAATCATCAAAAAATTCAAGCTCAAGATTTTCATGAATCAGAGTATTTTAGACTTCCCAGAATTCAAAAAACACATTTTCAGCATTATGTCTGCTTCTGACAAAGGCAACTCAAAACTACTTTGAACTAAATGGTAGTTATTTCAAATATAATCTTTACACCGAATTTGCAGATTTTTATCAAATATTAAGCAAAATCTATTTGCAGGATGTCCAGTTGTCTAAATATAAGTTAACATAATAACTACAAAACAAAAAGAGCTAGATGAATAAAGTTTGATACAAAGATTGAACATCTAAAGTATATATGCTTGCCAAATCTAGAACTCAATCCATCAAGGCGATGACTTTTTCTAGGTTGCACTTTCACAAGCATGTAAAACAGATACCCAAAAAATACCATGACTTAAATATATCAAATCTGTTAAATGATTTTTTAACTATAAATATGGTTCTGTTTCAAATTTTGGCTTCAATTGGTTGAGGCAGAAAAAAACACAATGTCTAAAACACAAATTTTATTTTCAGTTAACACATGCCAAAGATTAAATTAAAAAAAAAAAAATAAGTCAATAAATTTTTAAAAAAAACAAGGATCACACAACAGATTAAGTAAATATGCTAAATTCACGTCAGAGTTCAATAATCACCAATGCCTTGCTAGGCATCCATGACCTTATCTAAGGTCCAAAATTTTATGTAAAGTTAAAGAGAAAACACCTTTATTAGAGAGTATGCAGGAGCCATTCCCACTGATTTAATTAAGTTTTTTTTAATTCTTTAGGATTAACTATTTTGCATTCAATTTTTAAAATTCATTTCATGATAAAAGCTTAGGAAAATGTATTTGTTTATAGGAACATACTTTATGTATAGAGCTAATTAAAAATAAACTAGTTTAATGTATAAAAAAAGCGTAGCTACATATAACTGAAAAAAGTGTTGATGCTTTAATAATTTTCAATTTTAAGTAGTGGTTTTATATTATACTTAATAAATTTCAATGCACTGATATATATTTATATCTGTGAGACTGCATAAGTTTCTTATTTCTCTGACAAAGAGAAAGAAATTAGTGCATCTACATATGAAAAATTAATAAAATGTTTTATCTGTGCCACATACACTACTATTCATTTGATTCTATATAATTCCTTTTTCTATATAATTATTTTAAACCCACAAACTTTTTTTTTTCACTTTTGCTTACCTTGGGCCTATTTTTATTAATAAAATGAGTCAACATATGGTGAGATGGGTTAAACAGATGCCTAAATGCATGTGATTGTCATATGACAAAATTTCCTACCATCACTTAAAAGATAAATCAACTTTTAGTTTTTGGTAACAAAACTCTGAAAGGGTTCTCAAAATTCGGACTCTTAATGAAAAGAAGATACTTACCCTTATTTTATATGCATTTGTTGAAAATAACCCATTCGATTTCATCATTTGTAGTAATGGTTCATCTGTCCCCACCAAAATAAGCAGGTTGTTGTTCTTTTGCAGTTTTTGCCTCATTCGAACCTAGAAATAGAATCACAGCTTTATTTCACTTTCCCCCCCTAAACCTGCAACTGACTAATTTTAAAAGAAATATTATTAAATTAAAAAATTATGATACTGAATTACCTCTAAGATTTTCTGCTGTATAGTTACTCAATACATTAAAGGAAATTTCCATCCATTTTATAATCATTTTTATAGAAGTGCAATTTTATTATCAACAAAAAGTTGCACTGGGATTATTTTGGAGAGTAGAATCTATTTGAAAGGCAATAAATTTGTGGTTTGGTGAAACTATGAATTTAAATGATTTAAAGCTTGAAAATTTCAATGGAAACTTCATTTTTTTAATACTTCTATCTAATCTGCTTTTGATAAATAAGGTAACAATTCAAGTATAATATTTTAAGATTCTAGTAGCTAGTATTCCTTTTTTAAAAAGTTTCCTTCTGTGCCACAAGTGTTATACTGTTCTGCTATTACACAGACTAAAAGCATTATAGAATGCTTTAACATTAATATATAGCATATAAAATCAGATATTTTTTATATTTGGCACAATTTGAACATTTGCAATCTGAATAATAAATAGTGTCCCCCACTGCATTGTTAGAATGTATGTTAAGAATTAATTTTTTGCAGAGAATTTCAATTACTCATCACTTTTGTAGCATTTTTGAAAATTACACTTTAGTGTTATATATATCTCAAGAGCCAAACAAAAAAGTATGGACTCTTCTTTGGCCTTGAGTACTACAAATTAAAATTCAAGGAATTTCCTGATATTTTTAAGGATTAATAGGGATACTATTTTATCATAATTTTTTTTATACAGAATTCTCAAAATAAGTCAGCATTCACTATTAAATATTAATATCCCTGATATTACAAAATTAAGGAAGAGGAAAAAGTAATTTGTTTACAGTCAAGTAAAATTCAAGAATGGAACAATGCATACTGATTCCAAACATCATAAGAATGTTTCTTTTGGAGGGGAAAAAGAAGTTGTCAAAATATAATTCACAACACAAAGTAGCAACAACAATGATTATAACTATAGGCCAAAATCTCCTGCCCCATGGATGAAGACAAAAAAGGGAAGCGATTTTATGGAGCAATCAAGTTACAGTTAGAAAGATCACAAGAAGGAAAGAAATTTCAACTTGTTTTTGGTACAGCAATTGTACAGGACCCAAAAGTGAAGATAAAAAAAAAAAAAATTGTGGTTCCCTAGTTGTACCATTAATAAGAATTTTTATCTGAATATGTACATTTTTTGAATGAATAACAATAATAAATGGTAGTGAAAGTTTTAAAATGTTGAGGAATAAATTTGTACATTAAAAAATTTCTATACAGAAAATTATATGCCAATATGCCATAGATAATATTGAGGAAAATAATTTTTTGCAGGTTAAAATTGCTTTGCAACATATATTATTCAAATAATACCATTGTGTATTAAATGTCTAAAATCTGGTAATAATTTAGATTAACAAATTTATTCTATTTGAAGATACATATTGAAATACAATAAACATTCATCAACAAAACAATAACAGAATAAGCAAATCTGCATTTTGTTTTCATAGAAATTAATAAATCAAGTACACGTCATTTTAATTACTCCACTTTATGATTAGGGTAAGGTTAACCAGATTTTGCATTTATTTCAAAATAAACACATCAAAAAAATTTAATCACTGAAAAATTATTGTACTTGTTATGTTTAAAGGACCAAATCAGCTATATGGAAAAGAAAATCCTTGACTAATTTTTGATATATCTGTTCCGAAAGGGCAAAAGACAGAAATTTCAAATTTAACAAATGAAAACAAAGAGAAATTTTGAGAAGAATTTTTTTCCCCAAGAAAATATGAATTATCTGAAATTTTATAACATCAAGACAAATTCTTAAAAGCAGACCAATGATATTTCATATGAAAATAATGAAAAAGCAAAAACATTCTGATAATATCTAATCTGAATTAGGTCAATCCAATCTCACGTGATAGATACCAAACAAACCACATTTGTTCAATTTTCAACTGTTTTGCCTTTTGTTGGGATGTCTTCCGATAAAGTTGGTAAGAGCATTGAAGTTAACGTTGAATTTTATGCTGGCTAAATAATTATCCAAAACTTTTGATTTTTTTAAAAAAAGAAATCAATATTTTGAATTATTTTCTCCAAATTTTTGTAAAAATATAATTTTATTTTAATATCAGAATTTTACTTAGTATTTTCAATGTAATTATTGCTTTTACATAATTAATATCGCTTTCTAATTAATTTGGGGCCGTTTTATTCTTTGCTTTCCTATATCCATTTTTAAATGCATTCCAATGCAGTTTTTTTTTTTTTTTAATTTTTTAAATACATTTTCAACACTCCTAATATGACATTAATAGAACTCTAAAAAAATGAGTTAGATTCTGTTTAGTTGAAATTGATGGGGAAGTTATCTTAAATAAAAGCCACAAATATTATTACCAAATACAGTGTCAACTAGCAGTATAAAATCTTAACGAATGCATGCTTGTTGTTTTTTACAATGATAAAGGAGCAACAGATAACAAAAAATTTTTTGTCCAAAAGATACATTGACAAACTGCTATGGCAAACTTTCTTGAAAAATTACTTGTGTTCTTTTTTACATATTATTTAAATACTATTAAAAACTGAATTTTATAAACATAGTTTTCTTTTTAAAATAATTATTACTCTTAAATAAGTTAAGATTTTAAAGCTTATTAATAAAATAATTAAATTTTTTAAATTCATATTAAGACTTATATGTTTGCAGTATGCTCAGAGGAAAGAGCAAGAATCTGAAATTTGTATATGTTGAATAAATTATGTTTACAAATTCAAATTGTGAAATATAATGGTATAGATAATATTTTTTTCTTCTGCTATCTAGTCAACTTGAGAATCGGTTATTTTACTTCAATTTGTAGAAATCATTAAAGAGCAAATAAGCAAGATTAAACTTTCATAATTCTTATTTACATATTATAAAAAATGTAATTGATATAATATATATGATAAATATTTGAAAAAACGTGAGAAAATGGATGTTTCAGTGTACTCGCAGGTTGGTGAGGGGGGGGGGGAGCACTCAAAAACCTATTTATCAACATTTATTTTGTTAGACATTTAGAAAGAACATAAACATATCATGGCTATTATGTTAAAGTGAACAATGAAATTAATTTCATTCAACAGAAACATCCTAGATATTAAACAATAGTATTTTTTTATCTCCAGCAAAACCATATTATAATGTTGATTAATATAATTTTAAAGCAGAACATTTCTGAAATGCATTTTAAAATGCTAAAGTTACATTGATAAAAATTACATTGAATGAATATCATAAAATAAAACAAAAGCATACAATTAAAAAGAAAACAAAACATGAAATTTAATGAACAAGAAGGAAGTAATGATAAATATATATAGAAGAAGTATTTATAATTATACTTGAAATAAACATGAAAAGATATACTACATAACAAACTACCTGCTTCCTTACTATTTTGTTTAATTGTGAAAAAAATACAGCTTTCATAAAAAAGCATATTCATTATAAATACTGTAATAAAACTTGCATTATTTCCAGATTTTACGGAAACTTTGAGAGAGAAATATGCAAGAATCTATATATATATATATATATATATATATTTTCACAAAACTATTTTGGAAAATGGATAAGACAGTTTCTTTATAATACAATGTTAAACATACACTAAAGAATTTTTTCTCCTTGTATCGTTTATATAAATTCCAGAATTAAGGCGTGGTTTTAAGCAGAATCTTTTTTCAATATAACTATTTAAAACTTGATTATTTAATAAAATAACGAAAAACTAATTTTTAAGTAAACTGGAACTTAAGCAACATACTACTACTACTAACCTTTAAGGAATGAAATAAAGCAGAAATGTTACTACCTACCTGTAACGAGTCGTAAGTAAAAATTTCTACACAAAGAAAAAGAATTGCATCATTTTGTACGCGCCATCTTTTTTAAATAAACAATGTTTTGTTTTCATCTCATTTCAATAGCAACTCAACCGCAATATTTATCGAGAGCGGCTAGATAGAGCTGTGCACCTCACAGGCCCAAAGCATTATTAGCGAATCAGCATTCAGAGTCAAACTGGCATTAGTAGAATTGTAGAAATTGGGAAAGAAACAATATTTCTCATTGTTTTGTTTTATAGAAACATTTTGTTAGAATAACATTTCGAAATAAAATAAAGAGTTTTTTTTTCTTTCATTTACCAGAATTACACAGTAATTTGAAATAGTCAGTTAGATCCTAAGAATCCAATTTCCGAAGATAAACTTATTAGTCTACTATAACAAGTGCTTTTGCCTTTTTTTTTCTCATAAATAACAAATTTTAAAGATTAGCAAGAATATTCTAGTAGAAAATATAACATAACAATTCAGTTTTATTAAGAATTTCAATGAAATTATGTATTTTAGTTTATACTTAGGTATAATCAATTTCAATTTCATTCAAGATTTAACATTTTAAAAAATTCATGATGAATGGGAGGTATATGGTATTAAATCCATTATATCCTTGTATTTTTCAGATGTAATAAATCTCCTTTTTTTTTTACATAAAAGATAATTTTATATTTCTGAAATTACTTGGAATTATTTACCTTCCTTGAAGTGTTGACAAATCGATTATTTTTAAATTGAAAATCTCGTTCTATCGAAGTTTTGTTGAACATTTTGTATGTTGCATCCCTTGTAAATCTGATCCAGCATATAGTTAATCAATTCACGGTTTCTCCATCGGTATTTTTCTTTCTTTTTAAAACTGCTTTTTCCAGAGGTTGGGTTGAAAATAAATTTCAATGTTTAATTTCATATACTAAAAATTTATTATGTTTTCGACAATTTTGTATTATTTTGTAGTAATCCTGGGAAATATGCAAGGAACTGGTTTCTGGATTGAATAGTTACTGGATAGTCCCACTCCAAAATCACGATTAGAAATGAATGCCCTAGCAATAAAAATTTGTGATCAATTATATTTATTTCGTTGTCACTGGACTGAATAATCGGTGGTGGAAGTAATCATTATGATCGACACACAAAATTAAAATATACTTTTTATTATTTATAAAATACTGTACAACCATCTATTTTCAATATCAAAAATAGATCAATAGAAACATTCTAGATTTCAGACATGATGTCAAACGGCCATATTTCCTTCACCATAGAGCAACCGGAGCTAAATTTTGCCGTAATATAGATACACTGAAACCAAATTATCAAAAGATTCAAATTAAATAAATACGTATATCGTTTTTTCTTTCGACGCGAGATATACCGATACCTCCGATAGACAGCAGGTTACCAAAAAAAATCGCAGCAAGCTGAAAGGCAAAGAGAGATTCTTTTTAATCTTATTGTCTTCAAATTCATCCTTCTTTAAACAAACAACGGAAATGGACTTCCTGAAACAATCTCGCATACCTTCCAATTAATTTTCTTTGCTTTTCAAAGACCTTGGTTAAGACACTGACAGGACGATCACTATCGCCGTGCACGGTAGTTACAAGGCATAGATCTTTTGCATGAATCTACTATTTTTACAGAATCTATTTTGAAAATAAATGTTTTGGGCTCCTTCGATAGATAGGATCTTATCTATCAGAAGTGCCGATTGTAGTCACGAGACAATATACCGAATTTCATTGATTTAAGTCATAATATAGAATACGAACCGACAAATGGGCAACAGCTTAACAGATTTGGTTCAAACTTGTGCAAAATTTGATAAGAATCTATATTTTAGATGGGGATAACAGCCATTGTAGCTATAAACCCCAATAACCTACATCTTTCAAGTTTCTATATTTTAGATTCCATACCTATGTACTAATTTTATTTACATAGCTGTTTGCGTTCTGTAATTACTCTCCTTATTTGTATTGAAGCAGCAGGACAGGTTGTCTTTCTTAGAAAAGATTTTACTCAAAATTTGACTGATATCTATAAATTTAGTGAAAAGACCGTACATGAAATTCCATTTGTCTACTTCAAATCATTTTTGAATTATCTTTGTCACAGACAAACTGACTGATTGATAGACAGCCATTATGCCAAAAATATGTTTTTAGATCTGAAACGAAGAAATTCCCCACAATCACGAATTTGAACTATTTGACGATTATAAATTGTAATTTACAATACCTTCTCGATACTTCGAATACGATAAATTAACCGGCTGGAGTGACCAAAGCTTCTTCCCATATTTCCTAATAAAGGCGTCATCCCAAAGAGTGCCTTGGTATACAAAGAAACCTATGCCTTAAATTTAGATTTTTACTGACTCTGTTGGGTGATTTTTTTTTTTCTTTTGGCCATTAATTCTTTTCTTTCTTTTTGATTTTTCTTTCATTTGGCCATTGCTCACAACTTTTAATAGTATCCGAAAATCGAATTTCTGCCTTAGATTCCTTTTTCTAAACCGGTCTGAAACCAAAATTACACTCGTAATCTACAGAACTACAAGCGTACATAAAATCGCACATCAAATTTAATATATTTAAATTATCGAGTTTAAGTGCTTTTGAAAGTACAACAAGTGGTCAATCATACTTTGGATTTGGAAAAAAAATTTATGATTGTCAACACTATAGATTTAGATTCTGTGCATCGAATTTCATCTATCTAGTTCTCTTCGTTTTGAAGTTATAGTGTTAAATTTTATTCGAATAGCTGGATAGACAAACTTCCACAGAAATTTTGTCCAAAATTTGATTTTAAAAAAATCTACAAATTTGGGGTAAAGGGCATATGCAAAATTTAATTCTGTTAGCTCAAAACGTTTTTGAGTTATGCTTCTCACAAACAGACATTTTCCAAAAATGTATTTTTTGAACACAGGGAAATCTAAAACATTTTCTTCTTTCTTTGGAGATTCTTCAAACTCTCGTGATTATTACAATACCTTCTCTGTAGTTTCGTATACAAAAAGTAAAAATGAAATATTACATAATGAAACAACCATGGGTAATGTTTTTATTGCTAACGAACAATTCAGTATTTATTGCAAAATAAATAAAGTCAAAGTTCAAATATCATATAAATCTGAGATTGTTCTAAAGTTTATACTATTGAAAATATTTGAAAATTTTAGTAAATGCCAATTATTTGTATTAGTCGGCAAGAACTGAAATTTTATCTCTGCTTTATAAACATATTTGAAGAAATTAACTATTGTTTGCAAATATTCTACTTTCCATTAAATGCAAACATAAGTATTTTATGATAGAAAGTAAGAATTTATTGTTTGACTTTTCATTTATATTGGAGGAAAAAATCGTCTCCTTAGTTAATATTGGAACTAAAATCTTATCTTTTGAGCATTTGAATATTTCACTTATAATTATCAATTGGTATAAAGGAAAGTTACCCCCAGTTTTTAAAATATAATTTGTATTTTTCGGCATTTGTGTAGGTAAACTTTAGGCTTAGCAGTTTATACTTAAATTTAAAATTTCGCCTCTTTCCACCCAGTATTGAAGATTAGAGGAAAGTTCAAATCAAGCAAACGCATTGAAAATAGTTTATTATTATTATTATTGAAATTGGACGAACTATTGTCGCATTTTTAAGAACTTCTGCACTGGAAGCTTTTCAACAGCTGCAAATGCTTAGAAGTTATGAGATAAAAATTTATTTTCAATTCCTAACTCCAATTATCTTTTTAATCTGTGCAGGAGATATAGTTCAAAAACCTTCACCCTCCCTTAAGAAACCTTCTATCACTCTTAAGGAAATTAGAAGATATAAAGGAAGGGTGGAAAACAACAAGATTCCTTACAACACTAACAAAAGAAGATTTAACTTAGACTTCGAGCTTGCCAACAGGAATTTCTTTACAAGCGGTATAAGCTCTAACATACACTGTATGTACTATGAGTAGATACAAATTAGTAACACTATTATTCTTTTTCAATAAGCCAAAGATCTGAAGTAAAAAAAACAGAATTGTTTCTTCTAAAATAAGGTAAACTTTACCAGTAAATAAAAATCTACAGAACAATACTTCACTTATAATTAATATAGAAAAAAACAAAACAAGTACATTTTTTGAATATTGAATTTATTCAAATTTTTCAGTTTAAAACAGCAAATACACAAAATATGTATTGTCAACAGACACAGACACTTAAATGTGTAGTTACAAGTATGTAGCAGACAAATATAACTAATCATTCTCATCATTTTATAGACAACATAGAAATTCAAACACTTACAGAATCTTTTTTTAAACATTTAACACATTACCCTGTTGTTTAGCTCATTGGAACATTAAGTAGACTACTTGGAACTTGGAAAATAAAAATTGTTCAAGCTCAAACAGCACTGGTTAATATATAATTATTAATGCACTAACACTAATTACTATTTTAATAAAATCTTTTATTTGTATTTATTAATTAAAAATTTTTTATTAATGCAAATTATCATCATCAAATTCAAAATTATTTAAAGAAAATAGAACTTAATGTGAAGTCGGCAAACAATTGGAATTTTTTTTTCTCTTACGGCAATAGATTATAAATTGTGTTAAATTTTATAATTACAGAAGCAATACAGTTTAAAACAGCAGATATGGAAAATATGTAGCATCAACAGATACACACTTAAATGTGTATAACAGTTATAAGTAGGTAGCAGACAAATATTAACTAATCATTCTCATCACTTTATAGACAACAAAGAACCTCAAACATTAAATATGTAAAACAATTTTTAAACATTTAACACATTACACAGTTGTTTAGTTCTTTAAAACATTAAGAAGTTTACATTAAACTTACTTTCCTAATACAAATTGTTCAAGCTCACATTGTACAACATTAAGCAGTCTATATGGAACTTACTTTTCCAATACACATTGTTCAAGCTCGAACAATATTAGTTAACATATAACTATTAAGAAGCTGATACTAATTACAATTTTTTTTATTGATGCTAATTATCATGATTATAGAATATAAATATCATATTTAAAGAAAATTACAAATGTAAAAGCTCTTAAATGAGAACTCGGCTAACAATGACAATTTTTTTTTTCCTTTTGCAACAATAGAATACAAATTGTGTTGAATTTTATAGTTTTAATGCCTATAAATAAACAGCAGATCAAATGTCAAACCCATCTCTATTAAAGTAAGAATATACAAGAGTAAAAATTCCTTTGCAATACAAAATAGTTCAATACATTTACAATAAATTATGAAATTTCATCAAGCAAAATTTTTAAGTACTTGCATTATAAGCAAGTTTTACATCACATATGAAATTTCTATTTAGAAACAATGTTAGGAACCTTTTTCAAGTTTCTCATAGAAATAAACATATTTTTATAACACATTTAATATTATATCAACAGACAATCATGAAGAAAATAATTCAAAAATCAATATCCAAAATGACACAAGGTGAACACTGTTTTTTCTTCTTCCAACTCGAAAGCTATATAAATGTCAAATTTCTTGAAAATTCAAATTTAAATAAAACAATAGATTGCCAATAAGAATACTATAGAAGTGATTATATCAATTTTAAAAGAAAATAATTTAGTATCTACACTAATATAAAAGCAAGACACACGTAGAAAAAATGAAATGGAGAGAATAATAAAATTGTAAATGGTAGAATGAAAAAAATGTAAACATTGTTAAGATGAGAAAATAAAAACACACAGTACATGAAAATGAAATTTGACAATTACTCAAATATCAAATAAAGTTTTTCTCCTAAAACAAAACAATGATTTTTGATAATTAATTCCATATCTGTTTGGCACAATTATGATTTGATACTATAGTAAGTATTTGTTCACAAAAATATATCCTTTTTAATCTGAAATATTTTAATTTTTCACTGTATTTAAATTGTTAAGTAGCAGTTCAGAAAAAAAAAAAAAAAAAGTATCTTTCTCTCATGTTTCAAAACATTTCAATTAAAATCAAATGCTCAGATAATTTAGAGTATCGCAAGCATTATCTTTGGAGCTTCAACGACATATAAATTGAACTTTTGCCATTATTATAAATTATTTCTTTATTTAAATTTCAGAATTCAGTTCAACACAGAATTTTAGAATTATTATTTGACAAATTATAAAAAAATGTGTTATAGTTAAACAGTTGATTTATCATTAAACCATTTTTAAAATAGGAGATAAGTATCAACTATTAGCTTCTAAGAACAAAAGTTAAGCTAATAACTACTTTCAATTTAAAAAAAAATCTCCCTCATTTTATTTGGTAATTTTAGGACTAGAATAATAATAGGATATATATACCTGCCAACTGATTTTTGATTGACAGTTAAGCTACTAAACGAAAACAAAGATTTAGACTTTTAAAAAATTATAAAGAAAACACTTTCATATGACTAGGGGAAAAAAAAAAAGAGATTTCAAGAATAAATTAAAGAAAACAGATCTTTATTCCATAGATGAGGAAACAGATTTTCTCATTTATTTAAATAAGATATTAAAATAAAAGGAAGGTGATACTCATTAGAAGCAATTATTGCTATTAAGAAACATGTTTATTCATTGAATTAAGAAAATGAAAGAATTTCATTTCAGTAATCATATTCATCAATAGTAATTCACTTTAAAAAATTGCTATTATCATGTTGAACAAGAAATTTACTAGTTTCATTAACAGACTTAATAAACAGGCAAGCAGGGGCATATCTATACACAAATATTGACAATAATAACTATGTAACATTGCTAACATTTTAAATACAAAAAAAAAAAAAAAAAAATCAATATGTCTAAACATGTTCTTAACTAATAAATGTATATATTTTAAACCTTGTACTATTTATATAGTACAAAACAATTTTAACATTTAGCAGCACATAAATTTAATAAACATTGTCTAACTTCATTTAAATTTTGATTTACAGCCTTTTGCAATACCTATTAACAGCAAAATTTTCTTAATAAAGTTTTCTTCAATAACAATGAAACTATGACTGTTATTATGTTAAAGTAAAAAATAGTACATTGAAACATGAGTGAAATAAAACAAACAAAAAAAAAGTAAACATTCAAATAGCACATTTTTTGGCACACTTTTTAAATTTAATTTTACTATTACTTTTTTCATAGTTAAGTAGAAAGTTAAAATTTCAGCTTTAAATACAAATTACCAAAAAGCTATGTACTAGAAGGGTAAGAAGGTTAACTGAAACATTTAATAAAATATATAAATACAGTTTCATTATGCATTTTAGTTCAAAATCAATGTATTTAATGTGAAAATTCAGTACTTAATTTTCAAATGAATTTTCTCATACTTATCTGGATCTTTTAATATATTTACCAATTATTCAGTAACAGTTAATTTTTTAAAAATCTGCATCCAAAATACAGATTTCTGACATTGAATGCTTTGATAAAATCAATCATTAAAGCTCATTTACTTCATTATCACTCATAATAACATTATAAATGAAATGTAGAGTATGTGTGCTTGATAATCGACACTGCATAACAACTTACTTTTCAAAAAACTCTCGACCATTTTTTAAGAATAACATGAAAAATGTATATAATAGATACAAAGGTAAAATCACAGCTAACAGAACATCAGAAGTATCTTTGGTCTAAAATTTTGCAATAAAATAAAATAAACACTGATTGCGATTTCTTAGGATTTTCAAGAAAAGTCTGGAATTTTAAAAATTAAAATATAGAGAAACATAATAATACACAAACAGTAACCAGAAATCATAGCTTCAAATATAATTATACAACAAAAAAGTTCACTTGCTCAGTGCGATATGCTTCAGGATTTTCTCACAAGATCTATTTGACCTATGAAGAAATGGGTTGATTAGAAATCACAGCATCAAAAAACTCATCCATGACAACAATGTCTTTTAATCTTTCAATGGAATACCTAGTTCCTTGTACAGTCAATCTCATGAAGTAATTCCCGTCACTCCCAGCAACAATACGGAAATCAATATTTTTCAATTTTGTTTGCTGCTTCAAGTATTCTTTGACACCATCTATTTGCTGTACCACCTTCTTGCTGAACTTTAAATTGGTTATATTACCTTTTTCAAACAGGGGAAGCTGAAGAGTGTCAATTATATTGTCTTGACTTTTATAGAAGACTGTATTGGCATATTCACTTCCTACATTTGCCACTCCAAGGTACTGAGGGTTGTAAGTGCATGCTAATTTGATAAGTGTCACCCAAGCCAGCAAACCCAATTCTTGTCTAATATCAGACAGCTGGTTCTCAGGATTTTGAATACCAATGCTGGCTACATGCAAAATTGTCTCAATTACATTGTGAGCAGGAGAAATCGCTCGTTTAATTTTCATGTCACGTTTCAGTGTCTCTATGTATGTGGAATCTCTAGTTGCAATATCCATTGTTATGGCAGAAAATTCTTTATCAATGCATTTCTCAATTTTTTTAATATCAGGGTCTGAAAAATATTCCCTCTGAGACTTGATCCATTTAGCAAGTATTGTACAGGCAACATCTAGAACAGATAGACGATTTTCATGTATTACCTCTGTATCAGCATCAGCATCAAGCATTGTAAAGTGTTTTGAGACTGCTTTATCTATAGTTTCTTCCAAGAGGGATTTGGAGGCTATATTTGATGACTTATTTAGGAGCTCATTTCTTTTTTTTAATTCCACCAAGACATCTGAAACAGCCCAAGGCATTCCAAAGAAATGAGAACCTGTCTTTTCAGTTTTGCTGTAAGTCACCATGTACCATGCACTAGCCTTCTGCAACATTTCATCAGTATATATCCCATCCTGTGGCCTTCCACCAAATTCTTCAAAAAACTTCTTCTGTAAATCTCGAAAAATCCACTGTGATTCAAACTCAATAAGTGCCATGATGTTACCAAGGTCATGCCTATTTTCATAATACTTTGGTGGATTGATTAGGGCTCCAGCTAAAAACTGGCCTTCATTTTCAAAGTTATACGTTTTCAGAAAAAAATCTATTTTATCACAGTACCTTTTATAAATTCTTATAGCTGACTTCTTATACTTTTTATCCCATTTCTCATGTATTAGGGCATTGTCCAACTTATAATCTATTTCATTTCGCTCAGTGTCCAAACCTAATTCTAATCTCTTGCAACTGCGAAAGAGGATACCAAGGGCATTAGGTGATAAATATGTCTTCTTTTCATCAAGTTTTTGCATAAAGTCAGGATACCTGTACGGCCGGTCTTTAGGGTTTCTTGCAACTGCTTTTCCCGACTTAGCAAAATCTAATGCAAGGGAGTATTGTTTGGCAAGGCGAATACATAAATCACTGAAAATACCTTGCTTAATTTGATCTGCCCACACTAAATGTGCAGTTGCAATGAGACCAACTTTATCATTGAATATGTAATTACACAGGTGGTCCAATTCATCTGATATCTAAAAATATATAAAAAAATTATTGTTTAAGATTTATTAATTTAAAATAAAAGTATATATTTTTATTTTTGCTTAAAATGAAGATGAATGCATATTTGGGTGCATGTGTGTGTTGGCTTTCTACAGGTTAAATTGTCAGAGCTAGAGATACCAAACTTGGCACAGAGATATTTTGGAGGGTGGACACTTGTATTTGGAGTAATTTTTTTTAAATTAAAAATTTTGGCAAATTTTCAAGACAACTTCTTAAAATGATACAAGTACAAAAAATAATTTTTACCCAATTTTAAAATTTAAAAAATTGTTTCAATTACCTGATTTTTTGCTATAAAATTTTCTCTATATTTAATCAATTTTTTTTATATATTTTTCAACAAACATTTAAGAATTTTGAATTAATATTAAATGTATATAGAACAATTATTATCAATATTAATATAAAAAAAATGCTGAAATGTGCAAAATAGTGAAATTGCCCTTTTGTCCATAGTACAAATCATTATTGGCAAATCAGATTTCAGGAAAGTAATTGACATATTTATATAATTCTAAAAAAAAATCTATAAAAGATTTAAATTTATTTTTAAGACATCATCAACATGAAGAAGAATGCTAAATTTTACAATATTTTAGGTAGAATCAAGCTACATTATTGAAAAGGTAGAAAAAAAAACATTTAAAAATAAAATCCATTTCTTACGAATTTTTAAGGGAACTAACAGAAAATAACGCATAATTAATATTAAAAAATGGCAGGAATTAAAGTGAATGTTAAATCTATTTTGCAAAAGAAGCTTTTAACAGACCAGTAAACTAGCAAATCCAAAGGTAGTTAGTAAGAATATAAATTTGGATATAGTTTTAAAACAATGTCTTTCAAACAATTCATTATTTTTAGAAATTTACAATTGTCGCATATTTATGTGCAACCTTATTAAGAAACATACCAATCATAAGGAAACCAATAAGCATTTTATATGCATTCTTATATACAGGATGTCTACAATGCTCAAATAACTCATTTTTAAAGTGTTAGCTTAGCTATATGCTTTTACTTGCAAAATTTGTTCTAAATGGCATAGAGAACTATAATTCATGTTTTTTGTGTCAACAGATACATTGCTGAAAAAATTACAAATAAATTTTCATTCATCTCCTAGTCTATTACATCATATTTAATAAAATATTATTGGCACAATAACAAAGGAAATTCCACTGCTTTGTGAATAATCTCAGTATGAAGCTCTGAATATCAATATTTTAGAACATTTCAACGGCCACCCCGAGAAGGATCTAGCAATGAGCAATTTTTCTACAAAGTGGTCATTGTTGGCCAAAAATAAAACCAAACAGTGATATTTTCAGATGTTACATCAACAACTACATTATTGGTATGAAAAACATGCAAAAATGCACTTATAAAAATTTTCAAAATTCCTTTTCATTTGACTTTGCAAAATAAAATAAATAAAGAGGTCCATGGGGGAGGGGGGGGTTAAAATTTTTATTAGTATCACAAACATAACTTAGGAATTCAAAAGTAGATTTCTATTGCAAAAAGTAGATTTTTATTGTCCCATTAACCAGCAAAAATAAAAGTTTTTAATTATTTAAATTTCACTGCATCTTTTCTACAAAGTGAAGAGCATCAATCTGAATTCTAAATAAATAATAGAAAAAAGATATTAAAATAATTTAAAACATTTTAAAAATACACTTTCATCACCGCAATAAAAAAAAAAGACAACAATTTTTTTTTATTTTAATTATTTTCTAATCTTCATTCTTTTATTTTCAATTCATTATTATAAATATTACAAACTCATAAATTCAAAATTTTTAAAATTCAATACTAGAAGATGCTACTGATACAAAATAAAATTTTAGTTAACTTATTAATTAGATTCTGGAAATATCATAAGAATGAATTTTCATACAGAATATACAATTTCCAAATCTATAAAGGAGTGAAAAGCTGATTACAATTTTCTATCATTCTGAACATTACACTTACCATGACAGGCCTGTCAAGTTCTTTAGCTTTGTCCTTGACAGCATAGTGCATAGGAGGATAGTTCTCACCATCAAAAATCAATTCTTTAATCCACATTACATGATACTCATCACCATCCAAATCAGAACCTATTTTATTCGAAAGAATAAATAAAATTAATTTTTGTGAAATTCTATTTTACAGATATTTAAATTACCATTTCTAAGTAAGGAGAATGCTCCAAATACTTTTAGATAATAGAGAGTTGAAAAAAAATTATTTTATAATTAAATAAGGATTAACTTGTAAGAGGAAAGTTACTCCTGTAAAGTAGTAAAACAGAAACTTAATTAAAAATTTTTTTTTAATTAATAAATAATGGAAATTAAAAAAAAAAACTGAACAAAAAATATTTGATTGAAAAACGAGAATAAACTGAACAACTTCATCACAGTAATTATAAATATAGCTTATACACCTAAAAACAATAAAAGTTACAAATTTGAAGTGAATTAAGTTACACAACAAGATTCTCACATTTTGCTATAACGCAGCAATGCAAATTTCTGTGAAACAAGAATTAACTACATACCTTCCTTAATTAAAATAAATAAATAAATTAATTAAAAAAATAAATAAATTAAAAAAAAAATACAGAAATACCAAATATATAGGATATCCATTTTAATTGTGGTCTAATTTTTAAAATGAAAGAGTTAAACATATATTTACAAGCTATAAAATGCTTAAAATAATTTTAAAAAATTATATTTTATATTTGTTCCACAAAAATTTACAGCTGAAAAATTATGAAGCCTAGAATTTTATACATATTATTTCAATCACATTAGTTGTTTTTAATAAATCATCGTTGATAAGCAAACATTTAAATAAGGGGGGGGCACTTTTTTCAATTGCTAACTGCATTATGACACTTTGGATATTCATTTAGATGATTTCAATGTCACTTGAAAGAAGATCATCCAACAAGCAGATGCCTTGAGCAAGTGGTAGCTATTTATAGGTTTAAAAATAATGAAATCTTAAGTTTCCTAACTAAATGAAATTTGGATGCAAAACAATGAAATTTTTTGTTTAACTATTTTGTTTATTTACTCACTAGTTGCCTTTGGCAACCGGCTGGCCATCAAATTTTTATATATCAAAACCATGTTTTTTTTTTTTTATATATTTCCTATTCATTGCATACATAAACATTCCTAATGAAGACCAGTTTCATGACATCATAGTACTATTAAAAATGCAACTGAATGGTGCATTTTTCTTCTTTCTTGGAATTACAAATTCATTTTGTAACCTACATAGACATTAAACAGAATTTATCTTTCTCAGCTTTCATCAATGAAAAGAAAAAAAAAAAAAAAAATCTAGCAAATAATTATTTGATTAAACAACAACAGTTTAAATTGTAAGTCAACAATTTAGTGCATTGCTACATTAAAAATTGCCAAAAATCACAACAAATTTGCAGAAGTATTAAACTGATAAAATTAAAAACACAATTCTTTGAATTTTAAGACATTTGTGAAAACCATTTTTGTGTATTAGTATTTTCAGAAATTAATGCAGAAAACCTCAAAATTCACCTTCATTTCAAATTAAATTTAAAAAATTGTTCTGATATGCACATTTTCAACTCCTAAGTTATAAATTGTGCCAATTTTAATAGCTATAGGATAAATAGTCAGACATGTAGAGTGCTAATGCATATACATTACTAGAATAGATTAGATGTGAAATTTACTTCATAAATATTTTGAAAATAAATAATAGTACAAAAATAAATTTATCTCTTCTACAACCAGAGTTGATCAACATAAAAAGTCAAGAATGCTTTATTAAATGTGACTAATAAGACCAAGGGACTCGCATATTCATTTCATATATAAAAATTTAGTACCTGTCAGTTTTAATGTTGACCAAAAAGCGTCAATAAAAATTTTTTGCCAAAATTAGAAAAATATACTCAAATGCATATATATGTACACAAATATAGACAAAATCACGTACGACATCACTAAATTGCCAAATTGGCGAACTTTTTTCTTTTCGAACTTTTTTGGTCACCATTACAACCAACAAGTAACAATTTAAATTTCTTAATTCCTTTACTTATTAATTTATTGACTAAAATTATTACTTACAGTGTTTGAAATATTTTTTCATTTGGAAGTTAGTGTTTATCTTGTATGGTTTTAAAGTTGGCTACTAAACTACAAATTAGAATAGGTACTATTTAGATTAATGTACAACATTCTGAATAAAGATTTTGTGGACTCTCACATGTCAAGAAATGTTATAAAATACTAAATAATTATCCAAGGAAAAAAAAAAGTAAATTTTGATTGGGAAAAGCCTTAGTATGAACAAAGAATGTGTGAAAGAAAGAAAATTTCCAGCCTCAGTGCCAAGTTGACTTTGAGTAGAATACTGAATATGCTTATTTTTTATTACAATACTCAAGTTAAAAGGACGGGTTTTGTTAAGAGTATTCCTAATGTCCAGAATTTGTCCCCATTTATTTTCCAGAAATATGATATAATTTTCTTTTAGTTACCTGCCATCTCATCTGGATGTGGCCGTGGCCCTTTAGCAGGAAAAACAATGCAATCTTTAATGTGCAGCAAGCTTTTTACATACACAGCTTCAAATTTTCGAACATCGCCAGGATGCATGCATGGGTTCTTTGTCACAACTACTGTTCCTAAAATATAAAAATAAATAAATAAAAAATTATATCCAATTCAGAAATTTTAATAAAAGATTCCAAAATAAAAAATATGCTTTTCATGCAAATAAAACATTAAAAAAATCAATTACAGCATTAAGTATGCAAATTTTCCCTCTAAATATTAGTTATATATCTTTTAAATTATAGAAAGAAAAAAAAAAGAATTTTATAAGGTCATAGAAAAACTGCAAAAAATTATATCTTAAGATATTTAAATCTTATATTTTAAAATGGCCCATATGCAAAAACTTCAATACAAGAAAATTATATGAAATGCATATTAAAGATGATGTACAAATCTCCAACATTTTAAAAGAAAAAAAAATCCCATAGACATAAAAAGAGATGACAAAAATGGATTACAGTTGTTAATACTACAGCTTCTTTATAACTGAAATTCATCAGAAGACATATATCAAGCGAAACAATGTAAAGAAATAATTAAACTGTAAGAATGGAATGTTGGTAAAAAGAATATTTTAATAAAGAAATCAAATATTATTCAAAATACTTTTCATCATAATTAATAAAAAAGTGTACTGCTTCAATAACAATTCAATACAATCAATCAAATAAAGCTAATTATTTATTGTTAAAATTGGTATAAAAATTGTATGATGTACTATTTAATTGCAGATTTGTTTTCATTTAATTTGCAAGAATCCTGTAAAATTGTTCTGATTTTTTGGACGTACAATTGTGAGAAGTTTGTAAATCAAACTGTAAAAATATAAAACAATCTTTAAAATATTACATTTTTGGGAAACATATTTCAGTAAATAAAACTGAAGGTCAATATTATGTGCACTAATTTTACATAGAATAATTTTTTTTTTTTTTTTTTGCTCAAAATAATCATATATTAATTAGTTCCTCAACATTTCGGAATAACATAACTTGGTGGTCTTTTTATACCATGCAGAACTGTTTTTAATCGCTTTGTATAGCACAGGGAACATTTCTCAAACAAGGAAATTTTTGTGTATGAGAACACTATATATATAGAGAGAGAAAGATAAAATGGTATACACTCGAAGGAGAAAAAAATAATATAACAACAATACATATGTAATGATGTCTCTTAATTTTCCTACAGGGTGCATAGTGTAAAACTGCTGCAATAATTAAGTATTTTTAAGTACCTTAGCCAAAAAAAAAAAAAAAAAAAATAGAAATACTCATATGTAAACAGCATATTTTTTAAGCATAGGATTTTTTTTCTACTTTATAATAATACATTACATAGTTTTCAATGAAAATTGATTTGAAAAATGCTTATTAATCACATTTTAATATCTATTTCTGTATTTGCACAACACCTTTCATTGTAAAATTATGCTTTTTTAATTTTGACAAAAACATAAAAATGAAAAAAACTATCAATAACAAAAAAAATTGATTCAACTTTTATAAGATTAATAATAAAGATCTGTAATCTTTTTCAATATTTATTAAAATTAATAAGTTACCAATTCTTTCAGATAGATAAAATATTTCTGAAAATGCTGGTATCGATGTAGAAGTATAGCATGATTCAAAATTTTGTATTTGATTTTTATGCAGGCAACAACAAATAAGATTCAACATGACTGGGTTGGAAACAGCAAATTTCTTCCTGCTCTAACTCATTCTGTTTAATAATTTTCTTTGCGATCTTATAAAACTAAGAACTAAAATATTCCTATGGCTATCAACGTACAACTGGCAAAACAGTAATGAAATTGATAATAGAACAATGCCATGTTCTAAATGAGTTTTTTAAAAATAATTTTAATAAATAATAACAGCAGCATTCCCAAATGATCTGACTAAATAGAAATTGTCAAACTGCCTCTTACTTCTAAAGTTTAATAAAAATCTTCCTTGAACCTTTAATGTCCCCAACATTTAATGAAAACACCTGCATTTTAACTTATAAAAAAAAAAAAAAGCTCTGCAGTTAGAAACAGAACGAAAATAAATCATCGGGAATGTCTTCTAAACACTTTTTTACATAATGCCAGAAAATGTCTTGCATATGATTCCGTACAAAAGTTGCGAAATATTAACCTCTGGCATGAATAAAACATTTTAACCGATTCTGTGGTGTGATCCTTGGCAAGTGTTTTGGTGATTAATCCCTGACATGCGGTGGAAAGTACCCGAAAAGCAAATTTGGTTTTGGACGCATTCTTTTTAATTGATTAAAACAAAAATTTATGTAACTTGATATTTAAGGCAATGCATTTTTGAGTTATTGCGTTTTCATGTTTCTGAAAGTACAGACGATGAACCTCTTAATGATTTGGCTCAAACTTTGACAGATGTCTATATTATAGATGTTAAATATGTATACCGAATTTTATCTATCTAGCTCTCTTTGTTTTGTAGTTATCATTCGAACAGCCAGATAGATAAACAGTCATCCTTTAAATGGATGTTGCTTTATATTTGATAAGAATCTGCAAATTTGGTTTAAAGGTCGTATACCAAATTTCATGATTCTAACTGAAAGTGTTTTTGTGTTATCTTTCTCACAGAGAGAGGGAGAGAGAGATTTCCGAAAATGCGTTTTTAGAATTCAAGGAGGTTTGAAACATGAAAGATTAGTCAAAATCTCGAATATTTCTTTATATTTTGTATACGAGAAAGTAATAATGCAAGTAGAGCATTTAATATATAAATATATATATATTTAAGGCGGCGCGAGACAACATATTGCAACGCTTTAAAATTTAACAAAACTCATAAATAAAGAATTTTATTCAATGAATTTCCTTAAAATTTTCCAAGTTTAAATAAAAGCAAAGAAAGTGTTTTTCTTCCTTTTATCTCAATTTTAACACCCACAGAATAAAGTGATTCAACAAAGCAATGATATTATTTTGTTTTTCATTATAATAAGCAGCAGGAATGGTCTACTAAAACTTTCTCGCAAACTCTCTAATAAACTTGTCATGCCAGAGAACGCCTTACATGGCATTGCCATACAATAGTTACGAAATATTAACTTTTGGCATGAATTTAACTTTATTACTGAATCTATTGTGCCATGAGCTAATGGTATCCAAATATCGAATTTCTGTTTTGGATACATTTTTCTCATGTTTGGAACAAAGACTTGACACAAAATTGCATTTGTAGTCACAAAATCTCATCTGCATCATCTCATAGAAATCTGCAAATTTGGTGCAAAGACTGCATATCAAATTTCAATTGTCTTGCTTTTTTTTTTTTTTTTTAAAGATATTTTTGTCACAGGCATACATTTTCCAAAAATGTGTTTTTCGAGCTCAGGGAGGTCTAAAACGTGGAGATTTGTCAAAATCTCAAGTTCATATATATATATATATATTTTTTTGCAATTACTATACTTTCTATAAACTACGTATATGTATAAACTGTGACCAAAACTAATTTCTCAAAAATTGTTAAAACTAAAGAAAAAATTCATTCATTCGAATAAAGCTTTTATAATTGAAATGCTATTTTTGCAACTTCTAAAACGACATTAAAATTATTTTTGTGAGATAATGTGCTTTCATGCTATAATGAAAATACGTTAAAACACTATATTAACTTCGAAACACTAAATTAAACTTCGAATTAAAAGTTTGAGAAATCCCTTCTTAGTGTGCCTCTAATGCCACCAAAATAACTTCCTGAATTTAATGCTCCTAACTTCAATGCTGCGCGTCACTGAGGACAAACCTTTATATATTAAGAGAGGCGTCATTAATAAAAATCCTATAAGAATTATAAAAAGAAAGAAAAAATCGTTATAAAATGATAGAATTTAAGCCCTGAAAAATAATAATATCTCGAAGAATTTTCTTTTATTTTAAATTTTTAAGTACCAGATCCAGCTTCTTTTTTTCTTTGTTCAAAACTAAAATTTGACGAGATTGGCCCAACAAATAAAAATTTTCAAATGGATGGGGACATTAAAAAAAAACCACGAAAGATATCAGGATCACTGAAAACTTATGACTTCAAGTTAAAATTTTATACTAGATTTTACACGATTGACTACTGTAATTACATACCGCAATTAATTACAATTCAATGTAGTGCAATGTAATTCAATTGCAATGTAATTCAATGTAGTGAATACCTGTAACACGTCATTCAAATGATTGCTCCTAAACAACATATTAATGAGAATGATGATAGAATATATAAGCGTTTTTAGAGCAGCTTCTCTTATGTTCAATATACTTTTCAATGCACTAAATTTATCTCTCAGTTTTCTTATTTTACATTAATCGGACCAATTTACATTTTCTTCTTTAACAAAACATTAAAGTTTAAATACTTACTTACCAGGCTTAACTTTAAAAAAAATTCATCAACATCTAAAACATGAAAAATTGAAGTTCATATGTTTTTCAAATCGCATAAAATATAACACAGTACGTATCTCTTACTGTCCTTTCCGGATAACTATTCTAGTATTTTAATAAATGGCAATGTAAATTGTTGAAAAAAAAAAAAGAAAAGAAAAGGAATCATTAAGCATTGTCTTAATATTTACTGGAACTCCTGGATTCCTTCTTCGAATTCTTCCTTTCTGTTTTCTTTTATGGTACATCCGGTAAACAAGCCTTTAAGATCACAATTTCGAATTATCATAATCAACTTATGAGGGAAAAAGACAAAATAAAAAACTTTCTTCATTTTTCATGAGAAAATTAAGCACTTTTTAAGGATCTTTTCTCAAAATTAAGAACTTTTAAGGTGCTTAAAAATGGTTTTGAAATTTAAGCACTTTTCATGACGCTATGCACCCTGTTCCTAATTTTATCTTAAATTATTAGCCCATGTTACTTTATTCTAGAATTTTCTCTTATTTCCTGATTGAAATCCCAGTTATTTCCAACAGGCACTCTAAAAAAAACTGCTGATGCTTTTTTTTTTCTCATGCCATGAGTGAAAGGATAAAAATCCATAACACCTTATCCTTTCAAAGATATCGAAGATTCCCTTTCCTAAGTTAACAAGTGACACTAAGTTCTTTATCAGAGTCTCTTAATAAAAATCACCAAACAAAAAATTTTCTCCTACTGCTCTTGTATTGTGATGTAGAAGAATACATCACCTTATCGCTTCCCTTGTATAGAAAATCATGCCTGCTATGATAAAAATAAATTGAAGTTTATTTCAAAAGTGCCATTTATTTGGCCACACAGCTGTTAAAATTATGCTATGTATATATAACAATGTAAATAACATATAAAGTTTAAAACTGTAGGTAAACCAGAGTAAAGAAGAAAAGTGCTTAAAGTATATGGTGTATGAAAGAAGGGTTTAGAAAAAAATTTAAGACAAACAAACACACACACTAAATTTATTTAATTATTTGCAATTTTGAACCCATTTTAAACAACAACATCCAATCTGCATAAATATGCATTTACCAACATTTATAGTATTTATCGTACACTCAGCATTATTTCTCAATTGTATTACTTAACCCTATTGGTACAACTAGATAATACGAAATGCAAATTTAACTCATTGAAAATGATGTACGAGAATAAGTCAAAAAGTAAAGGGACTTTTGTAATTTTCTTTCCAAGGCTTGGTAACACTGCTGGTATTCAGCACTGAATTGGTGTAGTTGGCAACACTTCTATGTTACATGTCATTCTTATTCCCATGTTAGTTGTTCATGTGTAATAGACCATTAAATATGGCAGCTTCATTGTCGATCTGCACCAAGGAAGAAATGTGGGCAGTGATTCGTATTTTGATTGCAGAAGGTGTTAACCCTGGGGAAATTTTTCATAAAATGCAAGCACAGTATGGTGACAGCTGTTTATCACGAAGCCAGATCTATGAGTAGATAGCACTTCAAACAGGGAAGAACTTCTTTATGTGATAACGAAAGATCAGACAAGCCATCAACGTCAACCATTCAGGACAATTTGAAAGTCATTGAAGGTATTGTGATGAAAAACAGATGAACCAAAGTAGACGAAATTGCCAATACTTTACATATCAGTAACTGGACAGTATATTCAGCAAAATAACACTAGTCCATATTTTGCTCAACAGACAGGCCAAAACAATAAAGGAATTGAGATTCAAAATGCTGGAACACCCACCATACAGTCCAGATTTGGCTTCAAGTGATTTTCATATGTTTGGTTTACTAAAGGAAGCGTTAAGGGAAAGAATATTCGCAACCGATGTAGAAGTCATTGATGTATTGAAAAATTGGTTACAGATACAACAGAAAAACTTTTTTTCCTCAATGATATTAAAAAAACTTATAAAATGTTGGGAAAAATGCATTGAAGTCTAGGGTGGTTATGTAGGAAAATAATGCATGTTTCAGTTTTCTATCATTAAAATAAATGCACTTTTTCTCAAAAGTCCCTTTACTTTTTGACTTTCCCACATATTTACAAATAGTTGCAGGATATATGAAGAAGCAGATTTAGACATTTCAGATAGTGTATATCACAAGATTCTTTTAATAATTAGCTAGCCTATTTAGTTTCAAAATTCAACACATTTTTAATTTAATCAATAGGCAAACATACTTTAATACTTTAATTTTTTTTATTTTTACTAACTTTCTAAAATACATGTGTTTTGATTTATTTAAATTTCTAATATATATTTAACTGGAAAAAAGTATTAAAATAATAAAATTTTTCAAAAATTAACCATAATTATTAAAGATAGAGCATTTTTTCTAAAATGTTAAAGTGGTAAAAAATATTTCATTAAATATGACTAATAGAAGTGGTGAGCAATTTAAAATTTAAATTGTGAAAATTTTTTCAAATATCTCAAACAACATAAAATATCATTAATCAATCTTTATTTCATCATTTAAAGCATTTTTTAAAAAATTGGATTTGTACATATCTCTAATGGTTAGATCGGAATTAAAGTAGGCAGTCCATACATTTCTCAAACAAGTTGAAAAAAAACAAAAAAACTTTATAATTGTAGATTCTATGCACGAATTTGTAAAAGGAATTTCCAGCTCACCTTCAACGATAATAGGTTTATTTGTTTCTCAGTCAAAAACTTCATAATTGCATATTCTATGTCTGAATTTAAAACAGAAATTCCTACTTACCTTCAATAATAAGTTCATCTGTTTCCCAGACAAAAAAATTTATAATTGTAGATTTAATATCTGAATTTGTCAAAGGAACTTTCAACTTACCTTCAACAACAACAGACTGATCTATTTCCCAGCCCAAAACCTTACAATTGTAAATTCAATGTTTGAATTTGTTAAAGAACCTTTCAACTTACCTTCAACAACAATAGGTCTATTTGTTTCCCAGTCACTGTATTGCACAAATACCTGCCCATATTCCAAAGTAAATGTGTCATCAACTACACCAAACATATTTCGACCTTTGTCAACAGGAATTTCAATATTAGCCTTATTTTTAAGCAGTTCTGAAAAAAAGAAAAGAGAAATTTAGTATCAAAGAAAAGTGTACAACAAAAATAACAAATTTTATAGTAAATAATTAAAGAAGAAATGAAACATTCTTATTGCAGTTGGCATTAATTTGGAGATGGTTTATTCTATGAATGGAATGTCTCCAGAAATACAGTAAAGAGGATAAAACTATTTTTCGAAAATACATTTTTTTGCTTTTCTTCCCATACAAAATTTAAAAATTTAGTTAATTTCATATTTAAATTTTAAAAATATGTAGTGTAAATAATAGCAATTATCTGACAATTTTATTTAAAATTAACTTTAAAATGTTTGCATTTTGATATTTTAAACGACTTTATTTTATAATTTAAACTACAAATTTTCTAAAAGATATTTTATCAATGCATTATTAAAGATTAAAAATATAGAGAACAGAAGAAAATTTATTATATAAAAGAATAATACTAAAACCACAATTTAAGTAAAAAGAAAAAAACAGTATTTATTAGCATTCCTACTTATAACTGCCAATAAGGAGAGTCTTACTAGTTCCCTTAATAATAAAATTCAGTTAATGTCATGATTGTTAATATTTCCAATTCAAAGTTCATCAAATGATTTTTATCTCTTAAATTCAATATGAAAATAACAGAGTATAAGCAAAACAAGATGAGAGAAAATAAAAAATAAAATAAAATTACAATAGTAATAAAAAGAGATAGTTCATATATAAACATAACAAAATTATAGCACTCCTTTCATTTTTAGTTTATTAGCTTGGTTCCTAATACCTTAATCTTTGATGCAGTAGGTAATTTCAACACTAATCTAATGCATTATTTGAGTTTTCAGAAAAAAGAAGTAAAAATTTTATGAGAGTAAGAACTTCTTCAAAGCCTGCATTTTAGCCCGATCGCTATTTAATCCCATTCGGCTTATACAATAATAAGGAGCAGTTTCTTGTCAATAATAATAATAAAATCTTAGAAATGATGCTTCAATTATTTTTCAGTGTAATAAATTTTTTTTCTAAGTCCAACATTACAAAAAATTATAATAAATAATTCCAGAAAACAAAATCAATAAAAAATGTTGCATTATAAACTTTTTCTTTTAAATAAATATAAAAATAATTACTTACATTTGTATTTATATCTTAATAAATTATTATTAATTTAATATACCCTGATTTTTTTAATTTTTAATCATATTTAAATCACTGGAAAAATAGCAGAGAAAAAGTTAGTTTGAGTGTAGATTTTTAATTAAAAATCAGTAACTTCTTAGTTATAAGTTAATTGCTAAAAACTCATTTATGACTAATCAAAAATGTAATAAAAATTTTTATTAAATAATTATTATGAAAATTCATGCAGAAATGCAACACAATGTAAAATTATAACTTAAATGAACCTAAAAGCATGATCAATCAATCATAACAATATATAGGGGTTAATTATAGTCTAGTACCTAATTTCTAAACCTTTAGACAGAACCTACTTCCATTAATATATATATATATATATATATATATATATATATATATATATATATATAAATGATGCTATGGATTATATTTTAAATTGTTTAAGTCAACAATGTGCAATATATTGCTGAAAAAATTGATGGAACCTAAATTTTTATAAAAATTCTAGGTTATATCATTTATTTTTAGAGAAAAATTAAATTTTAATGAAACATTTGAATATCATTATTTTAGATTATTTCAATGACTGCCATAAGGAAGACCATGCAATCACTAATTCTAAAAGGTTACTACTGATTGGTTTAAAATAAAGACATTTGCATCATAAATCGGTCAGTTTTATTCACAGAGGAGTGGAGCTTGCGAGTTTAAAATGTTAACCAAAGATATTTCCTTGAATATAAGTAACAAAACTTTTTTTTTTTCCATTACAGTATACCAATGATGCATAAAAATTTAGATCTTATAATTTTGTCAGCAGTATATTTATTGAATCAAATAACATAAACATGATTTGGATCACATGAAGCTTTACATTATCCAAATAACTTTTTTCATCCACATTTATAAGTCTATTTCTAACCATTTAGAATTTAAGTATTAGGACATAATTAAAACCAATCCCTATATATTTTCTTATAAACAACTGAAAAATTTTAAATGCTAGGAGATTGTCAAATGAAATTTTACTAATAATGCAAGGAAAAAAAAACCTGATAATAGCAAAGCAATTTAAAAAAATTTCCCAAAAAGAAAGATTTAATATATCTGTTTTTACAATGAAATCGTGGAAAATTTCTTTAAAGATTATGAGACAATAATAATTTGCAGTGTAATTTCACAGAAATCAAATTATATATTCACGTATATTTTTATAAGGCTTCATTTTCTATTCATTATATATTTTCTTTTTTTGTTACAAATATTCTTTATATAAAAAGAATAATAATGTATATGCATGCAAATCTGTGCAAAAAGTGAACACAATTATATAGACTCTTATATTTTCAAGATCAAGTTTTATTAGATCTGGATATTAATGATTCTGGAACTGATTATAACTATTGTTTATCACTGTAGATTGCTTTCCAGAGTATTCAGATTTGAAAAGTTAACTTCTTATTACTTTGAAATATTAACTTATATGAGTATATTTAGTCTTCCTTTAAATTTAAATTAAATCTGTTGCTTAAAAACTCAGGAAAGTAAATTCCTTTTTATCTCAATAAACTATAATTGATAAGAAGGGGGAAGAAACATAATCAAATAAAAAAGTAAATCGTATCATTTTTCAAAATTAATTTCTCAAGAAGTTAAAAAACATAAGAGGAACTAAGGGATCTTCTAAAGATAACAGTTTGATACACTTATGTAATATTAAATCTGATTAATTATTTTAAACAATGAAATCCTACAAAAATTAGAAAATAAATATTATTTAATATTTTCAAAAATGTTTTCTAATTGACTATTTTAATATATGGGATACCATTTCCATATAATTACTGCAAATTCTAGATTTATATCATATCAACTGCTAAGAATTCAGTGGATTTTGAATATACTTTAGATCAAATATAAGGGAAACAAACATCTCATAAGTACTGAAAGATAAAACTTAGCTATACTTGAGAAACAATTTTTAAAAATAAATGTTTTGCATTTACATTTAGGGCAAATCAAAATGAATGGCCTAATTTCAAAATTTTACTACGCTAAACATCTTTCAGGAAGTAATATATTCAAATCTTCAGATCACAAACATAAAAAATATGCAATATGCAATACATAACAGATATTCAGAATTAATCTACAAATTTCTATAAAAAGAAACTATACAAAATATAATTTAGGGTGATGAGGTAATAATTCTTTATCCGCGAGCTAAGCAACCAAAACACCAATGTTAATTAGACAATGCCTCCATGACCATTATAGAATTAAAAAT
Source organism: Argiope bruennichi (assembly GCF_947563725.1). Lineage (NCBI taxonomy): Eukaryota > Metazoa > Arthropoda > Arachnida > Araneae > Araneidae > Argiope > Argiope bruennichi. The sequence continues at coordinate 64,551,927 of NC_079162.1, forward strand.
TCATTTACTGCTGATATTAATAGTATTGATAGAGACATTCTTCAGAGAGACTGACTAAAATATTAAAGATTTGATGTTACAATAATGATACATATTAATAATAATGCTGTAGTTTACATTTAAAATTTGAACACACAGCATTTTGAAGAACATATCTTTCAAATAATCATGGGATTTCAAAACTCCATTACTGAAATATGAAACAAAAGTAGGTAAAAAAGTCCTACTACTTCTAACGAATAAGGAGAATAGCTTTACTGTGCATGAATTATCACGAAACATACATTCTTGAGTTTACTGGTAATGGTATCCTGTGACACAATATACTTTATGAATCTACATAGCTAAAAACTGTCGTGTAACCAGCATCATTCCTATGATGCCAGAAATACTGCACAGATTCTGGAAATGCATTATTCTTTACTATGAAAGTGATGGCATATAGATGGATCATTATGGAATATATGTCAGAATGTATGTTACATGGTAAATGCAATCATATAGAGAAGGGCAGTTTATTTCTTTTTTGTAAGTGTGGTTATGAAGGTTAATAGGATTTCATGGACAACTATTGACTGTGAATTAATGCATTGAAATCAGGCTATTCATTTTGATTCACTCAATATACACATTCAAAAAAAGTAAAACGGATTACATACCTATCTGCTTTTGGAACAAAGAGTAAATCATGGAACGAAAAAGTGGATCTTCAGTGAAATGAATTCCAGCCTTGCGCATGCCCAAAAAGTCAAAACGAAGTAAAGAGTGACAATTGAGAAATTCATACGCTTCATATTCATGGAACATACTGCAGATATGTTTCTGAATCATCTCTTTCTGAAGTTTAAGAAATACTTCTTTGCTTATACCTAACTGTTCTAAAATGGTAATGAAGGGACGATTCAGGAAACAAGATCCTGTCAATAAAAGGGAGAAAAAAAATTTATGCAATTTTTTAGTAACCTTATTAAGTTTCTGCAAAACCTAAATAAGGAAGACAGAAATTTATTTTATTTCAACCTGTATGGCAGTCATAACCACCTAAGAATAAATATACCACTGACTAGGTCATAATCATTTTGGATAGTTGAAAACTCAAGTAACAGACAAAATTTCAAATCTTTTCTTTCGGCAGGGTCTCCAAAACTGTTTATTGAAATTATAATATTACACATATACACATTTTCATAAATTCTTATTAATTTTGAAATTTATTACATGCATTTTCTTAATATTTTCATGAGAGAAATAGTAAAAATTACTCATTTTTGCTGCTCTTTTACATCTCCAACAATGATTATTAAAGGGTCTACTCAAAAAAATATTTTCCTCTGTTCAATAAGGTGAGATATTTTACCATACTTACAGTGGAATTTGCTCACACTCGTAAGCAACTGCATAAGAATGACACTATGTTTGTGTGTGTGTATATTTTTATTTCCTTTGCAAACTTGCACTTTATATTTTATATTAACAAACATGACATTTATTTGGGTGGCTGGCCCGGGAAAAGTTTTTCAAGCCTTCATTATGTGAAAATCAAAAGTAAAGCTAACTGCGATACCTTTTCATTAAAAATTCAATTATTTCATTACAAATGCAGTTTGATTTTCTTGTACTAACTTGATTATCAAAGACTATAATTTACAGAAACCCAGTAAATAAGGTTCTAATGTAAAATTAAAAATTACATATTATATAATACTTAAAAAAAATATTGGATGGATAACAGGTTTTAAAATGCCTTTACAAGTATGAGAGGTTCCTCCTATTAACCACTTAATTGTTTATTTTTATATGACATAATTAGAAGAATTTTTGTATTACATAATATTTGAAGCATACTGTGTTTTTGATTCAACTAAAATTCCACAAAATATTTATCAAGCTAATGGATGTCAATCAATTCTTATATCAAATTATAGCATATTTAGATATTTAAATTTCATTAACAAGTTTCAAAATACAATAGTTTGATGAACATATGATGTACAGGCAAATCAGCTATTTTGTTAAATTGGAATTTCTTTTTTAAAAAACTACCTTTTAATATCGAATATTGCATTCTATTTTTTCCAAAAGATTTTCAAATTATTTTCAGATTGCACTGCAAATCAACATTAGTGGATAAAAATATATGAAACATGCATTGAAAATGAACTTGGCACTAATTTTATAATTCTAATAAAACAATACTTTTAACATCCATCCAATTCCAAAATTTTTAATAATTTGACTTGACAAATATATCTTTGTCAAGTGAAACAGTTAAATTTTTATAAATGTAAAAAAAAAAAAAAAGATAAAAGTAAAACAAAATGAGAATAATTACCTTTCAAAGAAAACCTATTATGAATATACAATACTGAATTGCATTAAAAAATTCCTTCTGAAGTCATGCATCTTTTTGTGATCAAGCAAGAGTAAAGAAAAATTACATAATATATTTTTGAAAAAAACCTACATAGTTCCCTCAAATGATTTTTCATAACTTAGAAATTTCAAATTGGGCATTTGTGAATCACTTACTATAAAATGATAAGCAATTCAAAATCAACATTATTCCAATAATTCCACAACAAATGAAATGAAAACTTTGAATAGGCATTTTCACTTCTCAGGTAAAAAAGCATCTACATTTTATTTCACTATTAATTAGTTTAACCTATTACTGCACAATATTCTATTTATAAGACAGTCGCATTTCACTTTTATGATTAAACAGAAAGCATTACATTCCATCTATTCTTTTATATATTTATTTACTTTCTCTTATTTATTCCCAAACTTCTGAATATTTTTTTTACCTGCCTTATAATAACTATAAGGCAAATTTGCAAATCAAAGTGTCATCATTCTAATTTTTTGTATTCTTTATTTTTGAGATAATATTGCAAGGAATTGCCAAGTTTAAATATATTTTAATATATATCTATTAAAAAAATAAAATGTTTTAACACCTTTACACCATTTTTTGAAGAGCTTTCTAAAAAAAGAAATATAGTACATTCCTGAGCATCTGGCCTAATGTGGCGGAAGGGTAGGCTTGATAACAAACCAGCCGGATAGGTCAGAGTTCTTTGAATTCATTCTTAGACCACCAATAGACAAAGTTTTGAATACCAGAAGACAAAGTTTTTATGACAGATCTCATTGTTATAATACATATTTTCTCGCTTCTTAATGAGTACTAAGCTCACCATTTATGTCAAATCACGTAGAATATGAATTTATGAATACTGTACAGTTATAATCAGAAGCAGTGACTGCAACTGAGGTCTGCTACACAATGAACAATAAGCAAAATGTTGCTCTTTTCCTTCGCAACTTGTGTTTGCGCACGACACACATGAAGATCGCATCAGACACCTGCCTCTAATGCCTTGGCGATATTGCCGATGCAAACGCCTTGCCTCCCTCATTTAATTATGATGAAAGAAAATTAGGTTCGATAGTATAAAAGCTGGATAGTTCCGAATCTCGGGAGTGTAAAGCTCTCTCAGCTTATACAAAAATTGACTTATTTTGAAATATATGATTAAAATAAGAGGGGAAAGTTAATTTTACTTCACAATTATTTTAATGTTGATATTTTTAAGAAATTTACTGAAATCTACACTTCTAATGAAAAATATTAAAGGGTTAAAGTAGTTTGCTTTTCTAATTAGGCACTATATTTTAATATTTCTATAACAGTACTTGACAATGCAAATAAATTAAAGAGAATAATTTGATAGGTATCAATTATAAAGAAAAGCCACAGAAAAAAAAAGAATGAAACTACACATGCTTACGTTTCTCACTAAATTTCAGAATTTCCAAAGAGTCATTATCTGAATCAAATTTCTTCATACTTTTGCGAAATTTAATAACTTTCCCTTCAAGTGTAGGATCAACAACCAGCATACCTTTGCAGCCTGCATACCGGATTTGCATAGCTGATGGTCTTTGATCAAGTACATCTAACTCTTTGTACACCTGAAAGAAGTAATTGAAAACTTTGATTTTTTTTAAATATATACTATATGCTATTCTTAGCTAATTCAAAAATAAAAACAAAAAAATTAAAAACAAAAAAATTTTAAAATAATAAATAACTGGTTATTCTGTAACTATTAGTTCACTAATAATCTGTTAGCTTTATTTGTGAACCAATTCAGACTAAATTCAAAGTTTAATCTTGACACAATAAAGGAGTCCACTTTGCAGGTTTTCATTTCCTAAAATAAATAATGGAAGAGATTCTGCCTCAACAAGCAGAAAATTAAAAATTCATGAATAACTGAATGAAATTATTTTTTTAAAAATTTATAACAGAATATTTTAAATCATAAATAAATTCTGGTAAAAAGGTGGCTTGGTATGAAGGATACCATTTAATAAATTTGGAACCCAAGCATGTTGGTTTGGACAGACTAAACTACTAAATATTTCAGGTAATTTTGTCTTTACCTTTAGATGGATATCATATCCAGCAGTCATTCCCTCATAAATTATAGCTCCAGCACAACAAAGGCCCATGTATTTTCAGCCATGATGCTTGTCAACTCACATGCTATATGGACAGTGGTGTATTAGGTGATGTAAACACAAATATAAAAGTTAAAGGATCAACAAAATTTGGCTTGCATGATCAAAGAACCTATCCTGCCTTGAAAATTTTTTCTAAAAGAGCATTCATAGATCCTATAAATCAAAACCATTCCCCAAATGATAATGTTGCATTTATCAGCAGTAGCCATAGTTAACATGTCAAGAATCTTTTAAAATCTAATCATGCCTTGATGCCATTTACCAATGACAATCAAGGATCTGGTATAGTCATGCAAATTCATACATTATGCAAAAATTATTAAAAAATTTTTCTTTACTTTTTCTAAAAACTCTTCATACATTTTTGGCACATTATTACATCTAAAATCTAGTATTGTTGTATAATGCAAAATCATATTTGAACCCCACAGTTTAACCTCTTAAACACTTAACTGGAAAATCTAAAACGGGAACAAAATATTGTATAAGGTCCTGTATAATTGTAATGGAAAAAAGAAAAAAAATGTAATGCAGTTATTGTAATTTTTCTTTATATATAGGATTGAAATTGAATAGCTTAAGCAGCTCTTTGATTTTACAGTTAAATAAAATATTTTCCACATAATTAAATTGCTTAATGAAAAATTATTCCATTAAGATGTTATGTTTTCATAACAATTATGAAAGTATTCTTATTTATAGAAAATTTAAATATTCACAATCATTTACCTCATCAGCAAGCTCAGGTGATATTCTACCAATGCCATCAGAAAAATTATAGCGGTCAACGTTCTCAGTTGGATTTTCCTCAACTTTGTCCTCTACTTCAACATCTTCATTATCTGGCTCTACTTGGAGAAACTTTTTTTTCTGTTTTTGTTCATAAATTGTAAGAAATTCAGTGATGACACCTCCTTCAATGTCATCATCCGGATTTTTTACATTAGTCCAATCTTGTGGGACTCGAATATGTCCCATAGACTGGGAGAATGTTTGTCCCATACGAGCCATATACTTTGGCACCAGGCGGATTTTCTCTAATGACCCAAACTGTTTTCTTAAGTCCTCAGATGTCCTGCCTTTACTATCTTGAGCATAAAACCACAAACCATGACCTTTCAACTGACTAGTTGAACTCCCAACATATTTGTATTTGCGTTTACCTATACTGAATCCTTTAAGCAAAGTACTTCTGTAATAAGTATCGAAAAAATTACGCTGACGTTCCATGGAATCAGTACCAAAAGCTTTGACAGAAAAATGAATGAAGTCTATATTCACATCCTTAATTGATAGTCTCAAAGAGTAATCAAATTCACAATCTCGTAAAGCTCGACTTTTTAAAGTTGGTTGAGGTGGTAACAGAACAACATGAGTTGGTGTAAGAATAGCTCGTTTAATTAAAAGCAAATGGCTTTGATTCCTAGAAAAAAAATCATCAATAACTGTTTTAGGTTCTTCTTTTTTAAAACAATCATACAAATATTTCAGAGATTCCATAAACATTACTACATTTCTTTTAATAATAGAATCATAAATCTGATAGAGTGCACGACTTAATGCAGTAGGATTTTCTTTACTTTTTTCTTGCACAAATAATTTGGCAAGGTCACTTTCTTTCCTAAAGACAAGTTGATCATTTATTTCAAAACTGTGAGTCAGGATGCACTGTAAAGCATAAAAACACTCAAACTCTTCTTTTTTCCTCTTTTCTTCTGCTTCTTTATCTTCTTTTTTCTGCTTCTTTTCATTTGCATTAGATTTTGAATTCGGGAAAAATGTTAATGTTACAGGAGGAATTGAGCTCTTAATAACAGAGACTGGAGCAAAAAAGAGTTGAATGCTTTTGCAGTATGCTATTATTTGAAATAAAAAATCATAATCTTCTCTCTTAAGATCAAGTTTTAGAACAGTATTCATAGTGAGTTCTTTTTTCAGATGAGGACGACCATCATAGAGATCAACAGCTCTGAACCAAGAAGTAGTATAGTCAATTTCATAAAAAGGTATACAATCTTCCTCTTCACTATCATGGATCATAGAATACATTAATGGTGGCAGCAACAATCGGAAATATAACGTTAAATCATCACTTTTCGAAATTATAATGGAATAAATAGATGAATATTGCAGTTCAAATTTATACCAATTATGTGTGGTTTTATTACGCCTTTTAATGGGACAATCTTTGCCCACTAAAAAATACAAAATGAGTTTCTTATAATCATGTAATAATAAAAGCTTAACTTGAGTTATTTTATATTTATCTTTTTCAACAGAAACCTTACTGTCAAAACGTTCACAAAACTTATTTAGTCCTACAAAATTACCAAGTGAAAATTTTATAGCATCAATAGTATTAGCATCAGTTAAAAGATTATCTTCAATAGTAAAAGGAACAGAAGTAGATCTCAAGTATACTTCTGACTCAAGATGGCCATATTTAGTAGAATAAAACAGACTTACAAATCGTCTAAAATCAACTTCTGGGTTCTTTTCCAAGTCAATTGAACAAAAGACATGAAAAAGACATTCTAGATGAAACAATGAATAGTCACTTTTACTTTTTTTCTCATTTTCTTGATTGTTAGATTCAGCAAATTCAACCCTTTTCTTACAATCTTTTATAAAAACTGGAAATCCACAATATTCAGATAGATCTCTTTTTAATTTTAACAAAGGTCCAGAAGGTTTCAGAGAATTTTCCCCTGATCTAGCATCAATAATCGTATTCACTTCTAAAGAATCTTCTCTATTGAGTAGCCATAGGAATTCCAAGTTCAAGATCTGGTTAGTCATCATCTACAAAAATAAAGATATGAGTGTGCTTTATTATGCATGAAGAAAGAAAAAAAATCAGAAGGTCTCTAAAAAATATAAAAATGTTACATAAGGAAAAAATACATATGCATAAATGTTATATAAGGAGAAAAAAAAAAATAGATTTAAAAACTCAAATAGCTATAAATATTACAGTAATATTTACACCATACTAATTATTAATGTTTAAACATAAATACTGTTAGCAAAAAACATGACAACTTGTTATCTGATATGATAAACTGCTTCTTCAGTGTAAGGAATGTAATGAAACAATCTTTTTTTTAACCTTATGTTCATTTGCCATATTAGAAAAATTAGTCTTGAGCTTTTTAAATTTTATATCATGCAAATAAGAATCAAAAATCTACTGTCATCATAAAAGTATTTTCTGATTTAAAAATTCAAATAATTTGAAATGGACAGTGTCAAAGGAATAGATAGTCAAAGAAGAAAATATTAATATCATATAAGTGTAAATAAAACATTTACTACATAAAAATATTGTATATATATTACATTTTGTCAAAAAATAATATGTCCTATTTACAAATATTATTAATGAAAAATAATGTGCTTGATTTTCAATGCAACCAGTTCCAATATGTCAGGCTTTTTCTACATAAGTTAGTTTTAAGTGTAATTGGCTCATATTTTTATTTTAATTAACAGCATTGTTAAAAGTCCAGTCGTGCAAAGACAGGGAAGTATATATTTCCTTTTACCTTATCAGAAATATATTTATATTCATCTCTTCCTTTAACCAATAATTGCAAGCAACATACATACAAATACACACGAAGAAAAAAGTTTAAAACAAAATGTTAAGGCAATCATTCATTGAAAATCATATAAATGTTTGGTATAAAAATAGAATATAAAGTTCCATTAAACTAACATAGATCATACCTTAAAATAGGAAATAAAGTACATTTTATTTAGCAAATATGGAACTGAATAAAACATCTCTTACTTATATTATTCTAAAAATGTAAAGAATTATATCAGCTATATTTAAAGGAAATTCTTCACATTTTAACAAGTAAAAAATTAATATGAAAAATTACTCATATAAATGAAGTAACAATATAAATAGGGATTGCAATACCGGACCAAAATTTCAATACCTGTATTTTTTAAATCTTAATACCGGGATACCGGTATTAGAAATTTTGGAAAAAGAAAGAAAACACATGTGTTTCTTTTTTTTTTTATTTGTCAGTTTTGTTACAGAGTGTAAATATCACAAAAAATAATTTGTAACTTATGAATTATAATAGTATATAATCACAAAAAAGTAAAGAAACATCTTATTTATTTAAATCGCAAAAAAAGTGTAAATATCACTATTCAGTTTGTTGTACTATTGCAAATTTTTGAAAAGTGATCTAAAAGAACATAATGCATCAATTGTACTGTCATTAAACCTGAAAAGTAATTTTGTGTAAAAATTACCAGCTCTCGAAAACGCCCTTTCGGCATCTACGCTAGTTGGTGGTACTGTTGGCAATGCCTGATATACTTTTTCCGTGTATTTATCTCTAAATCCCTCATCTTCAAATAAATCGATTTCTCGTCAGATGGTTTTGGATATAGCTGATTTCTGTATAGTATTTTGGTTCGTTGAAATTTTTTTATTTATCGCTAATTCTAATTATGTTCAAGAGACAATTCCTTTTCACTATAGACAGTAGTGACAACATAATCTTTGATAATTGATCCGAATTCTGAATGTGGATAGGTTTGTGGGAAAAATTTTTTATGAAACTTTACTCTAACTTAATCAGATTTGAATTGGTTATTTTCTTTTCTTCTTTTCATTTTTAAAATCATTAGAATTATGTAAATACCATAAGACATTTTCTATTTCGGTATGCCTTTCATCTGTGCAATTTTTTTAATGTAATATATAATTCTTCAGATAGTGATGTGTGCTGTTCTTTCAGTGACTGCAACATGAAATTTGTTGCATTAGCTGTTAATAAATTAAAATCTCTCCGACATAATACCTTTATAGTCAGTTTTATTGGAAGTAGAGCTGATATAGTTCTGGATATTAAGTCAAACTCACTATCTGGAAAATTAATTTACAGGTTTAAGTGGATTATTGCTTTTTGGATTGGATTTCTCAGTTTCAAAAATCGTTCCATCATTAGGAGTAAACTGTTCCAACATGTTTTAGAATCTAATATTAACATATATTCTGTTTTATTTTCAGTTAGTATATATTTTAGTAATATATCCTTTTTATAGGGGAACGTTTAAATATTTTAACAATTTTTCAAACTTTATAAATTATAGGAAGCAATTCTTGATAGGTTAATATTTCATCCTCATTAGCAATATCTTCTTCAACAATTACATTGTCATTATCTTCATTGTCAATATCACTCTCACTCTTTTCAAAGTTGGTATACGAAGTTTCTATATCCACAGTATTTGAATTCTTCTGTCCTTTATATTTTTGGTATAATAGATCTATTACTCCTAATTGAATTCCATGTGCATAGCACAATTGCTGATTTGCACCAATCAACTTTCCAACTTTTTTCATAATTGTTGCTCCATCAGTCGTTATGGATACAATATTTTCTTTCAAGGATAATCCATGTTTTGCTAATTTAGATTTAAGCAATTAATTAGCTAATTAATTTTGCCCATTAGGGAGACATAAAAACAAAAACGTGTACTATATTGCTATGGTCGCGATACCTGAACATACAGCGGAGACAATTTTAAAAATTTCTAGTAAATACTGAAAAACTGGTATTTAAACTTGTGAATACCGGTATTACAAAATTGTACAAATGGCTTAAAATACCGGTATTGCAATCCCTAAATATAAACTATGATTACAGTAATATGTACAACAGGCTGTATAACTCAATTAATATTAATAGCTTTTTACTTCTACTGAATTCTGTATTTTTAACTGAAAAGAACAGTTTATTTGAAATAGCTAGATGATAGTATATAAGAAACTTTTCTGAGTTCTTTCATCTTTTTTTAGACTAAACGTATTTCTGTTTTTATTAATAACTTTCATTAAATGATGATGCTAAAATAATAGTTTTATGGAATTCATACAGGAACTAGAAAAATATAGTTACTGATTATGTTATCTATTATTTTATTTAAAACTTTTATGGAATTTATACAGGAACTAGAAAAATATAGTTATTGATTATGTTATCTATTATTTTATTTAAAAGTTTCATAAAAATCTAAAAAAAATTCATCATACTTTTTTCCAATATCTCTGATATCAAATATGATATACAACTAATATAGAGAATCCTTGACCAGACGAAACCAGAGAAAATACTAATTAGTTATACATGATGACAAAATTTATTTTCAATTTTTGCATTGATAATTTCAATAAGTATATATAGAAAAATGATAGATTACAAACAGAATAAATATTAAGAGAAAAAGGAATACTTGAAAACTTTGTGTTTTAATTTTAAAAAATCTAACATTCTGTTAATGATTAATTCTCTAATTTTTTTACATAATGAACACCTAGCATAATTTAATAAATATCCAATTTTTTTTAACATAAGTACCTAACTAATATAGAATGACTGCCAAAATACATAGGCACCTTAAAATTTTATTGAAATAATACTCGATTACTAAAATTTTGCATTTTTACAATAATTTTTTTTCACAATATATTTATTCTACCTTTAAAAAAATTCAGATTATTTTCATCGGATAGTAAAACTTTCATCAGAAAATCCATTATTAAAAACCATCAAAATAAAATTCACATCAATATTTAAAAGAAATTGCTACAAATCAGTATATATTGCAAAGTTTTTGCAATTTAAAACTTTATAAAATATTATTGGACATCTTCAGGCATATTGAATTGTACAGACATAGAATTCACTAATTTCTCTATAATTTCAGCTTCTGCTGTCCCACATTATGTACCATTTTAATTTATTTTCCTATAATGTTTTTATACTTTAACCTCAGATTTTTTTCTAGATGTGTACATAGTTATGATATTTGGATTCGTTATTTTGGAACTTCAGAAAATTACAGATATTACATGTAAATGATAATTATTTTGTAAACATTGTTACAATGAAAAAAGAAAAAAAAAACTCAAATTATAAATTATTTTTAGTTGGCTTTTAAAATGCTTAAATGAATAAAATGATGTATTATTCTATAAATAAACAAAAAATAATGGCAACTTGTTGTCAAAAAAAGATGCTCCCATTTTTATATCTTGCAGTTTTTAGTTCTCATGATTAAAGCTTTCGCTATTCTTCAGCATACCATTACACACTTGCTCAATGGAACTAAAAACATTAAATTTATGTCTATCCGCCAAACCGGACATGATTTCAATAAAATGCTAGCTTATTAATCAAATAGGATGATTTTACCAATTTATTAATATTTTGATTTGCCACTTTTTTTGGTGAAAAGTAAGCAAATTTTTAAAGCCATCACTACACACAAGCAAATATAAAGAGTTACAAAAATGTACATCTTGTAAAGATTTAGAAAGTAAAATATTGATGCTAATTTGAATAATGAATTTAATGAAAAGAATTTAGGCATCCAAAAGATTTTGTATAGTTTATTTATCATTTTCTATAGTTATTTTGCCTTCCACTTATTAAAAAATTATATCAATCAAAATCAAATGGTAATCATAGGAAAAATACTTTGAGCAAATTTAATAAAAACAATTAAAAAATTTTTAAATTTAATCATCAAAAAATTAAAAAAATTTCTATTTCATGAAAATTTCTTCTATTTTCTGAATTCTTTAAATTTATTGTCATAAAATTTATGGAATTTTGAAAACAATGTTCCCTCACATTCCTCATTAGGGAATAGCCACAAGCAAGGCATTAAAATAATAAAACAATGTATTGTCAGTGAAGACAGGCAAGTGCATTAAATATCATAACACTCACATATAGAGCAGAATTATGAAATAGGTAATTGCCGCAGGGCCACATAATTTTGGAGATTCACGGTTGAGATTCTATGCAGATTTTTGAAAATTATTAAATTTTGTGCTTTCATTTAATTATAAAAAGACATTTTATCAAGTTTATTAAAATTAAATTCAAATATTGTTTTGTATTTTAATTTTGGAATATTATTCTAGTAGCATTTTTAAATAATTATCATTGGCTAAATTCTAGAGACGGGTACATATATATCGGTACTACGGGTAGAGACATATATATCATTAAAATGAAACACATTGACATTTAATATTTTCTATCACAACAAATTGTATTTTTATAAAACTGTAATATACATAATAGTTTCTTTATTTTCACACTTACTTTGATACTTACTTTTTACTTTGATTTTAACTCTGTACATAAATATTTTAACAATAGAACAATTCGTACTGTGTATGTAACTGCCTTTATCATATATTTTTGTTCCAGAAAAAAGAAGAAAAAAAATTTAAAAAAAGTTTTGTTAACTGGAAAAAATAAAAACTTGTTGTGTACTAATGAAGAAAAACAAGTCCATGATAAGTGTCAATGATTAGTTTCCATAAATGTGGTTAAGTATAAAAAAAAGAAAATTAGAAAGGAAAAAAAATTTATAAAGTTCTCACAGTTAGCAATTAGTTCAGAAGATATCGATGATTGTTAGAAGTAACAAATATTCCAGAATGCTCCTTCTGAAGGAGTATTGAAATCAAGCATCTTTTGCAGGCTTTGAAAGCAAATTTTGTTCTTGAATACTGATAATCTATCATTATTCAACATGAAAGTAAAAGTTTTGCAAGAAGTTTTTACTTTAATTTTTAAAAAAAGACCATGAAAAGACCATATATCATAAATAGTTTATCTAATTTATTTATATATATTTCCATTATCAATAAATATAAGATGCAATGATTTTAAAATATATTCTAAATAGTTTTCTGATGAAACAAAATACACCAAAAGTGTATTACATAATATATAAAAATATTCTGTATAATTAGGTATTTAATATTTTCTATCACTACAACCCATATTTTTATTACACGCTAATATACATAATAGTTTCTTTATTTCCACAATAATAACTTTAATTTTAAATCTGTATATCACTAATTTACAATAGAATAATTTGTACTGAATATATAACTGCCTTTTAGAATATATAACTGCCTTTAGACAAAGAAACTTTTGTCAACTGAACAAAAAATCAAACCTGTTTTATACTAATGAGGAAAAGCAAATCCATGACAAGTGTCACTGCTTAGTTTCCATAAATGGGGTTGAGTATAGAAATAGAAAATTAGAAGGGATAAGTAATTTATAAAGTTCTCACAATAAGCGATTAGTTGAGAAGATATCGATGATTGTTAGAAGTAGCGAATATTCCAGAATCTCCTTCTGATGGAGTATTGAAATCAAGCATCCTTTGCATGCTCTGAAAGCAAATTTTGTTATTGATTACTGATAATCTGTAATTATCCAACATGAAAGTAAAACATTTGCAAGAAGTTTTTACTTTAATTTTAAAAAAAGAGTATGAAAATTTCTTAATACATATTTGCCATTAAGATATCTGTGGTCATCAGCAAGCAAGCGAAATAGATATCCAATAAAATTTCTAATATAAAAAATTTTCAAACAAAAAAATATATATAAAAATAAAGGACAACTTTTGTTTATATATTTACTATCCTCAACATACAAATATCTGCTCAAGAATTGTATCATATATGAGCTGTTTATTTTGAAAGTAGTGCAAGTTCCATCTTAGATTGAAATTATATTTGACCGACTATATTACGGCAAAATTTAGCTCCGGTTGCTCTATGGTGAAGGAAATATGGCCGTTTGACATCATGTCTGAAATCTAGAATGTTTCTATTGATCTATTTTTGATATTGAAAATAGATGGTTGTACAGTATTTTATAAATAATAAAAAGTATATTTTAATTTTGTGTGTCGATCATAATGTTTACTTCCATCACCGATTATTCTGTCCAGTGACAACGAAATAAATATAATTGATCACAAATTTTTAATGCTAGGGCATTCATTTCTACCAAACAATCGTGATTTTGGAGTGGGACTATCCAGTAACTATTCAATCCAGAAACCAGTTCCTTGCATATTTCCCAGGATTACTACAAAATAATACAAAATTGTCGAAACATAATAAATTTTTAGTATATGAAATTAAACATTGAAATTTATTTTCAACCCAACCTCTGGAAAAAGCAGTTTTAAAAAGAAAGAAAAATACCAATGGAGAAACCGTGAATTGATTAACTATATGCTGGATCAGATTTACAAGGGATGCAACATACAAAATGTTCAACAAAACTTCGATAGAACGAGATTTTCAATTTAAAAATAATCGATTTGTCAACACTTCAAGGAAGGTAAATAATTCCAAGTAATTTCAGAAATATAAAATTATCTTTTATGTAAAAAAAAAAAAAGGAGATTTATTACATCTGAAAAATACAAGGATATAATGGATTTAATACCATATACCTCCCATTCATCATGAATTTTTTAAAATGTTAAATCTTGAATGAAATTGAAATTGATTATACCTAAGTATAAACTAAAATACATAATTTCCTTGAAATTCTTAATAAAACTGAATTGTTATGTTATATTTTCTACTAGAATATTCTTGGTTTTGTTTCCCTTTTTATCAAATGAATAAATATTTATAAAAATTTGAATAGTATTTTGTTTTTATTCTTAAATAATGGCTGATGCTACTGAAATATTATTTCCTAATTAAATTAATGATTGCAATAATTCTTTAATTTTGAAAGTGAAACAAGTTCTATTTAGTTATAATGGAACTCTTATTTTTTTAATCAACACTGTAAACACTATTGGATTATAAACTTACATTTTCTGGTTCCACAAAATATATATCTATTTTCAAAATAAGCAGTTCATATCATTATAAACCATGGTCAAAACAGACAAAAAACCCAGAACATATTTATATATGTATTGACAGTACAAAACCGCAAGTTTTACTACAAGCAAAGCTCGACAACAATATAATGATTAGATTAAATAAATATATTAGCTTTTTGCATCTAACTGTCAAAAAAAAAAAAAAATTATTTTTTAAACTCCAAAAGAACTTTCTGAAAAATTTTAAACAAGCAAAGATTACGATTAAACATTCGGTTAGCATTTGTATCTCCAAAGTGTAAATATGAACAATATTTCTGGTGAACTTTGTGATGACTAGTCACTAAAGGATTGATATGAGCCTAATGATTTCACAACTGATTATTTATATTTAGAGCATTAACAAATTAAAAAAAAAAAATTAAGGAATATTTGATCCTATCAAATTTTGTTATATAGTGATATTTGCTTAACTCAATGCGATCCAAGCATGAAGAAATGTTAAATTATTAACGATTCTTCATAATATATACAAATAATATGCCACAAAAACGTGAAGAATCGCTTACCGCTACCGAAAATCGACACATCCTCCTGCAGAGCTCTGCAATCCACTTGCATACCACAATAGCATTACTAAAAAGCTACAAAGAAAATAATAATAATAAATGGGTTACTTGTGAACTAACCAAAAAACGTACTGTGCTGCTTGCTATAAATGTTTAATTCACTAAACATATAAACACAAAATTGCAAATGAAAAATGTAGATAATAATATAATTTGGATTTGTTTATAAATCTTATCTCAAATAAGAATATGGGAATAAGGAACACTGTAACAAAATTTAGATATTTTGACAGGCGGGCGAATTGTTAAAATAAATTTCAAGATTCAGTATATTCGTTTAGAAATTCATAATTCGAGTCAGAAACAAGTGTTTAAATACAGTTTTCACAGCTTCTTTCCGCATGTGCGCCAAAACCTGGAGGAACTAATTGTATTAGTAGTAGACGCCCAATTGGCATACTGAAACGATGTAAGTAAAGATGCTCTAGTACGACAGCTTGAAGCTCTAGTATGACTCTTTTCAAAATCTAATGTTAAGATATGGGCCTTTTCTCCTATTCACTCAACCAATCAAAAGCATGTTATCGGCCAGTTTTGCCAGGACTGAGGAAGTTTTCTATCCTACTCACTAGGGGTCTAGGTTTGCCACAATAATCGTTACGGGATGCTGTTTTATGGCAGTTTATCTATTTCGTAATTGTTCTGAATTTTGAAATTTTTCGAAAAAAAAAAAAAAAAAAAAGAACTTATTTGCCTCGAGAATCGGCATCAAAGACTTCAAATTCTCTGCATGTGTCCCAAAGAACAGATTATTGAAAGAGTACCTTTTGAATTCGTTATTTATGAGAAAAAAAAAAAGGGAAATAAGATGGTGTTAATCCAGAATTACTTGCTTCCACAATAACAGGAGTCGCTGTACATTTCTTGAGGAAATTCCCTTATGAATTCGCAGCAATAATAATCCAATAGTTTTCTATTATGTTATTATAGTAAGCGTAATGCTATAGAGAATATCTGGTGTTTATCAGAAAAGTAAAGAATGTATTGCAATCCTAATATATTATTTGTTGTTAAAAGTGCACTCTAATGGTGTGCATTTCTTTTAGTAAATAGCTATAAAATCTTTTCTATTTTGCATGAATAACTCAACCTTTTAAAACATTAAAAAAAAAATGTAAACTACTTTTTTAGTTAATGCCTTCCCGATCTCCACTACCTTAAGGTGCATGCGAGTGGGCTGTGAAAAAGCCACAACAGTTAGATATAATATAGATTTTTCTGTAATGTTTCACACAGTAGCCACTTTTCATACCAACCTCCCCTCTAAAGAAAACAGGCAAACAAAAACCACCTTGAGTGTTAAGTCGAAATTCTCAAAGCACTCCAAACTGCCTTTGGAAATTGAGAGGGTTTGAGGGGAACAGCAGTTTAATTAAAAAACATGATACTTTTACAAAATTATTTAAGTATTGCTTTGTGTCATTTTCCCCTTTACAGATATAGTCTAAAGAAAATAAAAACCTGCATATTTCAACATGTTAATCTTTTTTTCGCTATTTAATCTATGTTTATCAGTCGGACATAATTTCAACTGATTACAAGATGTTTCTGCAAATGTTTTCTTTATCCTTTTAACTTTTGTAATACTAAGATAGGGTCAGTTTGACCCCAGCTGTTTTTTTTTTTTATGTGTTTAAAGAAATGTATTACAAAATTATTTTTTGAAATTCTTTTAAGATACCTTTCAGAATTTTGTCTGCATAGTATGTTTTGTTTGTTCGTTTATAGAAATTGCAAATGTTACCATATTAACCAAATTTGGGAGTGAAAATTTCCAATAGTTTAATATGTTCCATTTGAACGAATTATTTTGTGCACCCTCTTGAATGTACAGTAGATGGTGGTGCTGGTACATCATTTCCATGTAAGCAAATATAGGTGCCTCCCTCACTTAGTTAGTTCCTGCTATTTATTAGGTTTCATCTGAATTTGACCATTCAACGAAATAATGACTGTTTGACCATTGAATGGGCATATGCTGTATTATTCGATAAAGATTCTAATGTATCGATGGATTTTAATAGTGAATCTGATGTTTCATGCAGCAATGTTGAGCCTGAAATTGTAGAATTAGCAGATTTTGAATATAATAATGTTAGTACTGATGAAGATAATAATCTACATATACCTGGAAGTCATAGCAATACATTCAATGTGTTTCAAAGAATTATTGTTATATTAATAATGGTCCAATTGCATTAGCTGAGAATGCCAAGACAAATGTTGATACATTTTTCTCTGTTTATCAATGAGGAAATTACAATATCATTGTGACATTCTGTAATCAAGAGGTTAACATAAAATTGAAGTTTGAAATGAAATTCATCAAGATATGGCACAGGGTGTGTAGCAAGATTATAAAAGCCCTTAAAAGCTACTGATTTTTTATGGTCCTTATATAAGGCCTTAAATGTATTTATTTTTTATCCATGTGCTTATCTTTTTCTTCTGATTGGGGAAAAAATCATTTCACTATGTTAGATCTACCCAATTATAGTCTGTATTTTCTATGCAACGTTGGATCATTCAATGTTTAATGGATTTAATGAATCTACAGGTAATATAAATTTTATGTATTCATGTTACGTTTTTAATAGTAACTTCATCTGATCCTTGCTTTTTTACACATGGTCACTTGTTTGTAGAGCATTTGTTAGTTTATATTTCAATGTCATTTAGTAATTTTCCATTAGTGAATTATTTAAGTATTTTTATTTCAATTAATTTTTATGCAACAGTTTAGAACTGGATTTAACAGTATGTTGGAAAATGTGCATTTGATTCATTATGAATATTTAAAAGTAAATATATTAAATGATTCAAGGCTTCAAAAAAAAAATTTCATGATGCTAATAAAATTCGTTTTTTACATTTTAATATGCAAACTATTTAAAGAGAAAGAATTGTAATTGCCAAATTAATGTCAATTTTACCCTATCTTTATAATTCAAATGTTCTAATAACACATTTTCATGTTATGTCTATCCATGAACATTATAACTTGAAAAATACTGGAATTTCTTCATACTAAATTTACAAATTTCAACTAAAATTTTAAACAAAATCCTTTTTTTTTATCTGTATGTTTGTTTGTCACTAGTACAAATGAACAAGATAACTTCAAAATTTAAAGTGGTATTTTGGAAAAATGTGGTACACAGTTTTATCATCTAAAATTTAGATGAATATCAAAATTTTGAATCAAATCAGTCAAGAATTTGACCATTTGGTCATCTATATGTTTATATGCATGCAAACACTGTCACAAAAATACGCAACTTAGATAAATGAAATTTCTTAAGTTATCTTGTTTCTAAAATTGTAACTCCGTCATAAATTTTGAATTTAATTGGTTGGCTATAAAATTTTAGTACTCTGAAAATAAAAATCTGTGTACTCATGACGTTCCTAACCTTGCTTAAGGTTTCTAATTTTTATGTTAGATGGAGGGGTGATAATCTTCATTAAGAAGTATGCAATGAAGAAGAGGTGAGACAGTCTCAGCTGATTTACGGCAGAGTGTATTAAGACATTTCTTCATATGTAACAGTGATGTCCCAATTTTGCCTTTTTATGTATATGATATATGTATGTTAATAAGTAACAATAATGCTTTTTAAAGTTTTGAAAAAAAATTTCACAGTTGAAATTATTTCTTCATTAAATTGCTAATGCTAGTATGATTTTTCTAACAATTTATCTTGTTCTGCAAATGATAAGATGAGTGCAGACATAGGATGGGAGAAATTGTTGAAAAGCTTTCATTCCACAAAAGCAATGAAAGTTTATTATATGCTTTTATATGCTTTTCAAATATAATTGTCAGTAGCTTATTTTAAAAATGTTGGGATGCATAATGAATTCAATAAATTTTGCATCATTAACAAATGTTTTGGCTGAGAAGAAGGAAGTGGGAAAAATGAATCTTGTTCCGAGTTGTACTTTCATCAGAAAGGATAAAAGACAGTTTGAAGATACTATTTCCATGGAATTTATAGGTTTTCTAGTCAAATCACCTTTACTCGATTTCAATAATTTTCATACCGTAAAAGTGAGATTGGATGAGATCTTAATTTTTTATATGAAGATCAAAAAAAAAAAAAAAAAAAAAAATGTGAAGAGCATTGAAAATTTTCATTCTTTTTTTATGAACAAGAATCTATTGAAAGAAGATTTGGCATTAATTAAAATATTGAAGTGGGAAATTTGAATAAAAATTATCATTTTTCACAACATGTAGTCTATGACCATATAAAACAGTCTGGAAAAAACCATTTGGTAAACATTATTTAAAAAAATCAAGAAAGTTAGCAATATGAGTCTGGTACGAATTTACCATAAGTTTAAGCTGGTTCATTTCAATTTTTTAATAAGTGGACTGTATTCGTATTTAAAATCAAACGACAATTCGAAAGCCAACTTTTTATTTCATCGAGGT
Source organism: Argiope bruennichi (assembly GCF_947563725.1). NCBI lineage: Eukaryota > Metazoa > Arthropoda > Arachnida > Araneae > Araneidae > Argiope > Argiope bruennichi. Next base: position 64,572,234 of record NC_079162.1, read on the forward strand.
TCACCGACCCCGTAATTACTCAGTACGAAAGTGTCTTTGTAAACTCCATGATACGGCAAATAATAAGATCCTTCACAAAGGTCATTACTCACTTTTTCCATATGACCTCAACTTTCATATTCTGCAATAAATTCCTTATATAAATTTTGCATCATGGGATTCTTATGCAATCGCTTAACTGTTTGGTTAAGTCTAACTTTGGCTAAGGCTTTAGAATCACCCAACAAACCTTCTTTCATCGGCATTTTGACTACGAATCAACCATCCTTATTTCTAGATCTTTGAAATGCGCCTCGCAAAATTCTTCTGCAGTACTAAGAATAGTATTTTCTTCACTAATATATTCCACTAACCAGAAATTTTCTATTAGGGATGACGAATATTTTAAGAGCGGTTATTGCGTAACCAATATCAAAAAGTCACAAATACAAGTGATCAATACTTTTCAAAGAGGGATGTGATTCAAATCCTTGATACGATCTTACTGGTGGTATTTCGATTACAGGTTTTGGATCACGATAGAAAGTAACAATCGATACGATATCACTGAAATTTGCCGGAGCGGTGACTTTACTGGAAAGTAAGAATCGATACGATCTGTCCAATGGAAGCTCTCGAAAGAAATCTGTGATTGGATTGAAAAGTGAACGGACCGGTTATTAGAATTATCGTATCGTATCATTGAATTGCATATCACTGAAATTTATCGGAGTGGTGATTTCACCGGAAAGTGCGAGGCTTCACTGGAAAGTGCGAAGTCACCGCTCTACTTTACGGGAGTGACCGATATTCGTATTTGATGATGCGCTATTCCATACAGATCATTTTTAATTGCTCGTGGCATGATTGACTTTGATTACATGTACTCTGTTTACTGCTGGCGCCAGCTATTGGTAGAATATAGGACTAAAGTAAACATTTTAAAGAAATGCATATATTTTTAACTCATCTTTCCCAGAAAATGGTTCACTCTAATAAATAAATTAAATAAATAGTTTTGAGAAAAAAAATAGAATTTAAGAAGTAAGCTGAAGAAGATAAATTAATTCCATCATACGTTAATTAAATTAGTAAATTAAGTATTAATTACAATTAATAAATTTTATATTTAATATTAAGTAATAATTTTTCATTAATAATATGATTGAAATAACAGATATTTGGAACGCATATTTAAAATAACAATAGCAATATTATTTGTTATTCAAAAAATCGTGGATTATGCATCTCTATTTTCTATTACCTTTTCTATATTCTCATTTCGAGAAACTAAGCTACATAAATTATTAGTACATGGCTCCTGATTGATTGTATTTACACAGCCACCAGCGACATAATCAAATACAGTATTTTGAAATATTAATGAATTTAGAGATGAACGTATTTGTTCACCCTTAACAATTTCAAAGAAGGTTTCAGCACCCAAAAGGTCATCGATTTTGGAACTCCGTATAAATTCCGGATCTCCAAGCATGACCTGTGGAATTTCTAAATTCTCCAAATTAACATTTGTTGCAGGAACAATATCCGTAATTTTATCTATTACAAAAAAGGTTTGTGACAAAAAGAAAGATCCATTAAAATTGGCGATATTAGCAACAGCCTCATATTCATCGAAGTAGAAATTCCTCCCAATCCAGAAACCGATGTATTTATTTTTTGTCTGCTTAAATTCGCGCTGTCAGCAAACTGCTTTGTTACAAAATTTGCCTGAGAAGCACTATCTAGTATTACTCTAGCTCTCGAGAAGTGGCCATAAATATTCTGAATAAGTACTATTGCAGTTGGAAGTAGAACTCTTTTATTTTTTATAAGTAAGCAGGCAGAGGAAGTATGCTGTGAAGCGGCCGAAGTCACATCTGTTGGGGATAAATCAGTCCTCGGCTCCGAAGGAATTGCTTCGGAATGAGTAATATTTTCTCCTCCGATCGAAGGTTTGCTATGTCTGTGCAAAAGATAATTATGATTACCATTGCAGATGTTTCACAAGTACTTAGATTGGCGACAAAAAGCTAATTTGTGCCCTGGTTTTAAGCACAACACACACACAGAGAGTTTTTTTTAACGATATTAAAACGTTCCACAGCATTTAAATCAAGAAAACTTTTACATTTATTGATCGGATGATTTGCTGGTAGACGACAAGCAGGACACTTTGATGAAGTGTTATTTACCTTTGTTACTAAAGTACGTGGTTTACAACTTTGGGAAATAAATTTCGATTTTGGTGGTTGAACGATATTACTTTGCAAATTTTCTAAAATTTGACATCTTTTTTCAATAAATTTGGTATAATGATAATAATAAATATTATTAATATTCTTTTCGAAACTGTTAAATATTTGCCTAATATCAATAAATTAGATTTCTGTAAACGTGCAAGTGAAAAAAGGGAGAAATATTTAACTAGCAATTTTCCGTAACAAATATCTGCTGCCCATTCTCCAAATTTGCTTATCTGGATGAAGGCGGATCCGAGGATAAAGAAGGCATTATAAGGAACGTTCTTATGGATTTTTTTGATTAATAATTAAAACCTAGCTCCACGCTTTCCGACTTTTAAATAAAGTATTTTGCTTGAAAATAAAGAATATATCTTCATTTATGCTAAAGGGGAAATGAGGGAAACAGTAATGAAGTAAAATAAAATTGGAATTTATGTAAAGATTAAATTTTGGGCCAAGTGGGAAAATTAAGAAAATCAAACATCCGAAAACACTCGCCTCTTTAGCACGGACGGAATTATCGGAGACGGTAAATTTCGGATGCCCTGGTTCTTTGGGGGGGGGGGTGATTGGTCTATAGAATCGGCTAAGGTATTAAGAACTCTAGGGGATTTAATTATCTCTGATAGTAGCCTTTTTCGCAGCCCGTTTCTGTGTATCTTAAGGTGGTAAAGGATAGGGAAGTATTCCTTGAATAGGCAGTTTCGCATTTTCTATGTTTTCATGAATTGAGATTTCTATTTACATGTATTGTTGGTTCAAAATTGGAAGAATTTTATGTCTATTTACTGAAGGAAAGTTTTCCCAGTGCTGTTTTAAGGATGAATGTTATATACGGATACCTACCTGCTTTATATTTTTGCGGTAAATAATAACAGGCATTCTTTTTAATATAAATGTGATTGTGACCATATAAAAAACAAATCACTGGATAATTACAGCTGTCTTTTCACAAGTCAGTTTTTTCACAAAATATAAAATGTATTTTGTTTTGTAGAAAGAAGTTATTTTAGAGTCCCAGCATCTTATTCTGTCGCCAAAGAATTGTTGGAATTTTGATGCTGAACAGAAACTGCCACTTTCAAATGGCATTGATTGAACAGAAAAAATTTCAAACAGACTTTTCTTTTCTTTAAAGAATAAGATAAGCTATATAAATATCGAGTTTTGATTCAAATATGATTCTGAAAATATCTCTTCAATTATGTATCGCTACTTCTTACTTTTAGTATACGAAGTGTAGAATAAGTATTGTAATTGTCAAAAAATTCGAAGTCGAAACTTTGACGAATCTCCACATTTTTGAAATTTTTTTATCTGTCAGTCAGTCCATCTGTCTGTGAACACGATAATTCAAAAACGCTTTGAGCTAGATAGCTGAAATTTGGTATATGGAATTAAGACCGAATTTGTAGGTTTTATCAAATTTTGAACGACATTCATTCATAGGAAGTCTATCTGTGTGGTTGTTTTCCTGTACAAGTGAACGCGATAAATACAAAATGCACAGAGCTATTTAAATTAATTTAGATACAAATTTAGCATCTAAAATATAGATATCAAATTTTGAGCTAAATTCGTCAAACGGTTGACGGTCTCTACTTTGCATGCATATAAACGCAATAACTCATAAACGAAATGACTTCAATCAATGAAATTTAATATGTTATCTTATGATTATAACAGTAGTTTTGAGTCGAATTTCGATGTTAATCTGCCAGTAGAAACGCTCCCAAAATCCATATTTTTGTGATCGATTCAGTAAATATGCTAAATTTACGCGAAAGATCTATATTTCATCACTATGTTCACCATTACCATGAAAGGAATTCGCAGCCTTACTCAAGTTCCACAGTTTTATAAAACCTTCATTGGTGAGTATAAGCGAAACTTTTGGAGAAACCAATTTCACTAGTTATTTTATGTATTTCGAATTGGCTTTTTCTGTCTCAATGTAATTTTTGATTTTAACCAACCATTTTTGAATTTAACCATTAACCACCGTAAAACAAAACGTGAATTCATGAAGTAGAAATTAAAGCAATTTTACTGATGTATTATGAAAGTGATGGTGGTCTATCTATTCCTGAATTGTATTGAGAGCAAAAAAATTAAGCAATGATATATGATATACTATCTCCGTTTAACAAAAGATTGTTTCAATAATATTTTAAAAGATTAATAAAAATAAGATGAAAAGTAAATATGTTTTGGATGTAGATTTTTATCCCAGCTTTTATTTTAATGATTTAAAAAAGATTTTTTGATTAAATCTAGCTTGTTTTGACCCAACATATTTTTGGTTCTAGAGATACTTAAATATTGTGCGTACCAGAGCTGCCTAGTCACTTTGGTGGAACTGAAAGATACCATTCGGTGGATTATCTGTGGTATCGATGCCGGCATCATGGATGAAGATACATAATCCACTATTTTTTAAATAAAAAATATTTTTGGTATTATTATTTTTAAAAGTTTGTTCCAAATAACTATTTTTTCAATCACATTTTTAATTAAAATTTATTAATAGTAATTAATATAAAATTTATTAATTTAAGTAAAGTGTTATTTAAGTAATTTATGTATTTAAGCTTAATTTTTACTTTTAATTTCTTTCAAAATCATTTGTTTGATTTATTTATTGGAGTAAAGTATTTTCTAACAAAAAAAAAAAAAAATTAGGTTTCACTATAATTTCATATTTAGTCAATAGATGGCGCCAGGAGAACAAATGCTGCTGAATGAACGATGTATGGTGCGGGAACTTAATACATACACTATGTGGGCACTAAAATAGGGATTTTAAAAAAGCGAAAACATTTTTTTTTAGAAAGCTAAGTTTAAAGGAGAATTGTTTCATCATTCAGAATTTAAAAATAATCTTATTTAATCTAATACCATGGTAGAATTGTATGTCATTTAAATTCGTTAGAAAAATATGTTAAATTTTAAATGATCAGCTTCAAAGCTTCCGATTATTGAATAAAAACGAATAAAACTAATTGATAAGAAATAAATAATAAACTATTTATAAAACCTAATTACTATTAATAGAAATAGCTACAAAAATAGAAAGCATGCAAAATCATTTATATCATTTTGAAACGTTATATACAGGCTTCTTATTGTTCAAAACCATGGAATTTCAACAGCTTAATCCGACTGTGAGAATAATAACTTTAAACTAACAGTTAAAAAATTTATCTGTTTATAAATAATTACCTCATTAACAATACTGGTAAATAATTTTAGGAATTGTAGAAAACTCTCCTTCTTTAAAAAAAGCAACTAAATTATTATTAAAAGATTTCATTAGATAAATTATGAAAGGTACGTGAATAATATTAATACTTTTAATAAATGAAATGGTAGAGGTCACAAGATCCACTGCCAACCAAAACCGGTTAAGTGGCGTGAATTCAAAGAAAACTCCACTGCTCCAGTGCAAAGACTCAATCGGGTTGCCAGGGTGAGAAAGCTGAGCATTCTAAATTTGGTCCTTCTGGCATTTTATCACCCATTAGTTTATTTTTTCTATACGATTTTGAGATCATCATAGCGGGCTTGATATAGATTTTTGAGCTCTAGTATTAAGGAAGTTTTTAAACATTATAAAGGAGATTTCCTCCACATTTTAAAGTAATTTAAAGAGTTCAAAGGAATTAACTCATATTTTTTTAGAAAAGTGTTGACATCATTTTTTGATGGTTTAAGAATTCATTCGAACATAAATTACTTATTTTTATTGTTTGTGATCTTTAAAAGAATTTCTTTATCTAATGAATTTTAGCAGTATTTTATGCTTTAGTATGTTCTTGCGGACTAATGTTCGTAAATAAAATATTGAAAAAAAAATTAAGAAGTAGGATGCAAGGGTTTTAGACTACTTTGAAATTTATAACCGTTTTTATAGAGGGAATACTCACACTTTTATATTTGTTTGAGATATTATTATATTTGTTTCCTATTATATATGTTTGAGAATTTTTCTTAAATTCTGCTTCAAATAATTACTTTTTTGTTCTGTAAACATAATAAAATTTGAAATATTTAGGACCTAAGACCCCAGAGCTAATTAAGAGCTATAATACAAAAAGATTTTTTAAGGCCTTTTTTAAAACAAATTTACTTTTTGCAAACTACTTAAGAACTTACGTGAAATGATACATATTTTTTTATAGTTTTTAAATATATTGAAATTTTCAGAATCAATTAATGAATTTATTCAATTATGCAGGACATTCTTTCAAGAAATAACAGAAAAAAATAATTACATTTCTTTTTTGTCTTAGTTTACCGTAATTTAAATAAATACAAAGTGATATCTTAAATCAGGCAAAATTAAATAGATTAATAACTATTATAAGATAATATCAGTCAAAGGCAAAAAAAAAAAGAAAAAAAAATCACATTTCAAACGATATTCAGAAAAATATTTACATATGGTTCTTGTTAGTGAATATTGTAGAATGGCGATAAAAATGCAACACCAAATTTTCAATCACATGGCCGTTATTAACAACTTTTAAAATAATGGTATGGAATAAAACCAATACAAAAAAAAAGAATAGTGAGTAAAAATAATTAAAAGGAAAGTATTTCGAGGATAATATTTCAGTAATATTCTCTCTGCAACTAACTTTATGATTACATTTTCGGCCTTTCTGTAACCATCCAGAATAAAATATTGAAGAAAGCACATTTTTAGATAATTATTTAGAATAAAATTCAAATATGGAACATTTCTTTATAAAGTTTTCAAATGATACATGTCTTTTAATCAAAAAACCCGTCTGATTTTCAGCAGCATCTTTCACCTTATATGTTAATTTCATGGGAGCTTTTACCAAGAGGCGGTAAATGAATCAGATTTCATTACTCGGTTACGGCACTCTTCTACGGTATTCAGGCACTCTAGCTATACTCAGCCGTGACAGGCATTGCGACGCTCCTCATTTTCCTAAAACCTTATGGTAGTCCTATTGAATGTCTTTTACTTTAAAATAAATGCCTAATATCATGTTATAGTGTTCTATTTCATTGACTGTATGTGTTTGTCCTTGATTTCTAGATACAAGCCTGACATATCGCTTGTGATGTTATAACACAGATGGAAGCACCGTGGTTTCTTCTGCTGAAACCGCTATCAACGATCGATTGCAGTGTTATTATGAATTAAAGAATAATTTGGAAAAAAATAGTTTATTTATGAATCGAAATGAGTTTTTAAAACCTAATGTAATAATTATTAATATAAAAATTTGTTTGAAAATTATAATATTCTAAAATGTGAAGACAGCATATGTTGATATAAAAGTAAATACAGAATAATAATTAAAGCATATTTTTTTTTATGAACGCCAGCATTTCAGCAACCCTCTTTCTTTTCGAATACAAAAGTAATTTAAACCTGAATTATTATACTTTGGTTATAAATTTTAAACATTTCTTATCAGAAAAATAATAATAACAGCATGAAAAGTGATTAATAATAATTAAATTAATTCTTTATAATAATAATTTATTAGTTTAACACTATGAGTATAGTAAAGAATTGAAACAATTTTCTTTGAAAATTATTATTTTTACTAACAACTTTTAATTCTTGTATTTAATTATACACAAAAGGTTCATCAAACATTAGGGCCAAGGAACTTGCAAACCTTTGAACAAGAAAAAATAAATAAATAAATAAAGTCCGTTTCATATCCAATGGCTGAGGAAGCACAAAACTGAACTTCTGTGAAGAAAGAAAAAAGGCATTACTTTTTAATATATCGAATTACTGTCTGTAATAAAGCATTAAATATTAAAACCTATGTTTTCTAATCCGATAATTATTTTTTAAAGAAAGGCATACAAATCTTTACCTGTCAATTTTTTAACAGGTAAACAAATGCAGAAATTTTTGAATTTTTGATAAAACATTTTTTATCATAAATACATGAGAAATCGAAGCACAAAATCAATGCTAAAACTCATACCCATAATGCTACAACCTTTATATTCGTCATGTTCGTTTAAGTGAATTTCATCAACCATTAATATAACATTTATCACAATCTTTTAAGAGTTCAGTTTCTTTTTTTCTAATGCAATGCAACAAATTATTTTTTAATTGTTATTTAGAAAGCTTTAAGTCAAATGTAGCAAATAGATTTTTTTTAAAAATCATATTTTGATGCGATGGGTTAAGAATATTATTTTTTCTGATAAAACGACAAACCTGTAGAGCAATCGTATGCAATAACATTTAAAAAATTAGAGTATTCTCCGAATATAGAAATGCATGCTTATTACAAAACAGAAACAAAATTTGTCCAGTTAAAATTTTTAATTCAGCTTTTTTAATATCAGAATTTTTAAAAGATATTATTGCATTAATGATACTTTCTATAATGGGATTTTGTAAATTATATTTCGTTTCGAAGTAGGAAAAAAGCAAAGGAAAAAAATTTATATCAGGTCTTAAGACATTAGATATTTTAATTAAAAGGCGCATACCAAGAGTTTAAAAGTCATTTTTTTACAATCGACAGTGAAATAGCAAGTTTAAGAAAACTTATAAAATACGAAAAGAATTCTATGAAAATATACAAACATCAAACAACAGGATAATGTGCTGCATTCTAAAGCGGCATGAAGCTTGCTTATGTGCAAAAGTTTTTTTCAGAAAAAGGAACGAACAGTTTTTTTTTATCATGAAATATTGTAAGATCTTGTTCAAACATAATAAAAAAATCATTCCACCGTGCTACAAAAAAAAAAGCATGCTTAAACATTAAAATATGCATAAAGGCATTGATATTCAAATTTACGAATAAAATCCTTTTTACTTTCTTTCAATGATCCTATTTAGTCCTTCAAATAATCCTAACCATATTTTCTTCATATAAAGCGTTATTAATAAAATGAAGAGTATTAAGGATTATTAGGGAAGAAATAAAAGAAAATATTTAATAGAATTTTTAGTTATAGAAATATTCTTGCGCTTCATTCGATGCGATTTTGTTGTCCCATTTATGATGGTGATCAAATCTCTTCTTTTGAACTATTTCCTTTAATGAAAGTACCGCTACTCTAAGAGAAAGCCTTATTTTCTCAAACGATCTGATATCAGTTTCTTAATACAGGGTGAAGTGGGTAGTAAAGGATCCGATCAAAATGACAGTCGTAAATTGTAGTTCAGTTAAACTAGAATTAGCCAATCAGCCAAGTATGATTTAAAATTATCGATGATCTAATACATTTTATCCTTTATATCGAGTCTTTAAAAATTGATTATTGCCTATTTGTTGAGAGTAATAAAAGTCGTAGTTGTAGATTTTATCAGAAATATTTAAAGAGAGTGTATTTTAATTGTCAAGAAATTTGACTTCGAGATTTTGAAGGAACCGCGTTTAAGATTTGCCTGAATTCGAAACAGTCTTATTTATTTAATTATTTCATTCTGTCTGTTGACGGAACGATAACTTAAAATGGAATGCTCTAGATGAATGAAATTTGGAATTTGGTCTTTTACCAAAATTGCAGACTTGTATGAAATTTTGGATGAAATATAACCGCGAGAAGTCTGTATATTTGTCCGTCCGGTTGCTTGTGAACCATCTCAAAGATACATCTAGCTAGACGAATGAAATTCGACATGCTATTTTATTTCCTGAATCGTAAATCTGTATTAAATTTTAATCAAAAACCTCAATGTGTTGACGATCTGTCAAATCATATGAACGTGAGTATAATAAGAGAAAAAGTGCAAAATGTCAGATGAGATATTTTAGAATATGATCTTTGCATCAAAATTATAAATCTATGTCAAATATTTTGATTAAGGTATCCAAACACGTCGAAAAGTTGACTTTCTGTCAAAATGCCCAATTTTTTGAGACTGTTTTGGATTGCTCATTTATTATTTAAAAAAATATTTTCTTTTGTCTCTACGTTAATTAGAAGTCGAGACATTTATTATTTTATCAGAAACTGAAAACCGGGAATGGTTATTTAAATAATTGGAAGATGGTATTTAAAAAGGCAAAATCCTGTCAAAAATTCTTTTAAAATGTCTTTCTCGAGTCAATATGGTATTAGTGCATTTTCAGAAAAGTATGTAAAGTTTTCATATATAATTTAAAAGCGTGGTAACAGATTTTTTCATTATTTAATTTAGCAACTTCTTATTTCTTACATTATTTTAAAATTTGTTTGACGTTTGTATTTCAACTTCGATGATATTCGACAAATTATTTAATTAAGAATTGTGCTATAATTACCTATGTTGCAAAATATCCGTATTTCTTATTATTATGGGCAATAATATAAAAGAGAGTCGTTCACAGAAAAAGTTCAGAGAAAATAGATATGGAAATATTGTTTCCAGCTTGGGTAATATTAATACTGTTAGTTAACTGTTATTCCAATGTTAGTAAATCAAAATTGAAAAGTCATTCAATATTATCAGAAGAAGATAATACTATTGATCGAAATAGTATTTTGAACTTCCAAATTCTGAATAATGTGATTACATCATTATATTGCACAAATACTCTTTTCAAATGGAGTATATTTTGAAATTGAATCCTCATATGTTTATAATAGTTTGGCTTTGGATATAATGTTAAAATGTCAAAAAAATATTTAGAGCATTATTGGAGATTCTAAACGCCATTGGTATAAATCTTGGACTTTCTACTTTCTATTTACAGATTTCGAATTGGAGAAACAAGAAAAATGATTAATTTATAGTATTTTGTCTATCTATATGCATGCTGTAGTGCTTTTCAATATAAATGCATTTATTGATGTTCTTTTGAGAATTGCATTCTTCCTAATTTCGAATAAAGAAATCCTATTTTCGTAAACTAAATCCATTGGAGTTCCCCGCATAGGTTCGAATCCTGTCAATTTTTAAATTGTAAATATATTTTAACAGTGGGTGGTCGAAAAGATGGAATTTTTGGAATTTCAACTTCGATTTATTTCCAGACTGGAAGAATAATTTAAACAGAGAAAAAGCGATCAGAGACGCGTCAGTCTACATCGCGACACAAGAGCCAAAGAGATGGAAATTTGTCCCTTCAGCTATTTTCTATGAGATTCTGATAGAGGTTCTTTGCCATGTGCCAATTTAAGCAAGGGAATCTTACGTATCTTTAAAAGAATGTTGTAAACATTAAGGATTTCGTTCCTGGAGTGGGACGGACTGAGTCAGCAATTTTGTTAAGCTCGTGTTAAAAATAATTGGATCAGGAAAAGGGAAAACATTGTAGAATGAAGTTAACATGGACTAAATTAAGATGCAAATTAGGAAATTAATTAAGATTTAAAAATATCATTACACACACACACACACACACACACACACACACACACACACACACACACACACACTTGTTACAAAATTTTCCTTGTGGGTGTATTTGAGGCAATCCAATAAGCAGGACCTTACAAAAATAAAACTCTTTATTTTAACGAATTCTACCAGAAAAACTCTAAAGTAGCACAAAGCAAGAGCATTTGCATCAGACAACAAGAAATCTCGCCAATCAATCGTAATAACACAGCGCATTCACTCACTAGCTCTGCAGCTTGCTTGCTGTCCAATACTCCACTCCCTCGGTCTTGAGATGACAAGGTTGATGAAGTACCCGCCCGAGATGGGCTACCTTCAGACTTTGCTGAAGTTAACGAAGGCATGACGACGTGATGATTATTTTGTCGGAGCACCTGGACTTGATGGTCCTTAATCTCCGAAACCTTATACCTGATTTAATTTTAACCTTGCTTAAAGAAAAATTGTCTAAACCTAAATATTTTATTGCCTGGTTAGCTGTTGATCTGTAAGGGAATTTGTTAATTGGAGAAAAAAAAGACACAGATAAATAAATAGAAATAACAATAGTAATTATAATAGCAATAATACATAATTAATAATTAAATAAAGGCAAAATATAATTTGGATAAAATAATTTGGATTAATAGGGTGATTGCTTAGTTGTTTGTTTTACTTGTTGTTTGCACGTCTTCGTCGAATCTGTCTGGTCCAGTAAAAGCGCTGCACGGTTAATGATCTTGTTAGCCCTGATAAGGGCATGTACGGTCATTGATCATTTGCCTTTGCCATTCATCAAGGAGGAGCGTCCGGGGTCTTCTTTTCTTCCTAGGGTTTCTTGGCTCATATTTGGGGTTATTTACAATTGCTTGATTATTATGATTTTTTATTGTATGGAAATGTTGGATGCTAATTTTTTGAAGTAATCCGTTATTGTTTGTATTTGAGTATTTGCTTGTTTCTTATATACCATGTTGCTCTGGCTATTTCTCTGGTTATTCTGTTTTGCGTTGTTTCAAGTTTGTTTATATGGGATTTGGCTGCCGCCCTCCATACTGGTGACGCGTAGCTCATTAATGGCCTGATGAGGGTCTTGTATAGCAGTAATTTATTTTTCAGAGAAAGGCTGGACCTTTTACCCATCATAGGGTATAGTTTTGACTTGCAAGCTTATATAACGAAGGCATGGCGAGAACTAGACGGACTTTGACTGTTTTCACCTCTTGGTGAAGACTGGTGAAGTTGAGCGGCGACCAATCAGAAACGACTAGTAAGAGACGAGTGGGAGGGGGTGAGGTTAGCAGGATCTTAGCAGTTTTTGGCGTCTTGTAGTGGATAAACTATTGTTCTAAGTGGGCGAATCAAGAGCTTGCTTTTGGTATGTGGTTGACTGTTATCTCCTCTTAGTGGTATGAGGGGTAGGGTGAGGATGGTTGCATTGATCTGCTTTCCCATTGGCTGCTTGCATTAGAGTGAGTTACCCGGATAGAATTTTATTTTCAGGATTTGATTTTGCAGTGTTTATAACTATTATTATTAATTTATTCTTTGTGGGATTTCAGGTATACGAGAAAAACAGACACAGGGCGGGGGGGATGAATTAAAATTTTTTTGATTATATTAAATTAAGAGTACATTAAGGGTTTTTTTTGATTTTGGGGCCAGGATTATATCGTTTATAGTCTCTCCACAGGAAGTGATGTAATTTTTGGAAAGTTCCAGAACGTTCTCCAAGCTTCAGGGAAAAACTGGTCTCGGTTGATACAATGTTCAGAGCATCTGGATTCTTCTAGAAGATTCCTTTTGTCGCCAACTTTTATTGCCATGATCGCCAAATTTCCCGCCAAGTCGCCAACGTTTGTCGTTAAGATTGGCATGTCAGGGATACATTTTACCACTTTGTAATACTATATATATCTATAAGCGAAGGGTGGTTTTGAGTTCTAGTTACCATGATCGGTGAAGATCTGCAGAAATTTTCCCAAAGTCGAGTCATGAGAAACATTGCCATAGGTAGTCTTCCTATAAGGAATCTTCTTAATAGAACAAAAAAAAATGAAAAGAACTTATAAATTTTCATGCACACTAGAATGAAAGTTGGGAAAAGAGAAATCATGGTACTCGGAAAGGGAAAAATCTTATGAGGAGACAGCTGACGAGGAGAATTTTCCAAAGTAAACTTTTTTTCCCCCTTACGTTTCAGCTGAAGAAGAAAACATCGAAAGACTAGGTTGTTGATGGATTTAGATAATACGTGTAAAAACAAATTGAGGGATTCAACTTATCCTTTGAAATCAGTTATTGGTGCTGCAATTCCTCAGTCCCAATATACAAATTACCTTTGGTAAGAGGGATCAAATTGTTATCTCCCATTTAGCAACAGTGGCTTTTATACAGTGCTGAGCCCTGACGATCATGAGTGAGATGTTATTTTCTCCTGTACTAGATTCTTTCTTTCAAAACTAAATACTAAATTAAATTATTCAGACCTGATCTGTAAACAGCCAAACTGTTAAAAAGAACATTATAAATCTTTCAAGTTACCAATTTAGCGAAATTTTCAGCTGAATTCTTTTTGTAAATAATGTAAATAAATGGATAAAACATAATTTAAATATCAAAGAAGTCTAACAGAAGAGGAGGGATAGAAATGTCCCATTAAAAATAATTCCGTTTTATAATAATAAGGAGTTAACTTTAAGATATACGAAAAAAGTACTCTTAGAAGCATTAAGAGATCTCACATGTTCCGGAAGTCATTACATTATACTTTTAATCGCAGTGTTATGAAAATTGCAACTGAACTAGCGTCAGGTGGCACTTGATTTCCCCCAGGAAGAGATTATTTTAGCACCTAATGGACACATTTTAATGATCGACATCATTATTTTAATTCGATCATTTTAGGAACTTCCCAGATTATTTCAGAACTTTTTTAATGATTTTTTTATGCATAAATCGTCTTGTCAGTGACACTAAAAGAGATGCTTAAAACTTTTTCCCACCATTTTTTGGGAGGATTAGAAGGATTAGAAAAAAATAAAAATAAAAATGAAATTGAATGGGAAATGACGAAATTTTCGAATACAACAGTTTTTTTTTTAATTAGTTAAGTATCAGCATTTAGTAAGAGCGATTTCGAATTATAAATTAAATTTTGTGCGTCAAAAAAAATGAATACTAGGAAAAATTGAGGAAATAACTTTATTTATTATTAATAAAAAAGACATACTACATTTTTTAAAAACAAAAACAATATTTTTGTAATTGAATAACAATAATATTGATCTTCTTTTATTACATAAAACGGGCCCTTCATATTTCATACTACGTGATTAAATAAACATTTTATATTTAGTGGAGTATCAAGCTTACATTGCATAATTTTTTTGTATGAAATGTTTAAGTTTGTGTAGCTTAATACACAGGAAAAATGCTTAAAAAATCAAATTTGAATTTAATTTTAATCAAAGCTAAATAATCAAATAAGTAGAATTAATATGTAATCGTACATGCTTAATTAACATTTTTTTTTGCTATAATTTCCTCGTTAACGCCATTAACATTAGAAATGGAATACATAAACTATTTTTTTAGTAACAATAAAATTATTCAAGATTAAATTAAAAAAAATGTAAGTGAATGCGTATATTCATCATCGATGTGATGTAGAGTTAATTAAATCAATAATCAATGCGATATTTTAAAAAACAAACAAACATAGGATTTTGATTGTAATCATATGCTTATTGAAAATTCAGAATTCATTCATGCATATCTTACTCATTTTCTTTTCAGTTAAAAAATACTATATTGGGATAAAAATAAATTATACATTAATAAAATAAATAAATTAATTAAATGATTTTATTATTTTAAATACTAAATTTATGGTTAATCTGTGAAACTTCAAGAAATAACTTTACCTTTTCGGCTAAAAAATAGTAATGATGAGAGTTCTTCTTATCATAATCAATTATCATATCAACAGTATAATTTCAAAAACATTATGCCTGCCAAACTAGTTCACACATATCTAGGAACATTAACATCTTATAAAAATAATTGATACAGATCAAGATATACATCAGCCTCGTTGAAAATTTAATAGGTTTGAAAGGAAATCTCATTTTGAACAGTGAAGAGTTTTATCTTTTGTTGCCTGTTTCTATATTTACAATCTTTACGAATAATTCTTTAGAAAAAGAATAAAATCCTGAAACGTAAATCTTAAAAGTTCTTTGAAATTTGATTAATCGCCCGTATTTGGTCAAAGGAAATATTTTTAGATAAGCAGGAGAAATATGCTTCCGAAAAATTAAATCCTCAAGCAGTAGAAGAGAAAGAGAAA
Source organism: Argiope bruennichi (assembly GCF_947563725.1). Taxonomy (NCBI): domain Eukaryota; kingdom Metazoa; phylum Arthropoda; class Arachnida; order Araneae; family Araneidae; genus Argiope; species Argiope bruennichi. The sequence continues at coordinate 64,588,138 of NC_079162.1, forward strand.
GGTATTAACATAGGTTTTTTTTCCCCCAGAAATGATATACCGTGGGAAATTAAAGATGTCTTTGCTCGGATGGTTTGTAATAAAATAACTTTCTTGGAAAAGGTATTTTTTTAAGGCACGAATACGGAGTTTCAATTCTAAATTCAATTTACTCCGGCTGTCCTTTCGTTGAATATTTGACTTTATTTTAAAGTTCATTCTTATTCTATTCGATATCTCAAATATTATCTGTTGTCTAAAGTTTTCATTACGTGGTTGTTTTTCTTTTAACATTTGCATTTTGAAAGTCAATTTGAAAACATCACCAACTTTCATAAATATATTTATATGAAAATCTTATTGCAATTGTGCTTGATCAGATTAAAAATTATTACATAATGCGACATCATGTTCTGATTGTTCCGAAATTTCCATTTTATATGGTCGTATCATTGATAGGAATTTCTCTTCGTTGCTAATTATCATTACAGGAAAATTAACTTACAAAATTGTTTGAAAAAAAAAGCATTCTTTGTTGTTAATTATCTTTACAATAAAGTTAACTTACAAAATTTCTCTATTTCGTTAAAATCGATAAAAATTTCTTTTTCAGAATTTGTGGATTTAAATATTAATGATAAATAGCATGAATTTAATGTAAGATGATATGAAATAATTTAAATTTATAAATTGTAACAAGAATCTATTTTATAAGCTAACTACATAACTTATTTGATTGTATGCACTATATTTCGAAAAAAGGCGTATTTTTGAAATTCTTAGTTACATTTTTTACTTTAAAAACTAATTAAACTTATTTTAAATTTAATTTAAAATTAATGAGTTTTATTTATTAATTAATTCAATTTTTTTAAAAAACATCACAGCTTTAATAAGATCTAGTATTTATACATCTGTAGAAGAATATACAGTGTTAGTTCTTATTTTGCATTCATTTTCATGCTCTACAACTTCGATAAACATCATTTCTAGTACTGATTGTGTCAGTTTCAATAAATTAAAAAAAAAATCCCACGCCATTTCACTTTTCTATTTTTTCTATCTAGGAACTAAAGTTGATATTGCTGGAGAATAAGGGGTCTGGGCGTAGGATAATCGCATTGGCGTATCAATGCTGCGCATTGACACAGATAACTTAAATAAATCTATACTTATATAAAGCTCAATGTGTGTGTGTGTGTGTGTTGGAGCTCTACAGGCCAGACCGTTTGACCTACAGCTACCAAATTTTGTTCATGTATACCTTGGAGGTCGGGAATGTGCACTGGGGTCCCTTTTTTGAATTTTTAATTAGAATTTTAATTATTAATTAAATAAAATTATTAATTAAAAACTAATTTTCCCGCCAAAAAAATCCTTTCATTTTCCCCACCGCCAAGTGAGTAAGGCTTCAGTTTTCCCCCCACACTAATGAGGCTAGGCTTAACATTTTTCGGGCGATTATTTCAAACGATTCTATTTATTTTCTTAATGTTTGATTCATTTAAAATTAAACATTGTTAATTAATCGATCTTTCAGATTCATTCTGAAGTATTTTTGAGTTAAAATAAAACAGAATAAAGGAAATTAAAAATTTCTAATCTGCATAGCGTTACATCAAGTGGCGTAGAAAAATTCAGGCATTTGCGTTACCATAACTGGTGTTGAAAATTCACGCATGCGCATTGTGTTCTGATTGTTGACAACTCCTTTCAACGGATGCGGACATGATTTAAATTATTTTTAGGTTAGTTGTATACTTTTGTAATTACATTGTATTTATGTTACTTACATATATTTTTTGTATATGCTTATAGTTTTAAGTACATCGTTTTTTAAGTATTTTTTTAACCTGTTTTCGACCGATTATTTTAAACGATTCTGTTTATTTTCTTAGTGTTTGATACATTTAAAATTAAACGTTGTTAATGAATCGATCTGCTCATAATGAATCTGAGAAAATTTTGTTGACAAATTCTTGGAATATTACATAAATTAAGAAAGATATTCTTTAGTGCCCATAAAGTTTAAACGCTTAGTGACTCTGTTTTCAGTAATCATACTATAAAAAAATGCTTTGTTCAGTAAAAAAACATAATTATATTAATTTCATATTAATCCTTTCCACTTTAATTTAAAGCATAAATTCAACGGGAGCTAACAGAAAATTAGAGAGATACATATTACGTTATGACTGAAGGCCTTTATAATATTAGGAGTGAATTGTATGACTATCAAAATTTGAAGTTTTAAAATATTTTTATGAAGAAGCTATTAAAGTAGGAATTGCATAAAATATTTAATTATTAAAATTTTAACGAACATTAAGATTGGCGAACCGGCTGGTTCGCCAATTGTTCTATATTCTAGCAATATATGGCGTCAGTAGCGAAAAATATATGTAATCAGAAAATCATGTCACAGGCAATTAAAAATTATCTTTATGGTATAGTGCATTGTCAAATGCGAATATCGGAAAGTCAAGGCCGCTACCATTAAGCGGAGAGGTGAATTCACACTTTCCAGTGAAATCACCACTCTAATAAATTTCAGTGATATACAATTCAACGATACGATAATTCCAATGATAACGGTCCGTTCACTTTTCAACCCATTCACAGATTTTTCCTTTTCCCTTTATTCCCGTTAAGGGGATGGGACACTGAGACACAAGAGAAAAATGTTTTGTGTTTCTGGGATTTCCTTTTCTCCCCCTGGAGGAACGGGGATCAGCCGATAGTCCTTCTTTTCTTTCAAAAATGTCGGCTCAGGCCGCTTTTGATAGTGTAATGTCAATACGGGGAGTTGTTCCTTTGCGGTTTTAGATTGAAGGGATCCACGTATCTTTTTATTCCTTTTCCACTTACAACATATTTGTCTATTGCTGACTTTAAGATCTTACATAATATCATATATAAAATTGAAATCGACTGACTCCTTCAATGTCTTTTTGGTACATTCACCTAAGAATGATCGGTCGTGTATACATTTTTAAGGATTATGAATAAAATAATTATTTAATACATTTTTCAGTATTTCAAGCTAAAAATATCAATACTGAGAAAACTTGAAATTCCTTTTACTTGAATTTGTATTTTCAGTTTTTGATAATTCTATCTCATTTCTGTTGTTTTTTATAACGAAGCATTGTTAGTGTTTATCATGAGGTTTCATGGTACATTAACCTGAGAATGATTAATTTTATATTAATAAAGTGAAAAGAATTTTTTTTTTCTAAAGCTGATTATTTTCCACGTATTGTACAACAAAGAGGTCTTATATTCTTTTTAGTTAAATATATTTTGAAAAAAAAAAATCTTATCGTGTAAATATTTCTCATATAAAATGCATACTTCCATGGATGTTATTTCAGAGATATTTGTAAATGAAATCATTCATTTTTTCTATACAATTAGAAAGAATCATTAGATGAATGGACTTTTCTAAGCATAACTAATTTTATATTTCTTTTATAGGTTTTTTTTTATTCTTTAAAAAGTATTTTGAAAAAATAAACTTTTTTTTTAAATGTCTTTTTAATCTAATTTTTAAGAATGGATGACGTAATATATTTATGCATTACTCAGAAATACGAATCTTTTAAAATTGAATTTCTCCATTTCCTACATTGTTTAATATTTGCTACATTGTTTACTACCTTTAAGTGTTACAAATTATGGGCAAAGATATTGCTTTCCCCTTCTGCAGATTTTCCGCCCAGTAGGAATGCTAATTAATTCCCAGCCACTCGAAATCAGTGTCGGTGTTGCTTATCACGCCAAATTTTCGCTTTGTGAGAAGAATAGATCCTTCTTTTTTTCGATTTTTGAGAAAAATTTAAATTGTCTTATAGTTTCAAAACGCAGCAAATCTGTGGGGGAATTGGTAATCGTTTTTCAATTGTTTCATATAACACTGCATAAAACTTACGCATATATATATAATTTTTGCTTTGACAATCTCATGCCCGATCTCATGATTTTTTTAAAAAAATGTTTATACTTATTAAAATATTTTTATTACATTGAATTGTAAAATTATTTCTCGAAATTAGGTAGAAAAATTTAATTCTTGAAAAAAATGTGTATATATTTATATAAATTTTATATGAGGTGAATTTATTTCTTGTTCTGCTATTAAAATATTTGTATCTGTTCTTTTTTTGTGTGTGTGTGTATGTGGATTTTTAAGAATAAGTAGAACTGATTTGATTTCATGGTATCGGAAAAATAACATTGTTAGAATATTTTATAGCCATTATTGAATTAAAATCTTAATTATTTACTCTGCATTTTTATTAATTTTTATTATACTGCATTTTTTATAGTATTCACTAAAATGTTGCGAATACTATGTTTGCTTCTCGTAACCTCCAGAAAAATAAGATTTTTACTATATTAAAATTTTTCTTCATTAATAGTCTTATTCTACTACACTAATCTGCAATTTTACCGTAGAAGGACTTAGGCTTTGAACTTTTTTCACAATTTTTCTATGGGCTAAATTTCCTGCTGCATTGCCATTAAATGAAGATACAGGGTGTTGCCGAATTCGACCGACAAATTCAGAAGGGTGATAGGAGGCATCAAGAGGAAAAAGAATCACCATGCAACATGGGGTCCCAAACGACGTTTAAGGGGTGAAAATCGCAAAAATATAATTAGTCGGCGAACTTTTGGAAACTGTAAAAAATTAATAAAAAAAATAACAGAAGGTATTTCAACTATGAATTTTTTTAAGTGAAAGCACATTCTTAAAGACTATTTTTCATGTAAGTAACATGCCAATTTGATGAACCAGGGGGTCGTAAATTGTTGAAAACAAAAAAGTAGTTTAGAACCCTTATCTACAAAAATATTAAAACTTTAAGAAAAATAAAAGTTTGAAAATATAAAGAATTTTATACTTTTTAAGACTGTAGTCTGAAAACTGAGGAGGTTTTAAGATATTCAAGAAAAACTAAAATGTTTTCCAGGAAACATCGCTGCAACATCGGTACCGATGTTTACAGAGGGTGTTGCCAAATTCGAAAGGTAAATTTAGAGAAGTGACAGTAGGCATTAAGGAGATGAAAAATTATCAAAAAACATAGGGTTGCAGGAGATGTTTATTCTGTGAAAATCGCAAAAACAGACATCGAAGAGACAATTAGCCTGGTGAAGAGAATGGCACTAAGAATGCAAGGATTTGGAATTGGGTAGTCGAGAAGAAGAAGCTTTCTGGTATCTAAATTTTCCATGCATTCGAGGAATATAAAAGCAACGAGCATTGCAGAATTGATGGTTAGGAATATAAAAGCAGCTTGTATTCATTAAAGAGCAGTGCAGAATTGAAAGTGGATAAGTTTCATTCGCAAACAACATATCAGATTTCACGAATGACGAATATCCGGATATGCATTTAATTTACGACCGAGCGGATGGTAATGGACGGCTAGCTCACAGAATATACAAATAGCAATATCCAAGTAGGCGTTGTCCACACCACAGAACCTTTGCAAATATTAATAGACAGTTCCGAGAGACAGAATCCTTCAAAACAACGGGGCCAAATGCAGGGTTCGAACGCCTCAGTGTCACAAAGTACATTGTTTTCTTGAAGCAAGTCCTTCCGGATGCATGATGGTGCACCAGCGCATTTTTTTTTAATTATGTGTGTAACTACCTAGATGATACATATACTGAGACATGGATTGGACGTGGAGGACCTGTTGATTGGCCTCCACGTTCCCCTGGTCGCAATCCCCTGGATTTCTTCTTCTAGGGCCATATGAAATCTCTTGTTTATCAGACACCTTTGGATACATTGCAAGATCTCGTAGCACGGATCGTCGTCGCTGCTGGGGAAATCGCAAGCACACCTGGTATGTTTGAGCGCGTCCGGTGGTTCTTTAAACGTTGGTGTCGATTGTGTAATGACTTTCGCGACCGCAACATTGAGCAATTTTTATAAAAGTTTCTCATCGTCTCCTTTCTTATGTTAAAATGTATGTGCTGTAAATGTATGCTGTATCTGCATTCCAGCAAATAAATTTTCACCGTCACTTGCGACTTTATATTTCTTTGAAAATTCTTATTGCCTTGATGCATGCTATTATTCCTCAGAATTTTTCGACAGAATTTTGTAATACCTTCTGTACACATTGGTGCCGATGTTGCAGCGATGTTTCAAGGCAAACATTTTAGTTTTTCTTGAATATTTTAAAGCCTCCTCAGTTTTCACACTACAGACTTAAAGAGTATAAAATTCCTTATATTTTCAAGCTTTTATTTTTCTTAAAGTTTTAATATTTTTGCAGATAAGGGTTCTAAACTACTTTTTCATTTTCAATAATATACGACCCCTTGGTTCATCAAATCAGCATGTTACTTATATGAAAAATTGTCTTTAAGAATGTGCTTTCACTTAAAAATAATTCATAGTTGAAACACCATGAGTTATTTTTTTATTATTTTTTTACAGTTTCCAACAGTTTTACGACTCCCTACATTTTTGCGATTTTCAGCCCCTAAACGACGTTTGGGACCCCATGCTGTATGGTAATTCTTTGATGCCTACTATCACCTCTCTGAATTTGTCGGTTGAATTCGGCAACACCCTGTATATATTCTTTTGTGTTCCTAAAAATAAAGCAGAGACTAATTTCATTTTACAATAACATAATAACTAATTAAGAATCTTATACGATGTACAGCTGAATTTAAATTCAAATTATAACAAATGGTAATTATACGATAACCGACAAATTTAATAATTAATATCACTACTTGGAATGGAGTTTCCAAGCAAATAAAAAATCCCTAGTGTCCATCCAAATGCCATTTAAACACATTTTTTCAGAATGCTTTGTTAACTTTCTTTTTTGAATAAAATCGTATAGTCCCCAGTGATCTTGCATTTTAGCTTTTTTTTTTTTTTTTTTTTTTTTTTTTTTTACATTAAGTCAGCTAAATTATATTTTGAGAACATATTGAATTGAAATCTATAATAATCACAATCAAGATTAGTGAATCAAATATATTCGCCAGCGGTTTTCCAAAGAGATTCTTAAAAAATTATCAATTTAAAATTTGGTGCAAAATAAAATAAAATTATTCTGCTTACAATTTTTTAAATTTAAAACTAAAGCTTTTAAAGATGTAAAAAGCCGAAAATAAAATAAAATTGCGTTTTATTTTGACCTCCACATGTGTTTAGTAAAGGGGTGAATTCACGGTCACGTGTCAGGTACCAAACAAACCGTTTCTGTTCAATTTTCAACCATTCTGCGCATGTCGGGATGTCTGCCGATAACGTTGATGAAACCTTTGTTTAATAAATGTTACGCTAGCCGATCAATTATTAAAAACTTCTGATTTTTTTTAAAGATATTATTTTGAATTATTTTCTCCAAATTTTCGTAGTTATATAATTTTATTTCTTATATTAAAATTTTAATTAGTATTTTCAATGGAATTATTGTTTCCGCATAATTTATTAACATCGCTTTTTAATTCGTTTGGTGCTGTTTTATTCTTTCCTTTCACATATCTTTTTTTTTTTTTTTTTTTTTATCCAAAGGATACATTTTGACAAATGACTATGGCAGTGTTTTTGAAAAATTACATATTATTTAAATATTATTGAATGTTGAATCTTACGCATATAGTTCTTTTTGAAAATAATTATTTCTCTTACATAAGTTAATATTTTAAAGCATACTAATAAAATTATTAATTTTTTTTCTTATGTAATGATTTTTATTAATATTGAGACTTTGATGTTTTCAGTTTGCTCAGAGGAAAGAACATGAAACTCAAATTAGTATATATTGAATAAATTATGTTTGCAATTTCAAATCATGAAAGATAAAAAGTATAGATACCTTTTTATTTTTAATCTATGCAACTTATGAATCAGTTATTTAATTTTAATTTGTAGAAATCCTTAAAAGAAAACAAACAAAATTATGCTTTCATAATTTTTATTTATATTATACAAAGAAATATAGATAAATTATATATATGATAATTATTTGAAAAAATATTATCAAATGGATGTTTCAATTTACTCACTAATTCAAAAAACTATTTACTATTTATCAATATTTATTTTTGTAGACAGAAAGAAAATGAATATAACATGACAAGAATGTCAATGTAAATGATGAAATCAATTTTATTCAACAGAAACATCCTAGATACTAAACAACAGTTTTTTTTTTAATCACCAATAAAAACATAATGTTGAACAATATACTTTTAAAGCAGAACATTAATGAAATTTATTTTAAATGCTAAAGTTATATTGATAAAAATTACGTTGAACGAATATCATAAAATACTTAATTAACGTCGCTTTTTAATTCGTTTGCTGCTGCTTTATTCTTTCCTTTCCCATATCCTTCCCCCCCCTTTTTTTTAAGGATACATTTTGACAAATGATTATGGAAGTGTTTTTCAAAATTTACATATGTTATTTTTACATATTATTTAAATATTATTGAATGTTGAATCTTATAAATATAGTTCTTTTTCAAAATAAATTATTACTCTTAGATAAGTTAATATTTTAAAGCTTACTAATAAAATTATTAAATTTTTTTCTTATGTAATGATTTTTATTAATATTGAGACTTTGATGTTTTCATTTGCTCAGAGGAAAGAACATGAAATTCAAATTAGTATATATTGAATAAATTATGTTTACAATTTCAAATTATGAAATATAAAAGGTATAGATACCTTTTTTTAAATCTATGCAACTTATGAATCAGTTATTTCATTTTAATTTGTAGAGATCATTAAAGGAAAACAAACAAAATTACAGTTTCATATTGTATATTTACACATTACAATATATATATATATAGGAAAACAGATATTCTTTACATCAAACAATGGCGGATTTTGAATTAGGCATTTACTTAGGACCGCAAGCAGGTCAATTAAAAATCTTTATTTTCCTTGTTGCCAATTAAATATGTTTAGAGAAAATACAAATTCTTAACAAAGACTTATATAATATTAGTGAAAATGAACACTTTATTAAATATAATTGGCCAAGATTCTACATATCTCTTTAGGCTCATTTAATTATTAGAATATTTATATACACCAAACGTCTATTTCAAAAATAATGTGTATAAGGATGCCTATCAGTCTGGTGCATGAAGGATAATTAAAAACATACATTTTCACAAATTTAATAAAATAAAAAATAACGAACAATAAAACATTAATTCCTTAAAAAATGGTTGAAATATGAAACTCAATTGATCAGCTTATTGAAAAAAGAGGTCTCATAATCTGCACAGCCTAAGGCCGCAATTTACCTAAAGCTCCCACTAAATTAATTAAAAAAGTAAAAGTTTAAAATCCGGATTAAAGATTTAAATAATAAAGTATTACGCATACCAAATGCAGTGAAAAAGCAGAAACAGATTTCGTTCACAAGAAATAAAATAAAAGAAATAAATAAATACTAGAAAAAAAATACTTCTTCAATAGTTCATACAGCAAGATAAAAATCTCGGAAGACAGGAAGTCGATAACGAATATGTAAACATTTACCAGTCAGTCATATAATTCTTCGCTTCTGTTTAAAAAAAAATCTTTCCTAATTTAGCGAGGCATTTTTATTTAAAATTAAATTTAGCTTTAGATTTTTACAGACGGCCCTTAAACGCAAATATTTAAATATGAAATAAAATTTCATCTTTTAAAAGGAGACAAAAGATTGGATGAAAAATAAAGATTGGACAGAAAAAAAAAAGTATGACATTTAAATGACATATCAAGGGTCTTAAAAAATCTTGATTCGGTGTACTTAAAACTTTTGAGAAAATTCGAAGGAACAGAAATAATTTAAATACTTAAAATTTGACAAGGTTCATGAAACTATTTTGAAATGGGTAAGAATGTTAAGAGACAAGAACATGATTCCAAGCCAACTGTAGGTGATATCAGTTTAAATTGTTATTCAATAATTTTAATATGTTTGATTTCGCAGTTACAAATCAGGAAAACGTTATAATGTTTATTTCTGTTATTCAATGCAGTTATTAATGAACATGCTCTAGTGGGATTCAGTGGCTTAATGTCTGTATTATGATGTTAGTTATTGAAACATTTGTCCAGAGATTAAATTCAAAAATTCACTAAACTCACAAAATTTTTCCTCGTATTAAACAGGAAAACAGTTGAGTAAAATATAAGTGATAATTTTTTTTTTCTGACACCCTGAATTTTTCTTGCATAGTATTCTCATTCGTATAGTATTGTTATAACGCCAATTAAAATTCTTTAACTGTACTTTAAAAATATTAAAACACTTTAAATAAGACAAAGGAATCATGCCTGAATTGTTTACAATGAAAAAAAATCCTCAACTCAGAAATAACGTTTTTACGAAATTATTAGGAGAAAAACGGAAATGACATAACGTAACGAACATTAGGACCACTCCTACATGATATCTTTCCGCTTTTTATCGAACTATTTTTCGATCTGATATTCTTAATAAATATTTTTCATATACTTTAAAAAAATTCCTAAATGCATCGCTATTCCAGCTACTTGAAAACATTTATGATACTCTACAAATAAATCTAATAAACAAAAACAGTTATATAAACTTTAATAGCTTACCTCAAGGCTCAACAGATGGCAGCGTCAAAACGTAAACAAATCCACTAAATCTTATATCTTCCAGCTTTTTATCAAACTATTATTCGATCTTATATTCTGAATAAATATTCTTCATACACGTAAAAAATTCCCGTTTGCACCGCTTTTCAGGCTAATTGAAAACATTTATGCTAAACTCTACAAATAAGCTTAATGAACAAAACAGTTATATAAAGTATAATAGCTTCCCTTAAGGCTCAACAGATGGCAGCGTCAAAATGTAAACAAATCCACTAAGTCTGTCGGACATAGTTGGTATTCGAAACAAGGGCGATCGCTCGTTATTTATTCCTGCTTACCGGTTTCAAACAAGTATGCATTTATTTATCTTTTTCTAACACTTATTTTTTTAAAAGTTATTTTATTATAAGAAGTACTCCAATGTAATATTTCCTTTCGTAAAATAGTCTTTTCCTTTTCGTTTACACTATTTACTTTACACTGTCTGAAAGTCATGTCAATGTTTTTAAATACAGATATAATTTCATTCAAGTAATTGTTTTCAAATTCAAACCGCATTTGGGTAATTATTTATTTTAAGGATAAAAGCCACGGACAAAATTGCATTGAAGTGAACATTTTATGTTTACGAAGTTGTAAACCTATTACAAGATAATCATAGCAAAATCCCGATGTCTCGTTTGGAAAGCAAAAGTATTTTAATCATTCAAATGAATTACGGTTTTCATTTTTTAAAGTAAAGGAATGATTTGAGGTAGATTTACATATATATGGCACGCTTTAATTTTCGACATACAAAAATTAAATGCAACAATTAAATTTTTTTCATTACACTTTCACATTCTTATGTAAACACATCTTAAGTCACTTTCTAGAAGAAAAGTTAAAAAAATATTCATTGCTTGTCAATAACATTTTTTCACTCTCTAAATAATTTACCTCCAAATATACTACAGTTTCGACAAAGTAAACAATGAGAGGTTCAGTACATTAGCATATGATAGATCAAGTATTTAATTTATGCTCAAAGTATCATTTCAATAATAAATTATTCTTATTCATTTTCTTATTTCTTTTATAGATTAACTATTTCAAACACTATATATTCATTTGGTAGTTTATTTAAATTTTCAAAATCTGATTTTTCATTCTATAAGTTACTTCGTGCGCTCAATGTTTAAACGAATATCTTTATTTATATTTTTGTTTTACATAATGTATTTTGCTAAAAGTATCGTTGCTTAACAAACAACATCATTTATCTCAATTTTGTAAATTTTAGAGAATGGTTTGCTTTGAATTTATGAACAGTGAAAATTTTCTGTTTGACTGCTTTGCTATAATTTCTGACATTCTAACACGAGAAACAAGCTAATTAATTCACATTTAAGGAAGTGTAATTTCTGCATATTTTACAACAGTAAAGTTTTTTTTTCAAATTTTATAACTAGCAGATATGTTATTCTTCGAATTCAACGGATGTATGACAATAACTAACTTACATTTTAAAAGAAAAACTTGAAAAATTTGATTTAGAATTTTTTTTGAATATAACTTTATTATAAATACTGTTCTATTACCTCCTCTCAATTCACAACAATACAATTTTATATAATCAGTATATGAGTTCTTTGATTTAATGCTGGGAGATCTAAAAAATGCATATCCTTTCTAAAAAATATGTAACTGACAGCTAGATACTTCAATAACTTTGCTACTTTAGGATTTATCAAGAATCACACTGTCAAAAAAAATTTTTTGTGTGAAATTCAGAAACTTCTTTTGAGGGCTGCAATAGAAACTTCATGAAAATTTTAATTATACATTAAATCATTGTTTAAATAAATAAATAATATATGTATGTATTCATCTCGGTATTTGGAGCCATCATTAAATATTTAGTTTTGAAATACATTCGAGCCAAAATTGTTCATTTCTAGTTTCATTTGATGCCTTATACTTTAGGAATTCAATTTAAGTGAAAAATTTGATTAAGAAAAAATTTTCTGTGTGAAATTTGAAAACTTTAGCACGGGATTAAAATTAGTAAAAAGATAATTTCGAAAAAATCACAAAACCCATTTATCGACTATTTTGAAAATTTTGGTCAATTTCAAGCCCTTGGTTGGGTCCTATAAACTATTCTTCAGAAAATTTTTATATTAATTCAACATACAAAAGGCACTATGTTAGGTAAGGAAAAATTACGGAAAGAGCATTTAATTAATAAAATCTGGTAAATTATAAATAAAAACTTTCAGCATGTTGTGTAGGAAAATCATAAAAGAAAGGGAAATGCAGAAATGAGCAACAAATTTTTCAAAAATAAAAGTTGAAAATGTTTTGTAATTTTAAATATATATTAAAATGCCATTATTTATAGAGTAACATTTTTGATATATGACAGAAATGTCTAACTAGTTAAATAAACCAATACATGAATTTAAATAAACTAAATTAAACTCATATAAGATTATTTTGTGTTTTTTAGTATATATATTCTTAATTACTACAAACTTAATTTTTCTTGCAAAGTATTCTCATTCGTATAGTATTGTTATAACGCCAATTAAGGTTCGTTAACTGTACTTTAAAATATTAAAATACTTTAAATAAGACAAATGAATCATGTCTGAATTGTTTACAATGAAAAAAAATCATCAAACTCAGAAATAACGTTTTTTCAAAATTACTAGAAGAAAAACGGAAATGACGTAACGTAACGAACATTAGAACCATTCCTACATGATATCTTTCCGCTTTTTTATCAAACTATTTTTCGATCTGATATTCTTATTAAATATTCTTCATGTTCTTAAAAAAAACTCCCAATTGCATCGCTTTTCAGGCTAATTGGAAACATTTATGCTAAACTCTACAAATAAACCTGACGAACAAAAATAGTTATATAAATTATAATAGCTTCCCTTAACGTTCAACAGATGGCAGCGTCAGAATGTAAACAAATCCACTAAATCTGTCGGACATAGTTGGTATTCGAAAGCTGGACGATCGCTCGTAATTTATTCCTACTAAACGGTTTTAATCAAGTATGCATTGACTTACCTTTTTCTAACATTTACTTTTTTTAAATTATTTTATCATTAGAAGTACTTCACCGTAATATTTTCTTTCGTAAAATAGTATTTTATTTTTCTTTTACCCTAGTTACTTTGCATTGTCTAAAAGCCATGTTAATGTTTTGAAACAGGGATATAATTACATTCAACTAATTGTTTTCAAATTCAAACCGCATTTGGGTATTAATTTATTTTAAGAATCAAAGACACGGGTAAAATTGCATTGATATGAAAATTATATGGTTACAAAGTTGTTTACCTATTACAAGGTAGCCATAGTACAACCCTGATGTCTCTTTTGTAAAGCACGGGTATTTTAATCATTCAAATGCATAACGGTTTTCATTTTTTAAAGTAAAGAAATGATTTGATGTGTATATATATATTTTGATATTCTGAAATAATATGTGCAGGTAAATAGAAATCAGTTACTAATTATCAATCGGCACGCTTTAATTTTCGACATACAAAAATTAAATGCAACAGTTAAATTTTTTCATTAAACTTTCACATTCTTATGTAAACACATCTTAAGTCACTTTGCTAGAAGAAAAGTTAAAAAAAAATATTCATTACTTGTCAATAACATATTTTCACTCTCTAAGTAATTTACCTCCAAATAAATATACTACAGTTTCGACAAAGTAAACAATGAGAGGTTTAGTACATTAGCATATATTAGATCAAGTATTTAATTTATGCTAAAAGCATCATTTCAATAATAAATTATTCTTACTCATTTTCTTATATCTTTCAGGGTTAATTTTTCAAACACTATAGATTCGTTTGATATTTTATTTAGATTTTCTAAATCTGAATCACACACAGCGTTTTTAATTCTATATTTCAAGATTATGCGTGTTCGATAAGTTAATTTGTATGCTCAATGTTTAAAAGAATATATTTATTTATGTTTTTGTTTTACGTAATGTATTTTGATTTTTTTTTTCATTTATCTCAATTTTGCAAATTTTAGAGAAGGAAGTAACCAATAATGAACATTGTTCATATGATTTCTGGTATAAACATGCGGTCATAGGCTGGTTACACACACAGCGTTTTTTTCCCGCTGCGGATATTTTACCGTTACCGCTCATAGAAATCGAAGGTTTACACACACGACGGTAAAAATTTCCGTTGCCGTCGTTTGATATTTTATTTAGATTTTTTAAATCTGATTTTTAATTCTATATTTCAAGGGTATGCATGTTCGATAAATTAATTCGCATGCTCAATGTTTAAACGAATATCTTTATTTATGTTTTTGTTTTACATAATGTATTTTGATCTATTTTCATTTATCGTCGCTTAAAAAGCCACATCATATATCTCAATTTTGCAAATTTTAGAGCAGGAAGATACAACCAATAACGAACATTGCTCTTACGATTTCTGGTATAAACATGCGGTCATATATTCATACCAGATGAGAAAAAAAAAATCGGCATATGTTGAGAAAAATTTATTTACTTCCAAATATTTCAAAATTTAGATTCGTGGTGCTGCATATGATGAAATATTATGATATGTTTTTATGTAAGCTTTATAACGCACGTTACGATGCTTTATTACGTTTTTACGTAATGTAATTTCTTAACATTATAATTGCTTTTTAAAGTTTATTTAAAGCTATTTTGAATTTGGTATTTTATTATTATTTTTATAACATCTTTTTTTTTTTCTTCTGCCATTTATTATGACCATTTTTATAAAATATAGATAACGTTTTGAATCAAGCGTAAGTTAGAAATAATTTTTGATTTCTTAGCATTTCCATTAATTAACAAGGGGTAAAATTTTGTTTTAATTTATCTAATTATTAGGCAACTTTTCGAAACATGCTTACAGTGTTATCTGTTAGTTTAGCTATAATTTAAAACACATTTTGAAGAAGAAGGAGTGCTATTATAGAGTGCATCTTGTAATTTTGAACCATGATCAGATGGCGAGAATAGCACCTGAATCCCTATTAGAAATTGAAGTTTAAATTTATCAAGAAACCAACCATAAAACTATCTCGATTACAATTAAAGATGTAACAATTTAAACAAACTTACTTATCGGTCCTCAAGTGATAAAATAATGGTAATATAGCGGGTTAGTTACTGCCGATGAATGAGGAAATCTTTGCCTCAGAAAAAAAACTTGCAAATCATAACACGTGCGAAGCGGGAGATGAAGTGCATAGCATATCAATCAAAAGTTTTTTTAGTATCCCGAGTTTGTTTCAACTGTTTTTGTTTATTAAAAGCACGAAATCGAAAAATATCTGCATGAGCGTTTTTCCTTTGAATTTTACTTATTAATTAATTAAACTTTCCGTAGATAAATACGCAAGTCTTACTTTTTTCTATCTATGATTTTTTTTTCTTTCTCTCTTTATTTCTTTGAAATAAAAAAAAATTAAGAAACATTTTAATTGAATACATACTGATTTATAAAATAAATGAGGATAGTATATCAAGGTTTCTTAAACTATGATACATTGTCTACTTTTGGGTGGTACAATTTCTGCATAGAAGATTTAATTGAATATTATATTGTGCTCCTTTTAGCATTTCGAATTTATCTTTATAATTTAATATTTATATCTTTTTTATGATTGAAAATCTTTATAACTGAATGCGTTTTTAATTTCACAGATTTAAGTTTGTGCTCCATAGTTGAATATTTTCAGTTAAGCATTTCGGATATAAGATCAACGGAAACGTGGACATTCCTCGAAATTTCGATGTCGTATTTTATTGCGATTACTACATTTTCTCCTTGAATATTTCCTATATATTCGTAAAGAGAAAGAAAAAAAGTATATTATTATAGAAATAAATAAAATAAATGCGTGGATTTTTTTTCACTGGTTTGGAAAAGAAATATTTATAAAGAAAATTAACGTTAACTAATAAATTTAGAGTAATAAATTAAGTATCCGAAAAAATAACTGCAAGCAACATGTTTTAAGTCATTAAAGAACTGAAAGTAAAATCCAGAATGAATAAAAATAATATTGGTTTTAATACGAAGATTTAGTCATCAAAAATTGAAAAATAATCAGCTTTTCAGTATAAATAAAAAAAAATTCAATAGTTTGAACTGGGGGGGGGGGACCCTTCTGACAAATTATAAAACTGAATTGTACGAATGTTACTTGAAACGAAATACTAATTCATTTTATAGCACCGAAAATAACAGGTTTCTTTTTTATCCAAAAATTAAATCAGAAAAGAAAAACTGAAAGTATAAAAAGATTTTATAAATTATTGCTTTATAATCATTCACTGTATATACAGTTTTCAAAAAATAACTAATTAATAAGTTGAAGTTATATTAAATACTAGGAACTTTGTGGAATTCAGTACTTTTACACTAATACTTTTCTCGTGCTTTCGAATTTGATTTTGAAATCGATAGAGTTTAACATTTATTCAAAATTAAACATGAAAAGGACAATTTCTGAAACAGTCGGAAGAATTATTTAACCATTGACGAAAAGAAGACGGATTTTCTACCAGGGCTGGTTAAAATTCCGATAACAGTTATTGAAATAATGATACAATATATAATAATTATTACGGAATTCTAAAAGTTTATTCTTGCGTTTTATTTAAGTGTAAATAAATCAGTTCAACGTTTTTATCGAAAATAAAAAAATGCCAATATTTTTTCTTTCTTTTTTATTCTGAAAATAGAGCAACTGTATTCATTCGTTCGCAGGAAAAAATTTTTTCCTCACATTTCATGTATTTGCAGGTGCTAAGAAATGGACGGAAATATGGTTTCGAATGTTTCCAGTGAAGAAAAGAATAATCAAGAAATTGTTTTAGAGCATGCAAATGAATCATCTGTTATCTACGACGATGACAAGGAAGAAACATTTAGTTCTGAAAGATTCGAAGGTGGAATTATGCGTGGGTAATGTATATGCATTGTTATTATTGTTATATACATTGTTAAATTCATTGTTATTGTTATTATAAGTGAGGATAGGTAACTCATTAAATACCTAAAAGAGAAAAGTGTGAATTCGAAATTTTTCTCCAATAAATAATTTCAAAAATATTATTTTTGTAGTAAAATATACTAAAAATAAAACAATAAATAAAAAGATACTTTAAGCTATACCATTACTTTATATGGCGGAATAATCGGTAATTCATGAATTTATACAAGCTTTCTTAGAAGGAAATAGAAGAAAACTTTAAAAAAAATCATAACTATACATTTTCTAATTTGTTAATTATCGAATTTTGGATAAGTTTTAATAAGGTTTTGGATACGGATTCTGAAGAAATATAAATTTTTACGATGTACCGTGAATATAATTCCATAAATATAAATTCCATACTAATTAATCAATGAAATAAAGATCAGACATTGTTATACAATATATAAAAGATCCAAAAGAAAGCATTTTAAGGATTGAAACAATCAATAATTATTTAAAATTAGAAAAGTATGCTAGTAGAAATTTAAAAAAAAAAAAATGAAAAATAGTTTTTATGTTGTTTTCTTTAACTTGATTTGTTTCATGTTAGCAAAGATGACATTATGTAATCGATTTCTCATTCACTTATTAATTTGATAGATCTGAAGAACAGAATTATGAAAATGATGATTTATTGTATGCAGATGAATTAATTGTTGTCCATGACGACGAAAGAGAAGAAGATTTTGGAAGATTGGATGGTGAAATGATGCAAGGGTAATGTGTATATATTGTTAATATTGTATAAGTTATTTATAAGTCAGGATAAGTAACTCATTAAATACCTAAAAGAGAAAAGGGTAAATTCGAAATTTTTGCCCAATAAATAATTTCAAAAATATTCAACCATTCTTTATAGATCATATATTAAAAATTATACAATATATAACAAAATCCGAAAGAAAGCATTTCATCCAAGGAAACAACCAACAATTATTTACATTCGCAATGAGTAGTGCTTTTTAGGGCTGAATTTGAGACGATTTACTTCAAGAATTTATACTATTAATAAATTATAAAGCAAAAACTAAAAAGAAGGAAACAATTAAAAACTATTTTTTTTAGTATACTGTGAATATACTATTTTAAAGTGCATTTGACAATACTGAATTCATTAAAATGTAAGACATATGACATCTTATCATAAATTTCGGAAGTTAATTTTGTATAATTTATTAGAAATTGTGTTTTTAAATTAGTATAGCTAGTTTCAAAAGATACTCGTATATAAGAAATTTCGCCCCACAAAGTAAACATTTCCTAAACGCACTGAAAGAGAAACAATTAAATTTAAGAAATACAATAAATTATAAAAATATATTACATGAAATAAGAATCAGCAAATTTAATGAAAACTTAAGCTCATTAATGATAAAAAAACCCATTTGACGCATAATTACTTATAAAACCATGCCAATAAAATAAATTTAAATGAAGGAATAGTTCTTAATCTTTAAAGAAAAACTGAGGCAACAAAGGATATAACTGAAACTGGGTTTTAAAAACTGATCTAAAAATATATTACACGAAATAACCAATAATAGTTTTGATTTTGAACAATATGCAAATAAAAGCCAAATTAAGAAATGAATTTAAATATATATACTAGACAGATGTTAAACTAATTTGCTACTTTTTTTTTTTTTTAAATCTTCTGTGTAATTTTACTTTCCAATATGATTAAGACAAAAAATAAATTTTTACTTTTGATCTAAAAAAAAAATATATATTTTGTTGAATCTTTTTTTCTTTTGGAGAATTCTTTAATTGTTTTTTCAAGACAAATCTCAATACAATTGAACATTACAGAATTCATCATTTCTTCATTGCCTTTCTAGACCCAATTTTAAATAATTAAAAAAAAAAATTTTTTTTGATAAATACACATCATACGACAAATTAATTCACTGTTTCTAATCAATTTTAAATCTTACCATTTCAGAAACTTGCCACTTTTTGCGGTTCCTGATAGAGAACATGTAATAATCTGGACCACCTTCGTAGGATTAATAATGATTGCAGTGTTCCTGGCCTTTAAAATGAGATTTGTACCTCAGTAAATATGATTTTTTATGTTATTGTCGATTCTACAGTGTTTTTATGATATCACATTTCTATAATATATACGTGGATTAACCAAAAACTGCAATATTTATTTATTTTAAATCCTTTTTTTGTATATAACTACCATAAATTATACTTCGGCAACGTGTGCTTCGATTCAAACTACTTCTTAATAGGATTTCCAATTTTTAAATTAGTATAAGGTAAATCTCATGTATTACTCATGAATAAAAATTTGCTATTCTTCTGAGGACATTTATATTATTGTTCAATGAAGAAACTGACCACTACATGCCATCTTTCTGCTTTTGAAAGCTAAAGACCTTCATTTCCAAACCGATTACAAATTTATGTTAATTTATATAATAGATTACAGAGAACTGCAAGTTCAAAATGTTTAAATAACTACAAATAATATGAAGGGTAATTACACTAATTAGGTTATTTAAGAGCAATATGAAATTAATTAATGAAACTAGGTGATTTATATTTTAAGATCTGATATCTTATATTTATTAAATATTTTAAGCTAAAATATATCAATTCATGTTAGAACTTTTGGTTTAATACTTTATTCGTAGACAGATATTCCTAAAATTCTTAGAATAACTACTTATACTGAATTACATAATATGTTCGTTATGAATGGAAAATCTATTTACTAGCTTTGAATACTTACAATGTTTAGCAAGCAGATAAAATAATTGCTTTGTCTAAGTTGATATACATAAACAGATATAAAAATGAAGAGTGCTAGTTCAGGATAAACAGAATGACCATAATAAAGTGAATGCGAATAGATTTATTTCATCTTTGTTCTGTTTTTTCCTACTCATCTTTACAAGTCTACACTGAAATTATATCTCTGTCTTTAAACTAATGTGTTAATAAAATAGCATGTTTTGCATATTCTTTTCTTTAAAATCAAAATTACAAAGCATCACACCATGATAGAATTTATAACATGGTTTATAGTCATAACTTACACCACTAATTTTGATTTTTTCTTTTTTTTTAGTGTTCAGATTTAAATACGAAGGATTAAGTTTGTAATGAAATATTTTATAGAAAAATTCTCCCCTACTTTAATGTAGAAAAATATTTCTGTTCCTTAAGTTAATGTCTAATGATTCTATTGCTGCATTTATTATAAATAACCAGATTTAAATATTACTCAAACAGTGAAACTGAGTTAGTGATTTAAAAATAAGTCAAAAAATGCATTTAATTCTGTAGGGAAAATATAATCAAAATCTATTTTATCATTCACATAACTTTTAAAATACTAACAACGTAATTTTCAAAATGAAATGATACTATTTTGTTTCTAGTTTGCTTTAATGAAGTTAATTAATATATTTTCTTCTTACCCTTTTTAGCGATGCCTTGATTTACGAAGAAGATTCAACGTTCGAGATCTCTAAGAAGTTTTTTTTCAAGGGACCATTTTATTAAATAGTAAAATTATAAGTGAATTAGAAACGTGTTTTATTACATTTTTCATTTGTAAAAAAAGCTGCCATCAAGCATAAAACTGACACCCAGTAATACCAACATTTCTTTTAAATTAGGCGCAATACAAATTTTATGTACAATAAAAAATTTTCATCAGCTATAAAATGAACTTGTAATTTTTGCAACATCCATTAAGTGTGATACAATTAAATGTTTTTCAGTATTTGTTTTCCATGTTCTTTTCATTTTCAAATCTTCTCTTAAAATACCAATTTTTAATGCTGACAAACATTAGACACCTACGACTACTTGGAAAATAATGTAATAAAATTTATTTTGATTTTTTTAAAAATAAAAAGCATTAGAAAACAATTTCAGTATGATTGCCTTTATGTTACAATTTTTTACTCTTGCATCATTTGATTGTAAATAAAAATTGATGTTTAGCATTGATGTGTAAGGATTGTATTAAACTTTTCAGGAAGTATTTTTAGATTTTTTTTTTTTAATTTTTTTCTAAAACATCAGTTTTCAGTTTCTTTAAATATCAGACATTATTAGCTTCCTCAAATATAATGAAATTTGTTTGGATTTTTATAATATATGGAGATTAATTCAATTTTATCAGTACTATAACAGCCTTTATTTCAATTAAAACTATTAAAAATATTAGCCTGGCTTTTTTCAAAATAATGTAAATTTTTAATACACATAATATTAAATTTATTGAATGTTGTATTTCAAATGAATATTTTAAGAATATTTTTATTTAATTATCACATGTGTTGAAAATTTTCATTAAACATATCAAATGAAATAATTTGGAATACAAGATAATACAGTTATTTTAAAGCACAAGAAATAACCATTATGGTTCAATCAATTAATAATTAATATTTTGATATTTATTGTAGCATTTGAGAATAATAACTTCTGTTTGACTGCAACTATTAACTGCATTAAAAATCTCTTTTTATTCATATCAATAAATTGTTTTGCCATTATGTTTAATAATTTAGTAATTTTGAAAGTAAAAAAACTTGGGGAAAATTTATACAACATAAAAAAATCACTTTTTAAATTTACTTCATTGACAATCCTATTGCTAACATTTCATACATAATATATCCAATTAATACTTTCTTTCGCAGTTTGCTCCATATATAACTTCTATGTTAAAATTGAAACTATTTAACTGATAATATTTTGAGGTAAAACTTGCTCATGCATCAATCTTTAATCTCAAGACACACACATAAAAAAAAAAAAAGGAATTAATTTGCATCTAATAGGCATATTGTTGTTTAAAAATAGTCAAATCTGATTTGCGTTTTCTATATGAAATGCAATCTAAGTAACATTTTACTTTTAAATTGTATTTTATTTTACATATGAATATATAAGATTGACATTAATAAACTCTGTGCACATCATTATTATATTCCATAATTATTATGGAATCAATAAATTTAATTAAATATAATTACGGTAAAATTTAATAGCACTGATTAAAATATTTTTTTAGTATTTGTAGATATCTAAGGGGAAAAAAGGAAATTTTATTTATAAAAAAATTTCTTTTGAAATGTTGATCTTGATTTCTTCCAAGCATTAGATATCCATGATGGAAAGTAATATAATGATATTTATCTTGATTTTCTTAAAGAATAGCAAGCATTTAGAAAATAGTTCCAGTTTGATTACCTGTGTGTTGAAAATTTTTACACTCTTTAAAATCATTTATGAAATTATTTAAAAGCCGTTACTTCTTATAGATATAAATAAAAAATGATATTAAATTTTTTTATGCAGCATTCCTTGATTTTTGTTTGTTTTCCATTGGAGTTTTTTGCAGTGCAAATGGAAAATTTCGGCGATGCCTTTGTTTGTTTAGTTATGAGTAAAAATGTTTCATAATAATCATTTCAGTAAATGTGCTTATATTTATAGATGAAACAAATTTAAAATTAATTAAAAATTTCTCTTCAGTTGTGAGTTTTCATTCTTTTGATATATTATCAACAGATTCACCAAATATTTATATGATTAATATTGCCAGCATTAATTAAAAATTGCTATTTAAAATATCAAAATTTAAACAATTTTGATTACCTTAGATTTAAGTCTTGTTTATTGTAATTGTATGATGTAAATTAGAATATTATTTTACATTCACTTTTCATAGAAGCTTCTTTTCAAAAAAACCCTTGGCAGTCTTTTTTTTTTTTTTTTTTTTTTTGAAAATTTCTTTTAAAATGTTATATTCCATTTCACTTAAAAATTATGCATCTAAGTTTACTTCAAAAGTTACATGCTGAAATTTCTCTTACCATTTTGAAGAAATAGAATACATTATAAAACAGTTCCAATTTTATTCATTTTGTATAAAAACCTTTAAAAAAAATTTTGTCTTTCATATAAATGCATTAAAAATATCAGTCTAATTTTCTAAAGAACTACAATATTTATAAAATAAATTATGATATGTTACATTTATATTGTTAACTGTTGGGTTTTTAAGTCAATGTATGTTTTTGGAATCGATTTTTTATGATTGTCAAATGTGTTGAAAGCAACAGATTAATTCATATGCGATTTAGTAGATATTCAGGTATATATTATAAAGCGTCACAAATAACTATTATTTCAAATAAGCAAAAATTAGTGTTTCGAAAATATTTTTACAAAATATTTTTTTGCTACAAAACTTTCTGAAAAATTATATTTCCTTCAAGCATCAGATTTGTAAGACAGCATGAAAGGTGAAGTAATGACATTCATCTTTATTTTTTCAAAAATTGAAAGGCATTACAAAACAGTCTTAGCTTGAACACTTTTGTGTTAAAATCTTGGTAATTTCTGTCATTTATAATGTTAATTAAAACTTAATGCTTAAATAAAATTGCACAAAACTTGGTTCGGGTTTTGGAATTTTTAAAAAATATCAGTGTTTATTGCCTTAAAATATTAAATATTATCAAGTTTTTCAAATGTAGAGTAATCTGTCAAATTATTCTTATATATACTCTAACTTATTTTTATAACTTTTGTATCAGATAAAAATGTGTTAAAATATGAAAATAATTCCTAAAGGAAGACATACTCTCGTACTCTCCTTACATGGGTAATATTATTTTATAATATGTTTTATTTTAAAATCAATGTCTTTATTAAGAATTAATCTTGTTTGAGTGTCATTTGTTGCAAATTATATATACTAAATTATTGAAGTAAATGAAACATGACACAGCTTATATATTACAAAGCACTTAGTATAATTATTGTAATTAATTGAATAAAGCAACAATTAATTGTTTTAATGTTATCCTAATAAGAAATTCATACAAACAAGTTATTGACAAAAAATAATAAATGAATCAGAAATTTTACACAATTATTATATGCTTACATATTTTTTAAAGATGATTTTAAAAACATAACTAACATTTCTCTAACTTCAGCAACACATTCTATAAGATAAAGAATTCAATTTCTTTAATTCAGCACAAGAGGGCCTAAATAATATGAATGATAAAAATAATTTTTCCTTGAATGTAAGGATTAATATAGAATATCTGGACATTAAAGAATATTTAAGCAGATTATTAGTCTCTACATGAATTTAGTTTTAAATAATTCAAGGTTTAAAATTTTGAGAAGTGAAAATGTAAATAATACAATTTATTAAAAATATGTAGATAATGAATAGAAATTTCATTAATTGCAATATGCTAAAAAACTTCTAATTGAACTAATGATTAATTGCTATAGAAATATTAATTCAACAAAAAGCATGATTAAATTCAGATGTGGGAAAGGAAAAACAGTAAATTATTGTTAAATGAAAGAAATGGTCATTCAGAGATATATCAGAAATTACTGAATATTTTAATGCATGCAAGAAATGGTAGGTGATAGTTGTTGAAATTAATTTAAACTAGAGG
Source organism: Argiope bruennichi (assembly GCF_947563725.1). Taxonomy (NCBI): domain Eukaryota; kingdom Metazoa; phylum Arthropoda; class Arachnida; order Araneae; family Araneidae; genus Argiope; species Argiope bruennichi. The sequence goes on from NC_079162.1 coordinate 64,613,271, forward strand.
CTAATTCCCTCTGTAGAAACTGCTGATGAAGGTCATGTCAACTATGAGGAAAAGCATTCTTAGGAGAAACATCATGCATCATCTTCTTTTCATTTCTAAAATTTATATACATACTTCTACAACTAATTTTATAAAACAGGCCAAAGATAAAAATTCTTTCAGCATTCAATGAAAAAGCCTACTGCTGAAAAGAACTGTTTTAACTGAGGATGATTTGATTTAGTGTCTCTTTCTGCAATTATTTATTCATAAAATTCTGAAAAGAAAGTAACTAAAAAACTATTTATTTTTGAACCAAAACTGAAGCAGTGGGCACAATGACAAATAGCTGCAAAAATTAAGTGCATTTAAACACTTAAGCCTCCCCCACAAAAAGTAAGCACCTTTGTACATGTATGGATATGTAAACCTACATATTTTCTAAGCAGAGGATGCTTTCTGTTTTATAATAATTCATAGTTTTTATTAAAAAATATATGTTTTTTTAATTAATTTTAAATTTTAATACTTATTTCTTTATTTGTACAATGCCTTCTATTGTAAAACAAACAATGCCTTTTTGACTTCAACAAAAACAAAAATTATCATTTACATCTGAAATCGAATTCATTATGAGGAAATTTGAAAGTATTTTCTTTTTCTTTTTATTGCACCAATTCATCTATTATCTTTTTTGAAAATTGATTTTTTTTTAAAACTCATGTGACAGATTTGACTTTAATATGTTCATAAGCATAATAGAATCAATATGTTTATTCAAATATTTGCAAGATAAAATTTGAAAGCATTTATTAAAATATTTTCAATATTTGTTCTCCATGAATTTCCAATATAGTTTTGATCATTCCTAATTGGTAAAATACAGTTACTGAAATATTTTTGCTTCAAAAAAATGAATTCTTGCAACAAGAAAATTTGTTTCTAATATCAAGCATGTTTTTAAAAAGAAACTAGGATGCTAATATTAAGTTTCAAATACAATCAAATAAAATATTCTGTGTATCTTAGAATGTATGTGCAATGAATATTTTAAAAATAAAACCTACAAACAGGTATCAAATTAGAAATAAAAAAGGTTTCAGGCAAACTACATAGAAGGTGTGTTCTTGTATTTACCAAGAATTATTTTTAATGTTTTCTATTATTTAACAAAATTTTTAAGGTAATTAAATTATTGAATCAATAATCCTTGATGAATATTTTCTTTAATTTTCTATCGAGATGTATCAAAATCAAAGTAACTGATTATAATTCATATTACATATTAAAGCATTTCAATTCTTAAACTATTGATATGATGTGTCTACAAACAATTATAACAGCTAGTGTAAGTGAGGGGGGAAAATAATGAGGTCAAGTTCAATTAAGATATTAACATTCCATTTTAATGCAACACAAGAGGTACTTTTAGGATGATCCCTTTAATTCTGGACTGTAATCAGATGAAGTGTGCGACTTAAGAACTGTCAATTGACTTTTCATATTTCCATACCACTCTTGTGTTAGAACGTTTGATGAAAAAGGTTTGATTTTATTAACACCAGGACTATATACATGATGAATCTTTCAGTTCCATACAGTTCAGTAATTCTAAAAATAAAAAAAATGAGAAAGCAAGGAGTAGAGATAAGAATGGTAATAATTATCCAGCAAAGGCATGTTAATAACTAATATTTTTTTTACTATTTATTGATTTTTCTTAGTCCTTTCAGTTCATCGGTTCACTTAAACTACTCATTTCAGAGTAATTAGGCAATAGAAAATTTCAATTTGATTTTTCATATTTTCATAAAAATTATTTTTCCATCAATATAAAGTATATTTTTACATCCTTACCTCATTGAATGTAATGCCAAAAGAGTGTAAGTATCTGGCTTGTTTTATACACCATAAATTCAAATTAAAATAAACAGGGTGCATAGTGAGAAACAGCTGCAAAAATTAAGTACTTTTAAGCAGCTTAGCCCCCAAAATTAAGCATTTTTGTGAAGTATGCATAAGTAAACAATATTTTCTAAGCATTCTGTTTTATAATAATGCATAGTTTTTATTGACAAAATTTATTACAAATTAATTTTAAATGGCTATTTTTTAAAATTTTAATATTCATTTCTGTATTTGCATAACATCTTCTATTATAAAATTATGTCATTTTGAATCTGACTAAAGCAGAAAAATAGGGGTGTTATTATTACCAAATTACCTATTAATACCAAAAAAATTAAGTCAACTTTTATAAGATTAACAATAAAGATATGTGAGCTTTTTTAACATTTCTTAAAATTAAAATAAAATATCAGATAAATACAACATTTCTGAAAATGTCGATAGCGATGCAGTAGCTCAGCATAACCACAAATTTTGTATTTGATTTTTATATAAGCAACAACAATTAAGATCCAACATGGCTGGGATAGAAAGAGTAAATCTCTCCCTGCACCGACACAATCTATTAAGTAATTTTATTTGCAATCTTATAAAGATTAAAAACTAAAGCATTCCTATGACTATCATCACACGACTGGCAAAACTGCCATGAAATTGACAACAAAACAATGCCATGTTCTAAATAAATTTTTTAAATCAATTTTAATAGAAAATAATAGCAGCGTTCACAAATGATCAGACTAAAAGGAAATTGTCTTATAGCCTCTTATTTCTAAAGTGTAATAAAAGTCTTTTTTGAACGTTTACTGTTTCTAAAATTTAATGAAAACCTGCTTTTTAATCTATAAGAAAAAAATTCTAACTTAAAAAAAATTACAGAAGAAACATTATATATATTTTACGAAGAAATGAAAATGCTTTAACAAGTTCTAGTTTTAATAAATGACGGAAACAAATTAATAAAGTAAAAAAAAAAAAAAAATCAGCTCTGCAGTTAGAAGCAAAATGGAAATAAATCAGCAGAGCATCTCCCCAAAACTTTCTCACATATTGTCAGGAAATGCCTTGTGTGGCACTGGCGTATAATAGTTACGGAACATTAACACTATGAGTGAATTAAATATTTTTATTGATTCTATCTATCGTGTGATCGTTGGCAAGTGTTTTAGGATTAATCTGTGGCACGCGTTTGAAAGTATCCTATAAACCGAATTTGAGTTTTAGACGCATTCTTTCTAATTGATTAAAACAAAAATTTGACTCAAAAGTACACTTGTAGTCACAAAATTATGTACCAAATTTGATATATTTAAGTCACTACATTTTTGAGTTATCGTGTTTACATATTTCTGAAAGTACAGACCAACATGCGGGGAACCCTAACTAGATTTCGCTCAAAATTTGGCAGATGTTTATACAATAGATATTAAATCTGTGTAGCAAATGTTAACTATCTAGCTCTCTTCGTTTTGCAATTACCATGCTAACTTATATTCGAACAGCCAGACAGATAAACAGATTTCCTCTGAACTGATGTTGCTGAAAACTTGACCGAAATCTACTAGCAATCTAGTTTGATGTGAAAACCATGTACCAAATCTCATCCATCAAGTGCAAAATGTTTTTATGCTATCTTTGTCACAAACAGACATTTTTCGAAAATGTGTTTTCGAATTCAAGAAGGCATGAAACGTGGAGATTCATTAAAATACTCGAGTACGAATCTTTTGACGATTGCAATATTTTCACTAAATTTTGTATACAAGAAAGTAAATATGCCAATTGAGCATTTTTTTAAAAAAGTCTGTATTGGAAACCAGCGTGAGACAATATATCCAACTGCTTCAAAAATTTTTAAGTTTAAATAATAGCAAAGAAAGCATTTTTTTTTTTCACTTTTCTTTTACTACAATTTTAACAGTTGCGGAATAATATGATCCAACGATTTGAAGAAGCAAGATCATTTTGAATTTCATTATAATAAAAATCATTGTTATAAACTGTGTCAAAAGCTAATTTCTCAGAAATTAATTTTAAAAAATTACATTCAACCAAACAAAATTTTTATTTTTCATTATTTATAACCTTTATTTAACCTTAACCTTTATTTTTTAACCGTTAAAAGGTGTTAAAATTTTTATGCGATAATATGCTATGATGTTATGAGGAAAACACAAAAATAACTTCGCAAAGATCATGCTCTTAACTTCAATGGCTTTATGCTGGGCGTTGCTCAGGACAAGACTGATTTTTTTCAGGACTGACTTATTTTTTGACTAATGCTTGACCAATTCAATAAAGTTCCATTTAATAAATTTTTAAAAAAAAATATATAAAAACCTTCCATGAAGCAAAGATACATTTTATATATTATGTCCTTTTATACATCAGATGGATAAACTTTAGTACAATTTAGTATTTCTTAAAAAAGTAAGTTTAGTAATTCCTTATAAACAGAATAGATGGCAGCCGAAAGACTTTCAATGATACATTATGATTCATCGATTTAAAGGCATATTTTTAACATTTGTATTATATATAGAGACACAGATATCGATCGACAGATAATTTCTTCAAAAATTAAAAGTTCAGAAATTATAACAAATAAGGTTTTAACGAAATATCCACGAATAATGAAGAAAATTTGAATAGAACATTTAACTTTTTGAGAACTACTATATTAAAATATCTATAAGCTTAAAAGAAATGATTAAAATTTATTCTCTGACAAAAAATACTTTACACCAGGAGAATTTTTCCTGCCTTTAATTTTCTCCAAAGAGGATGGGATAAAGTTTCCCACCGCTCCTCAACAGAATTGAATAGATCTGCAGACCCCCCCCCCCCGTACCGGCGGTCTTTTGTTATCTTCCATTTATACTGGTAGTGTAAAACAAACTTTCTTTTCCCTTCAAATGCCTTGAACATATATGTACCTGTGATTGCAAGTGAAAGATTTTTCCTCACAAAGCGATTAAATACATGCATTCTCCTATAAGATCTAAGTAAGGCTCCTACCCTCCAACTCGGTTCTATAGAAGGGAAGAGTTTATCAATACATATGTTTATAATTATTCAATACCCCAAAGGAATTAGATATAAACACCTGCTAATGAAAACGAAAGTTCAACGAAAAGCATCATTAACCCACCCATCAACGACCACTATTAATTATCCACACAGAAAAATTACGCGTACTTTCCCTTCCTTATATTCAACAATCCAAGCATGCAAAACATACGAAAGTATGCCATGAGAATTGCGGGGTAAGTTTACGAAAGCCGCAGGAGCCGGTAATCTGAAAAGGCAGTAGGACATCAAAAGAGAAAACGCGGTGCAATTAGTTGAAATAGAAAAGAATGAAAAACAAATAAACTTGGTTTTGCATGATCTATGTGAAATTACAAAAGCAGGAGAATATTTCATAAGTTCCAATAAAAGTGAATTCAAGTATGAAAAAATATGCCCGTTTTTTTATGATTTTCTCTCTCTCTCTCTGTGTGTGTTAAGTGCTTTTATTTTACTGTGATATTAAATATATCAATAATTTTCATTATACATATATTCATTTTAAAATAGCGGTTAATGACAATTTATAGGAAACATATTAAAAATAAGTTATATAAATAAACCTATTAGCCAGATCTTACTCTTTTTTTTTTTTTTTTTTTTCTACTTCTTCAAGTCAGTGCTAAAAGTATTTAAAATGTAGACTGTAAATGATGATCTAGATCTTGCAGATGATGAGATGCAATAAAAGCTGGTCATAGAGGTAATGAAACAGATTTCCAGGAATGACTTGAAACATTGATTCGAAAATGGAAAATTCCTATGGAATCAAAATGGTTATATAGCACCTGTTAATTCTAAAGTTATAATAAATAAATAAAAAAACCATAAAATGATTATTTTCTTTTCACAACTTTATGTAAGAAATTCACACCAGAGAATAATAATGAGAAATATACATAGAAAGCAGTTTTTATCAGTAAATATACTTCTTATGTATAAAGCCAATATAAACCATAATTTTGAAATAAGAATTGAACAGCTGCCAGAGCCACGTCAGCCTTCCGATTTTTAAAAATCAGAGTTTCCAAGAAGCACCACGGGGAGGTGTGGTTGGACTTTGCTTCTCATCTTTAAAAATTAAGCTATATTTTGGAATTTTTCTACAATAACTTAATAAAATCTGATAAAAAGGAATTTGACACCCTAATAAGATTTATAAAATTATGTTTTTAATAATACCATTTAAAGTCCAAGCCATTTTCTTCCTTATTTTAACATATTAAGCTTATTCTGCAACAACACATTTCATTACAATAAAGTTAAAAATTGACTTTACTGTTTCCATCAATAACTGAATGCACAGTTCTCTTCTATTATTAAAAATAAAGCATGAAGATGTTATTTTGTAAATTAAGTGGATTTCATTATAAAACTTGTTTTCATTGAAATTATGCATCGAAAATACCAGTTTCATTAATTACACCAAGAAATTATTTAGTTTAAATATAAAAACTGCAAAAGCAAGCAATGATGAAAAAATTTAGTAGCTTGTTCAATTTTAAACACATTTCCCTCCTCCCCCTATCCTTTAACTAAATGTATGAAAACATATCATTCTGTCAGCTTTGCAATGAATGAAACTTTTAATGTATCTGTGAACAAAATTACAAGGCATTATTACAAGCATTAAATATATAAAGAAATATATTTAGAATTATATTCACAATTGCATTTTTCGTTAGATTTTCATTATTACTGCATTTACAGAGTTATAGATCAGAGACGCCAAGTTTTCAAATTTATATTTCAGTAGTATACACTGAATGAGAAGAAAAGAAGTAATTTCAGATATTGTTCTGTCATAGAGATGTTAAATGCCCTTTAAAGAAACAGGACACAGAAATAAAGAAAATATCACAAAAAGTTAGTAATTATAAAAATTCTAGATTAAGCTGTTTGTAAATTATTCAACATTAGTCAATAAAAGTAAATATCCCAACAATCACAAAAACATTAGAAGTCAAAAGACATCCTAGAAAATGAATATCAACACATTTCTATGGCCTAACATTACAGTAATAGTTTGAGAGTGTTTCATTTAACATCAATGAGATAATCTTTTAATAACAGAGTTAAGCCATGCACACAATGATAAACATTTATAGTATAATACATTTTGTCTAACATTTCACAAAATTAAATGATGGGATTAAAGACTACTTGTAAATTGATTAAAAATAAGCCAATTAAAGAACTAACCACAATCAGATTTGTTTAAAATCTCATTTGTTGTTTATTATATATTTTTGCACCTTTTTTACTATTCTTAAAATAATATAAAAATTACGAAAATACCTTTCTACTTACTCGTATATGAAATATAGAGAAAGTATTGTAATGTTCAAAAAATTCAAGCTCAAGATTTTGATTAATCGCAACATTTTAGACCTCCCAGAATACGAAAAACATATTTTAATCATTATGCCTGCTTGTGACAAAGGCAACTCTAAATTGCTTTGAGCTAAATGGTAGTTATTTCAAATATGGTCTTTACACCAAATTTGCAGATTTCTATTAAATTTTGAGCAAAATCCATTTGCAGAATGTCCGGCTGTCTAAATATCTAGGTATATGTAGATTTCTATCTTCATCAGTACTTGCATTACTACATTCAGAATTTCCTACTTCTAGAAATTCAAGCTCTGAATCGTTTCATGAACAGATTTAAAACCAAAATCCACTGATACATTAAAATCTTTTTCAAATAAGACAGCACATGCCTCCTCAATAGTCCAACCCATAATAATTCATCTTGTTGAATGGTCAAATTCACACACAACCCAATAAATAGCAGGAATGAACAAAAAGAGGGTGGCACCTATATTTGCTTGCATAGAAAAGTTGTACCCTCAACACCATCTACTGAACTATATTCAGGAGGGTTCGCAGAAAATTTATTTCGATCGGAACGTAACAAGTGAGTGGAAACTTTCATTCACAGATTTAATCAGTATGATAACATTTGCAATTTTTATAAATAAACATACAAAATATACTATGCTGACAAAATTACAGAAGGAACCTTTAAAGAATAATCTAAGAATACATTTTTTTAAACACACCCAGAGAAAAAAAAAAATCAGCTGGGACCTCATCTCAGTATTACAAGAGTTAAAAGGATGAAGTAAACAGCTTCAGAAACATTTCATAATCAGCTCAAATGAAAGAATAAAGGAATCGCTTCTTTAAAATTTCTTTCCACTTTCCCTTCAAGGAATCAAACTGCAACATGCTTTAAAATTATGTCTGACGGACGAACATAGATTATCCTCTCATTTCCAGAACGGCAGTTTAGAGAGCTTTGAGAATTTCGAATTAAAACCCAAAATAGCAGGTTTCAGTCGTCTGCTTTCTTTAGAGGAGAGGTTGGTATGAAAAGCGACTACGATGTAAAACATTGTAAAGAGGTGTATATTATTTCTGATTGTTGCAACTTTTCCACGCCCCACTCCTATGTGCTTTAAAGTAGTAGGGATTAGGGAGGCATTCACTAAAGAGGATCTATGCAATTTTTCACATTTTCATTTTCATGTGTCATTAGTGCAAAATAGGAGAGATTTTATGGCTATTAACAAAATTAATTGCATACCCCCAGAGTACACTTTTAACCACGACTGATATATAAAGATAGTGATACATTCTATCACTATCTTCTATCACTATATATATTTTATACAAAAAATACCAGATATTTTCTTCGATATTAAGGTTACTTAAAGAATATAAAAGAAAACTAACTATTGAATTATTGTTGCAGCCAATTCGGAAGGCAATTTTCTCAGGAAATGTAGAGCGAATCTTCTTATTGTGGAAGCATGTCATTTTGGATTCTCAGAATCTTACTCTGTCATCAAAGGGCAGTTGGAATTTTTGATGCTGAGTAGAAAATACCACATTTAAATAGCATTGAAAAATTTAAAAAAAAATTTCAAACTGCTGAGTTCTTTTTCTTTTTCTGTTCTCTCTCTATAGACTGAGTTAAGCCATATAAATATTGAGTTTTTAGTTCAACTGCCATTCAGAAAACTTCTCTTCAGTCATGAATTGTTATTTTTTATTTTTTGTATTTAGGATTAGTTTTTCTGTTATCAGTGTAATTTTTGTATTTAATCACTTGTTGTCCCTTAACTGCGAGCAAAAGAAAACATGAACTCACTAAAGAAGAAATGAAAGCAATTTTACTTGCTTCTGATTAAAGAGAAGGTAATCTGTCAAGAAAAGATGATGGTAGGTTAAAAAAAGATACTTTAACAAATCTTTCATTCATTTTTCAACAAAGAATTAGGACAATGCAGAGTTTATGAAATGTTCAGCATTTAATGATTGGGAAATGACTAGTAATATATATTATATATATATATAGAAGCCAGCTAAGGACATATGTGATAAATGGTGTATTATCTCAAATTGACAAAAGAATATTTTAATAATATTTTTTATGTACTTACTTGTCTAAACTTTTATATCAATGATCTAAAAATGATTTACTTATTATCAAAAATTTGTGCATGCTTAACCCAGGCATAAATTCTTGGAAATATATTAAACTTTTGCTCAAAACTTTTCTTGTCTTAATAATATTATAGAGAACTCCAGAAAGTTTCAGAAATTCAGCTTGAAAAATCAATGAGCATAATGGTTTATACTAAAAAAAAATTTTATATTTAAGATGAACTAAAGTATTTTTTTTTTTTTTAGGCTAAAAGGTGAAGGAAGGTATTTTAATATATTTTTTGATGAATAATGTTTTTCCAAATTTTATCTAAAATTTTTAACATTTTAGTACCAAATGAAACTTAAAAGACATGTTCTCATCTTTTGCCTTGATACAAATAAAATTTTGAAAACATAGTATATGACACATTCTCTTAGTTTAACAAAATTTTAAAAGCTATAATATTTTCAAAGATTACTAAAAATACATTGGAAGATAACGAGGTGTTTGAAAAGCGCATTTTTCCCAAATTCTTTTTCAGTATTTAGTACAAAACAAGAACGTTAGTGTTGTTATATGTTAGAAATATAACGAACATTTTTTAAAAAAATTTAATTACATTTTTTAAAAATCTCTCAAAGTATAATTAATGAAAACGAATAATTTTATGATCAAAAATTAAGCTTTAAAAATTCAATGACCATAATGGTTTATACAAAAGAAAGTCAAATATTGAAGATAATTAAAGTAAAATTCTCAACTGAAAGTATTTTTAAAATGTGTTTTTCCAAAAGAGCCTTTTTTTATTTATACAATAGATTTTGTTATTTCGGTATTAAATGAAGACTTAAAAAATTATCGTGTACAATACTGAACTACTTTAAAAGATAAAAGCACTCTTTTGTTGAACTGTATGACGTATTATTTAATTTTGGCAAAAATTTTTATTAACTTTATAAAAGCTTAGAAAAAATTAGATGAAAAAAAAGGAGATGTTTTTGAAATGGATATTAACATCAATTTTTATTTCAACGGTTTGAAAGCAAACAAATGCTTGGAAGGATAATATGAAACTTTTCAGTAAAAATATGTATCCTCTAAGTTATAATATAAGTTTTAAATGTTTTTATAATAAAAAAAATTGCTTAAAAAATCAACGAGCCGAACGTTCCATGCTAAAAAAAGGAAATATACGAAAGTAAAAGTCTTAGGTCGAAAGGAAATGCAAGCTCTTTGTTGAAAAAACCAAAAGGCAAATTGCTCAAAGTAGAGCGATCAGAGAATCATTACTTCAAACAACCGGCAGCAACTGACCCTCATTTTGGAGGAATCCATGTCTTGCAATGGCTTGCCAGGAAAATCTAGTTATTAAAAGGAATGCCACTTAAAGAGTGCTCAGATGTTAAAGTGTTAAATATCCTAATATTATATATATATATATATATATATATATAACGCTGAAAATTCCCCCATTTTCAATTAACTATAAAAGGAGACTGCATTTATTTAATCTACAACCTTAATGTTATCAGAATGTATGTATATGTCACCTGTTTCTCAAAAAAAAAAAAAAAAAAAATCATAATTATAACATTATCAAGGCATATTTAGAAAGCAAAGCTGCAGATAACATACATTTGACCAAACTTTACTTAAACTGCTCTAAGATAAAATAAAATGAATACAATTTCGGCAGATATAGAATTATGCTCCAGAGGAATAAGAGTAGATAAAGTATAATCAATTTTACAAGAACTTTAAATGACAAAAATGGTGGAATAAAGTTGAACATAAAATCATAAAAATTAAGTTAAAAAATAGTGCTTAATCCTCTAAGCAATGGAAATGTGTTTTTCTGCAAATCAGATCCGCTTTTAAATCAGCACAAATGTCTTATTCTGCTCTCTTCTAATGTCTTCAAGATGGATCTAACCGATTTTTTTTTCCTACTTTGATTTTAATCATTAAAATTAACGAAAACGTCTTTTTTTTTTTTTTTTTTTTTTTTTTGCTTTTACCGTTCCTCACAGCTAATTACAACTTTGATATTGTTAGTTTAGAAAGATTGTAGGTAGTCTGGATGGAACTAATCTGCATGGACTAAGAATCCCTTATCTTGGAAACGATTTCAGAAGGAATGATATTATGTTGAATTCAGAATGGAAGAAAAATTTTATAATTACTTATTTTCAAAAGTAAAGCAAAATGTTTTTGAACCTATTATAAAATATTATGAATAAACTGGATTTCCCAGCCTTTGTATTCAGAGGGAAAAGAGAAAAATAATCAAATCGGCATCGGATTTGATGTAAATAATCTCATTCACCGAGCCTTTCCATTAGTCAGAACAAAACTAAACGACTGCTTAGAATTTCTATAAATTATACTGAATGAAAAGAGTCAGGAATAAATTTCAGTTCCATGCACGAAATTAGAAACAACAAGACGAAAGTGTTGTGATGAAAGATGATTTGGATAGAATAACAATTATTAATCGGAAAATTTTGACCATCTCTAGAGACATGATTGAATTTATTTTGTCACAAGTTCGAATCACAGAACCATGAATGGCCCTGACAGTTCTTCCGTCTTCTTTCATAAAAAACAGAAATGTATTTGAAAAATAAATTACTCATTGAGACTATTGCTGTTTCATAAGTTTAAACTGAGAGGTTCTTACATCCAAATAATTATAAAAGTTAATTAATATATGGTTTAATTGCAACACAGTATATCACAATGACTGTTTAATTGAACAAAAGACCTCTCATTTACATTAGCTCTTTGGCTTCAAAACAGATATAAAAGTTCATATAAATTTAAGAGGGTAAAATAAAAAAAAATTAAAAAGAGAGAGAGAGAGAAAGTGGCAGTCTTGATATTTATTTTTTGAAAATGCTCTATTTTAATTTCATTGATTTTATTTAATTTCAAAGTAATATTTCATAAATCTTTCAATACATTTGTTAAATAAATTTCTTTATTATTGAGCATAAAATGTAAGAGTTTCAATCTTATTCTATTATCATTTTTTATTCTTACTTTCGATGACTGCAATATAAAACGTTGAATTATATTCTGAGATTTCATTTGATGGGTAAAATACATATCTAGAAATACATTTCCTTTATAACAACACAGCACAGAAATTCTTGAAAAAGCTTATCCTAATTTAATCTTTTATTCAGTATTAAAGTAAAAACAATTAATAATCAATTATATGTTAAAATTTTATATAATCAACCGCTGACTCTAATTTATTAAAAAAAAAGTAAATGCTAATTGATTCAAAATATATGCTCTTGAAGTTGTTTCTATTTTCTTTAACTTCATATATTTCCCCTTATAAAATAAAAATCTAAGTTTTGGGGGAGGGCTTGGTTTTAAAAAGATTTTTTAAATTTTAATTTAAGTTTTTGGCAATGAATTTTTACATTTCTATTTGTAAAATTCCTACAAAATGAGTTGTGACATTTTTTTTTTTTTTGACAATAGATCTTGGATTCTCATTTGCAAGTCATACATGAAGTACTGCTTAGTAAAAAAAATTAAGTATTTAATATTGTTCTTTAAAAATTCCAGGAAGATTAAAAAAGAAAATATCATGAGCATATGATTTTATTAAAAATCAAATAAATTGTTAGAAATGCAGACTAATATACATAACATAAAAATACTTAAACATGAATTGCATATATTAATTTAAATTTATAGTTGGTTTGACTAATTAAGTAAATTGTATTATGTTTGTAATGTCAACGAGCTTAAATTTACTTATTGAATTCAGTTAATTTTTGCTACACTGAAAGTATCAATTACTACAAAAAAAAAAAAAAAAAAAAAAAAAGGACGAAAAACATTTTAAAAAGTAGGTGTATCATTGCTTAAAATAAATGTTGACATAAAATGAAAATGAAATTGTTTTGTAGCAAATGAAGAAATGACACTGGGTAGAATGAGTTTCTAAAATAAAAATGAGAATTAATGAAGATTATTCATAATTTTATTAAGTATGATTTGATTAAAAACTAACTGTGCACTGCTTTGTAAATTATAAAGTAGTTGTTTGGTTTTGGTCTTTTTTTTTCTTTTTTTTTTTTTGAGCTAGAGCTATTATTTTGATTATAATGAACTAGACCAAACTGTAAAATTAAATCATGTTAAAAACATATTTCAAATGTGCAAAAAAATCACTGAAATTTTTTTCAAAATTAAAACTGATCAATACTTATATAAGGGAACAATAATAAGATATGTTAATTATTAATAAAGGTTTTAGAAAATTATAATAGAGAATTGAATATTACAATCGTTGCTTTTACTCATAAACTAGGTAAAATTACTATCTTATAAAATGGACGATTAAATACATCTTGATATAAATAATTCATCTACATAAAAAATAATTTCAAATTTAAATCTAAAAATCAAATTATCATAAAGTCATTACAAAATTGACAGGGGAAAAAATTGTTGCAACCATAAGCTGTATCACATTAAAATAATTTAAATCCATGGTGAAATAAAAAATCTGATACTTAAAATGTTTATTTAACTATTGAGGTCACATATTATTCTATCACATCAAAATAATTTAAACCCATGGTGAAATAAAAAATCTGATACTTAAAATGTTTATTTAACTATTGAGGTCACATATTATTCTAATCTTATTTCAATAATTGCATCATTGATTAGAAAATACATGATTTGTTATAACTGATAAAAAAATAACCACATTTAATAGCTAAAGACTCCTTAACTCTTATAATAAAGAGAATTACCATTTGGTAATAAAATGCAATTCAAAATATCTATGACTTTATAAGTTACAAAAAATCTCCTTAATAAATGATAATCTTTTAATAAATATCACATGACAAATCTAAGCCTGAAACAAAAATTACTGCACACATGTCATTCAGAAAATGAAAAGAAACCATAATATTCAAAAGCTATAATATTACTTACTAACTTTCTATTGTTTTAGAACAAAATAAAATTCTTGATAAAAAAAAAGTCTTTCAGGATAAAATGGTCATTTACAGCAGAAGGGGGAAAAAGTTTAAAATATTTGATGAAGGTCTGAAATAAGTCTGATTTAAATTTCAACAATGAAAACTGCTACAATTAATACTCACAGATGTTTTTAAAACTTTTCAAAAAATTGTGGCAAAATACAACAGGAACAGTGAATCGCGAAAAGTTTTCGAAAAGGGAAACAAAATTTTTTTTATCCTGTCTTAAAAATATTTCAAGAAACTTTTAATACATTGTATGTATTTTTATTTTAGTTTTATAAAACACAATAATCCTGTTAGATAGATATTAAGAATTCAAATCAGTTCATTGTGGAAGCAACCTCAAACAATTTTTTTCATATTTTATTTAAAATATTAAATTGTGATATAGTAAATTCTAAAAATAGCTAACATTGTTAACAAATCCAATTGAGCGTCATTGCTTATATATATATCACAAAAGTGCAGTTTAATATTATCGGTAAATTAGATATATCTTTCATAAAAATGACAAGAAAAATTAATCGCTCAAAAAAAGTGTGTCCGTGTGCTTGTAGCAATCCCTAAGACAAACATTTATGTAAATTATAGAAGAGAAGCGTGATTAGTCAATTACAAATTAAATATAAACTCAAAAAATTTAACTAATCAATTCCAGATAAGGATGACGGAATTTTATCATTATAAATTTAACACTGAATTTAGAATTTCCAAAAATTAATGAGCTTGAATTAGTTTATATCTCATAGGTCATGCTCCTTTGTTAGGGATGATGTGGTATCCTGGCAAGGGCAAATATATTTAAATTTTCTTCAAGAATTATGAATTTTACTGTTCACATATTGATAGTCAAGTTCTGGATACTGTTAAGCATAAAAATACTGTTATCACAATCATCTAAATTTTTGAAAATATAAGATATCATAATTTTGATGAATTCTTCTACAGCAAATCACAAGATTTAAAAATCAATCTACAGAATATGCATTCTGTTTCTATAAAGGGACAAGACATATCAAATCTAAAGCATTATTATAACTGCAAAAATACGAAATGAATGTGAAAACCATAATTCCACCACATCATCATTATTTTAAGTAAGCTTTTAAATTGAGTTTAATTTCCATTAAGCTAATTATAAGATTCCAGTAAGATCATGCATGCACACAAACTGTATAATAGCAAGTACTTATGTCTAGACAAGCATTTTCTACTGTCCATTCCTTCACCATACATACAATTTTATTTCTGTACATGTGTGATTTTAATAGAATAATTAGCTTAATGTAAATCCACCTTTAAGTAAATAGATGAACAGTAGGATCATATATTTAATACTAGCCGCCTTTGGCGACCAGCCGGTTCGCCAATCTTAATGTTCGTTAAAATTTTAATAATTAAATATTTTATGCAATTCCAACTTTAATAGATTCTTCAGCAAAATATTTTAAAACTTCAAATTTTGATAGTCATATAATTCACTCATAATATTATAAAGGCCTTCAGTCATAACGTGATATGTATCTCTCTAAATTTCTGTTACCCCTCGTAGAATTTATGCTTTAAATTAAAGTGTAAATGATTAATCTGCAATGAATATAATAATATTTTTTACTGAAACAAAGCATTTTTTTTTAATAATATGATTACTGATAATAGAGTCACTGAGCGTTTAAACTTTATGGGCACTAAAGAATATCTTTCTTAATTTATGTAATATCTCAAGAATTTGTCAACAAAATTTCTCAGATTCATCATGAACAGATCGATTAATTAACAATATTTAATTTTAAATGCATCAAACACTAAGAAAATAAAATAAATCGTTTAAAATAATCGGTCGAAAACAGGTTTAAAAAAACTTTTTAAAAAACGATGTACTTAAAACTATAAGCATATACAAAAAAATATATAACTAACATAAATACAATTTAATTACAAAAGCATGCAACTAATCTAAAAATAAATTAAATCATTGAAAACAGGTTAAAAAAAAACTACTTAAAAAACGATGCATTTAAAACTATAAGCATATACAAAAAATATATAACTAACATAAATATTACAATTTACTTACAAAAGCATGCAACTAACCTAAAAATAATTTAAATCATTCGTTAAATCCTTCATGGTTGTCATGACAACAATTAGAACACAATGCGCATGCGTGAATTTTCTTCCCCAGTTACGGTAACGCAGATGCGTGAATTTTTCTACGCCAGTTGGGGTAACGCTATGCAGATTATACATTTTTAATTTCCTTTATTCTGTGTTATTTTAATTCAAAAGTACTTCAGAATGAATCTGAAACATGGATTAATTAACAATGTTTAATTTTAAATGCATCAAACATTAGGAAAATAAACAGAATCGTTTGAAATAATCCGCAGAAAAATGTTAACCCTAGCCTCATTACTGTTGGGAGAAAAAAATACTGAAGCCTTACTCATTTGGCGGTGGGAAAATGGAAGATTTTTTTGGCGGGAAAGTTAGTTTTTAATTAATAATTAAAATTCTAATTAAAATTTCAAAAAAAGGGACCCCAGGTGCACATTCCCGACCTCTAAGGTATACATGTACCAAATTTGGTAGCTGTATGTCAAATGACCTGGCCTGTAGAGCGCCAACACACACACATTGAGCTTTATTATAAGTATAGATATAGATAATATCTAACTGCAATGATCCCAACAGAATCTGTGTTTTCATATTAATAGTAGAATAAAGCCTCATTAAATATAAATCAACCCTCCTTGGAGTGAAATTGGATATTATTACTTGTATGTTTATTGCTTACTTTAAAAACCTTTCTAACACACACACACACACAATTCATTTTGTGTGTGTGTGTGTGTGTGTGTCATAAAAAATGTTTATTCAATGTAGTGTTCAGAGTTAATCAGGATTCAAAATTTTTGGTTTCAAATAAATGGTTAGAGAATTCAGTTTAATATATTGTTTGATATAATTTTAAGAGGCTCTAAATGATTTTTTAAACAGAAGAAATGAACATTAGAATTACATTTGTCAGAAAAATGAAACAATTTTCTTATTTCTGAGACCTTGCATATTTGTGAGGTTATTATTTAAAATGAGGCAAGTCAGAGCATACCAAAGTATAATAAGACCAATGCAGAAACATTTTCATAATTAACTTTGGTTTTTTGATAAGATTTCTTTATCCTTTCATGGATAGTGAATCATACTAGATAAGTTATTCAAAAAAATTCAAACTTATATTGATAAACTACCTAAATGATTTTTTGGTATTCTATTTATAAGACAGTCGCATTTCACTTTTATGATTAAACAGAAAGCATTACATTCCATCTATTCTTTTATATATTTATTTACTTTCTCTTATTTATTCCCAAACTTCTGAATATTTTTTTTACCTGCCTTATAATAACTATAAGGCAAATTTGCAAATCAAAGTGTCATCATTCTAATTTTTTGTATTATTTATTTTTGAGATAATATTGCAAGGAATTGCCAAGTTTAAATATATTTTAATATATATCTATTAAAAAAATAAAATGTTTTAACACCTTTACACCATTTTTTGAAGAGCTTTCTAAAAAAAGAAATATACTACATTCCTGAGCATCTGGCCTAATGTGGCGGAAGGGTAGGCTTGATAACAAACCAGCCGGATAGGTCAGAGTTCTTTGAATTCATTCTTAGACCACCAATAGACAAAGTTTTGAATACCAGAAGACAAAGTTTTTATGACAGATCTCATTGTTATAATACATATTTTCTCGCTTCTTAATGAGTACTAAGCTCACCATTTATGTCAAATCACGTAGAATATGAATTTATGAATACTGTACAGTTATAATCAGAAGCAGTGACTGCAACTGAGGTCTGCTACACAATGAACAATAAGCAAAATGTTGCTCTTTTCCTTCGCAACTTGTGTTTGCGCACGACACACATGAAGATCGCATCAGACACCTGCCTCTAATGCCTTGGCGATATTGCCGATGCAAACGCCTTGCCTCCCTCATTTAATTATGATGAAAGAAAATTAGGTTCGATAGTATAAAAGCTGGATAGTTCCGAATCTCGGGAGTGTAAAGCTCTCTCAGCTTATACAAAAATTGACTTATTTTGAAATATATGATTAAAATAAGAGGGGAAAGTTAATTTTACTTCACAATTATTTTAATGTTGATATTTTTAAGAAATTTACTGAAATCTACACTTCTAATGAAAAATATTAAAGGGTTAAAGTAGTTTTTTTTCTAATTAGGCACTATATTTTAATATTTCTATAACAGTACTTGACAATGCAAATAAATTAAAGAGAATAATTTGATAGGTATCAATTATAAAGAAAAGCCACAGAAAAAAAAAGAATGAAACTACGCATGCTTACGTTTCTCACTAAATTTCAGAATTTCCAAAGAGTCATTATCTGAATCAAATTTCTTCATACTTTTGCGAAATTTAATAACTTTCCCTTCAAGTGTAGGATCAACAACCAGCATACCTTTGCAGCCTGCATACCGGATTTGCATAGCTGATGGTCTTTGATCAAGTACATCTAACTCTTTGTACACCTGAAAGAAGTAATTGAAAACTTTGATTTTTTTTAAATATATACTATATGCTATTCTTAGCTAATTCAAAAATAAAAACAAAAAAATTTTAAAATAATAAATAACTGGTTATTTTGTAACTATTAGTTCACTAATAATCTGTTAGCTTTATTTGTGAACCAATTCAGACTAAATTCAAAGTTTAATCTTGACACAATAAAGGAGTCCACTTTGCAGGTTTTCATTTCCTAAAATAAATAATGGAAGAGATTCTGCCTCAACAAGCAGAAAATTAAAAATTCATGAATAACTGAATGAAATTATTTTTAAAAAAAATTATAACAGAATATTTTAAATCATAAATAAATTCTGGTAAAAAGGTGGCTTGGTATGAAGGATACCATTTAATAAATTTGGAACCCAAGCATGTTGGTTTGGACAGACTAAACTACTAAATATTTCAGGTAATTTTGTCTTTACCTTTAGATGGATATCATATCCAGCAGTCATTCCCTCATAAATTATAGCTCCAGCACAACAAAGGCCCATGTATTTTCAGCCATGATGCTTGTCAACTCACATGCTATATGGACAGTGGTGTATTAGGTGATGTAAACACAAATATAAAAGTTAAAGGATCAACAAAATTTGGCTTGCATGATCAAAGAACCTATCCTGCCTTGAAAATTTTTTCTAAAAGAGCATTCATAGATCCTATAAATCAAAACCATTCCCCAAATGATAATGTTGCATTTATCAGCAGTAGTCATAGTTAACATGTCAAGAATCTTTTAAAATCTAATCATGCCTTGATGCCATTTACCAATGACAATCAAGGATCTGGTATAGTCATGCAAATTCATACATTATGCAAAAATTATCAAAAAATTTTTCTTTACTTTTTCTAAAAACTCTTCATACATTTTTGGCACATTATTACATCTAAAATCTAGTATTGTTGTATAATGCAAAATCATATTTGAACCCCACAGTTTAACCTCTTAAACACTTAACTGAAAAATCTAAAACAGGAACAAAATATTGTATAAGGTCCTGTATAATTGTAATGGAAAAAAGAAAAAAAATGTAATGCAGTTATTGTAATTTTTCTTTATATATAGGATTGAAATTGAATAGCTTAAGCAGCTCTTTGATTTTACAGTTAAATAAATAAAATATTTTCCACATAATTAAATTACTTAATGAAAAATTATTCCATTAAGATGTTATGTTTTCATAAAAATTATGAAAGTATTCTTATTTATAGAAAATTTAAATATTCACAATCATTTACCTCATCAGCAAGCTCAGGTGATATTCTACCAATGCCATCAGAAAAATTATAGCGGTCAACGTTCTCAGTTGGATTTTCCTCAACTTTGTCCTCTACTTCAACATCTTCATTATCTGGCTCTACTTGGAGAAACTTTTTTTTCTGTTTTTGTTCATAAATTGTAAGAAATTCAGTGATGACACCTCCTTCAATGTCATCATCCGGATTTTTTACATTAGTCCAATCTTGTGGGACTCGAATATGTCCCATAGACTGGGAGAATGTTTGTCCCATACGAGCCATATACTTTGGCACCAGGCGGATTTTCTCTAATGACCCAAACTGTTTTCTTAAGTCCTCAGATGTCCTGCCTTTACTATCTTGAGCATAAAACCACAAACCATGACCTTTCAACTGACTAGTTGAACTCCCAACATATTTGTATTTGCGTTTACCTATACTGAATCCTTTAAGCAAAGTACTTCTGTAATAAGTATCGAAAAAATTACGCTGACGTTCCATGGAATCAGTACCAAAAGCTTTGACAGAAAAATGAATGAAGTCTATATTCACATCCTTAATTGATAGTCTCAAAGAGTAATCAAATTCACAATCTCGTAAAGCTCGACTTTTTAAAGTTGGTTGAGGTGGTAACAGAACAACATGAGTTGGTGTAAGAATAGCTCGTTTAATTAAAAGCAAATGGCTTTGATTCCTAGAAAAAAAATCATCAATAACTGTTTTAGGTTCTTCTTTTTTAAAACAATCATACAAATATTTCAGAGATTCCATAAACATTACTACATTTCTTTTAATAATAGAATCATAAATCTGATAGAGTGCACGACTTAATGCAGTAGGATTTTCTTTACTTTTTTCTTGCACAAATAATTTGGCAAGGTCACTTTCTTTCCTAAAGACAAGTTGATCATTTATTTCAAAACTGTGAGTCAGGATGCACTGTAAAGCATAAAAACACTCAAACTCTTCTTTTTTCCTCTTTTCTTCTGCTTCTTTATCTTCTTTTTTCTGCTTCTTTTCATTTGCATTAGATTTTGAATTCGGGAAAAATGTTAATGTTACAGGAGGAATTGAGCTCTTAATAACAGAGACTGGAGCAAAAAAGAGTTGAATGCTTTTGCAGTATGCTATTATTTGAAATAAAAA
Source organism: Argiope bruennichi (assembly GCF_947563725.1). Lineage (NCBI taxonomy): Eukaryota > Metazoa > Arthropoda > Arachnida > Araneae > Araneidae > Argiope > Argiope bruennichi. Next base: position 64,634,670 of record NC_079162.1, read on the forward strand.
ATCATAATCTTCTCTCTTAAGATCAAGTTTTAGAACAGTATTCATAGTGAGTTCTTTTTTCAGATGAGGACGACCATCATAGAGATCAACAGCTCTGAACCAAGAAGTAGTATAGTCAATTTCATAAAAAGGTATACAATCTTCCTCTTCACTATCATGGATCATAGAATACATTAATGGTGGCAGCAACAATCGGAAATATAACGTTAAATCATCACTTTTCGAAATTATAATGGAATAAATAGATGAATATTGCAGTTCAAATTTATACCAATTATGTGTGGTTTTATTACGCCTTTTAATGGGACAATCTTTGCCCACTAAAAAATACAAAATGAGTTTCTTATAATCATGTAATAATAAAAGCTTAACTTGAGTTATTTTATATTTATCTTTTTCAACAGAAACCTTACTGTCAAAACGTTCACAAAACTTATTTAGTCCTACAAAATTACCAAGTGAAAATTTTATAGCATCAATAGTATTAGCATCAGTTAAAAGATTATCTTCAACAGTAAAAGGAACAGAAGTAGATCTCAAGTATACTTCTGACTCAAGATGGCCATATTTAGTAGAATAAAACAGACTTACAAATCGTCTAAAATCAACTTCTGGGTTCTTTTCCAAGTCAATTGAACAAAAGACATGAAAAAGACATTCTAGATGAAACAATGAATAGTCACTTTTACTTTTTTTCTCATTTTCTTGATTGTTAGATTCAGCAAATTCAACCCTTTTCTTACAATCTTTTATAAAAACTGGAAATCCACAATATTCAGATAGATCTCTTTTTAATTTTAACAAAGGTCCAGAAGGTTTCAGAGAATTTTCCCCTGATCTAGCATCAATAATCATATTCACTTCTAAAGAATCTTCTCTATTGAGTAGCCATAGGAATTCCAAGTTCAAGATCTGGTTAGTCATCATCTACAAAAATAAAGATATGAGTGTGCTTTATTATGCATGAAGAAAGAAAAAAAATCAGAAGGTCTCTAAAAAATATAAAAATGTTACATAAGGAAAAAATACATATGCATAAATGTTATATAAGGAGAAAAAAAAAAAATAGATTTAAAAACTCAAATAGCTATAAATATTACAGTAATATTTACACCATACTAATTATTAATGTTTAAACATAAATACTGTTAGCAAAAAACATGACAACTTGTTATCTGATATGATAAACTGCTTCTTCAGTGTAAGGAATGTAATGAAACAATCTTTTTTTAACCTTATGTTCATTTGCCATATTAGAAAAATTAGTCTTGAGCTTTTTAAATTTTATATCATGCAAATAAGAATCAAAAATCTACTGTCATCATAAAAGTATTTTCTGATTTAAAAATTCAAATAATTTGAAATGGACAGTGTCAAAGGAATAGATAGTCAAAGAAGAAAATATTAATATCATATAAGTGTAAATAAAACATTTACTACATAAAAATATTGTATATATATTACATATTGTCAAAAAATAATATGTCATATTTACAAATATTATTAATGAAAAATAATGTGCTTGATTTTCAATGCAACCAGTTCCAATATGTCAGGCTTTTTCTACATAAGTTAGTTTTAAGTGTAATTGGGTCTTATTTTTATTTTAATTAACAGCATTGTTAAAAGTCCAGTCGTGCAAAGACAGGGAAGTATATATTTCCTTTTACCTTATCAGATATATATATTTATATTCATCTCTTCCTTTAACCAATAATTGCAAGCAACATACATACAAATACACACGAAGAAAAAAGTTTAAAACAAAATGTTAAGGCAATCATTCATTGAAAATCATATAAATGTTTGGTATAAAAATAGAATATAAAATTCCATTAAACTAACATAGATCATACCTTGAAATAGGAAATAAAGTACATTTTATTTAGCAAATATGGAACTGAATAAAACATCTCTTACTTATATTATTCTAAAAATGTAAAGAATTATATCAGCTATATTTAAAGGAAATTCTTCACATTTTAACAAGTAAAAAATTAATATGAAAAATTACTCATATAAATGAAGTAACAATATAAATAGGGATTGCAATACCGGACCAAAATTTCAATACCGATATTCGGTATTTTTTAAATCTTAATACCGGGATACCAGTATTAGAAATTTTGGAAAAAGAAAGAAAACACATGTGTTTCTTTTTTTTTTATTTGTCAGTTTTGTTACAGAGTGTAAATATCACAAAAAATAATTTGTAACTTATGAATTATAATAGTATATAATCACAAAAAAGTAAAGAAACATCTTATTTATTTAAATCGGAAAAAAAGTGTAAATATCACTATTCAGTTTGTGGTACTATTGCAAATTTTTGAAAAGTGATCTAAAAGAACATAATGCATCAATTGTACTGTCATTAAACCTGAAAAGCAATTTTGTGTAAAAATTACCAGCTGTCGAAAACGCCCTTTCGGCATCTACGCTAGTTGGTGGTACTGTTGGCAATGCGCGATATACTTTTTCCGTGTATTTATCTCTAAATCCCTCATCTTCAAATAAATCGATTTCTCGTCGGATGGTTTTGGATATAGCTCATTTCTGTATAGTATTTTGGTTTGTTGAAATTTTTTTATTTATCGCTAATTCTAATTTTTGTTGAAGAGACAATTCATTTTCACTATAGACAGTAGTGACAACATAATCTTTGATAATTGAACCGAATTCTGAATGTGGATAGGTTTGTGGGAAAAAATTTTTATGAAACTTTACTCTAACTTAATCAGATTTGAATTGGTTATTTTCTTTTCTTCTTTTCATTTTTAAAATCATTAGAATTATGTAAATACCATAAGACATTTTCTATTTCGGTATGCCTTTCATCTGTGCAATTTTTTTAATGTAATATATAATTCTTCAGATAGTGATGTGTGCTGTTCTTTCAGTGACTGCAACATGAAATTTGTTGCATTAGCTGTTAATAAATTAAAATTTCTCCGACATAATACCTTTATAGTCAGTTTTATTGGAAGTAGAGCTGATATAGTTCTGGATATTAAGTCAAACTCACTATCTGGAAAATTAATTTACAGGTTTAAGTGGATTATTGCTTTTTGGATTGGATTTCTCAGTTTCAAAAATCGTTCCATCATTAGGAGTAAACTGTTCCAACATGTTTTAGAATCTAATATTAACATATATTCTGTTTTATTTTCAGTTAGTATATATTTTAGTAATATATCCTTTTTATAGGGGAACGTTTAAATATTTTAACAATTTTTCAAACTTTATAAATTATAGGAAGCAATTCTTGATAGGTTAATATTTCATCCTCATTAGCAATATCTTCTTCAACAATTACATTGTCATTATCTTCATTGTCAATATCACTCTCACACTTTTCAAAGTTGGTATACGAAGTTTCTATATCCACAGTATTTGAATTCTTCTGTCCTTTATATTTTTGGTATAATACATCTATTACTCCTAATTGAATTCCATGTGCATAGCACAATTGCTGATTTGCACCAATCAACTTTCCAACTTTTTTCATAATTGTTGCTCCATCAGTCGTTATGGATACAATATTTTCTTTCAAGGATAATCCATGTTTTGCTAATTTAGATTTAAGCAATTAATTAGCTAATTAATTTTGCCCATTAGGGAGACATAAAAACAAAAACATATACTATATTGCTATGGTCGCGATACCTGAACATACAGCGGAGACAATTTTAAAAATTTCTAGTAAATACTGAAAAACTGGTATTTAAACTTGTGAATACCGGTATTACAAAATTGTACAAATGGCTTAAAATACCGGTATTGCAATCCCTAAATATAAACTATGATTACAGTAATATGTACAACAGGCTGTATAACTCAAATTATATTAATAGCTTTTTACTTCTACTGAATTCTGTATTTTTAACTGAAAAGAATAGTTTATTTGAAATAGCTAGATGATAGTATATAAGAAACTTTTCTGAGTTCTTTCATCTTTTTTTAGACTAAACGTATTTCTGTTTTTATTAATAACTTTCATTAAATGATGATGCTAAAATAATAGTTTTATGGAATTCATACAGGAACTAGAAAAATATAGTTACTGATTATGTTATCTATTATTTTATTTAAAACTTTTATGGAATTTATACAGGAACTAGAAAAATATAGTTATTGATTATGTTATCTATTATTTTATTTAAGTTTCATAAAAATCTAAAAAAAATTCATCCTACTTTTTTCCAATATCTCTGATATCAAATATGATATACAACTAATATAGAGAATCCTTGACCAGACGGAACCAGAGAAAATACTAATTAGTTATACATGATGACAAAATTTATTTTCAATTTTTGCATTGATAATTTCAATAAGTATATATAGAAAAATGATAGATTACAAACAGAATAAATATTAAGAGAAAAAGGAATACTTGAAAACTTTGTGTTTTAATTTTAAAAAATCTAACATTCTGTTAATGATTAATTCTCTAATTTTTTTACATAATGAACACCTAGCATAATTTAATAAATATCCAATTTTTTTTAACATAAGTACCTAACTAATATAGAATGACTGCCAAAATACATAGGCACCTTAAAATTTTATTGAAATAATACTCGATTACTAAAATTTTGCATTTTTACAATAATTTTTTTTTATAATATATTTATTCTACCTTTAAAAAAATTCAGATTATTTTCATCGGATAATAAAACTTTCATCAGAAAATCCATTATTAAAAACCATCAAAATAAAATTCACATCAATATTTAAAAGAAATTGCTACAAATCAGTATATATTGCAAAGTTTTTGCAATTTAAAACTTTATAAAATATTATTGGACATTTTCAGGCATATTGAATTGTACAGACATAGAATTCACTAATTTCTCTATAATTTCAGCTTCTGCTGTCCCACATTATGTACCATTTTAATTTATTTTCCTATAATGTTTTTATACTTTAACCTCAGATTTTTTTCTAGATGTGTACATAGTTACGATATTTGGATTCGTTATTTTGGAACTTCAGAAAATTACAGATATTACATGTAAATGATAATTATTTTGTAAACATTGTTACAATGAAAAAAGAAAAAAAAAAACTCAAATTATAAATTATTTTTAGTTGGCTTTTAAAATGCTTAAATGAATAAAATGATGTATTATTCTATAAATAAACAAAAAATAATGGCAACTTGTTGTCAAAAAAAGATGCTCCCATTTTTATATCTTGCAGTTTTTAGTTCTCATGATTAAAGCTTTCGCTATTCTTCAGCATACCATTACACACTTGCTCAATGGAACTAAAAACATTAAATTTATGTCTATCCGCCAAACCGGACATGATTTCAATAAAATGCTAGCTTATTAATCAAATAGGATGATTTTACCAATTTATTAATATTTTGATTTGCCACTTTTTTTGGTGAAAAGTAAGCAAATTTTTAAAGCCATCACTACACACAAGCAAATATAAAGAGTTACAAAAATGTACATCTTGTAAAGATTTAGAAAGTAAAATATTGATGCTAATTTCAATAATGAATTTAATGAAAAGAATTTAGGCATCCAAAAGATTTTGTATAGTTTATTTATCATTTTCTATAGTTATTTTGCCTTCCACTTCTTATTAAAAAATTATATCAATCAAAATCAAATGGTAATCATAGGAAAAATACTTTGAGCAAATTTAATAAAAACAATTAAAAAAATTTTAAATTTAATCATCAAAAAATTAAAAAAATTTCTATTTCATGAAAATTTCTTCTATTTTCTGAATTCTTTAAATTTATTGTCATAAAATTTATGGAATTTTGAAAACAATGTTCCCTCACATTCCTCATTAGGGAATAGCCACAAGCAAGGCATTAAAATAATAAAACAATGTATTGTCAGTGAAGACAGGCAAGTGCATTAAATATCATAACACTCACATATAGAGCAGAATTATAAAATAGGTAATTGCCGCAGGGCCACATAATTTTGGAGATTCACGGTTGAGATTCTATGCAGATTTTTGAAAATTATTAAATTTTGTGCTTTCATTTAATTATAAAAAGACATTTTATCAAGTTTATTAAAATTAAATTCAAATATTGTTTTGTATTTTAATTTTGGAATATTATTCTAGTAGCATTTTTAAATAATTATCATTGGCTAAATTCTAGAGACGGGTACATATATATCGGTACTACGGGTAGAGACATATATATCATTAAAATGAAACACATTGACATTTAATATTTTCTATCACAACAAATTGTATTTTTATAAAACTGTAATATACGTAATAGTTTCTTTATTTTCACACTTACTTTGATACTTACTTTTTACTTTGATTTTAACTCTGTACATAAATATTTTAACAATAGAACAATTCGTACTGTGTATGTAACTGCCTTTATCATATATTTTTGTTCCAGAAAAAAGAAGAAAAAAAATTTTAAAAAAGTTTTGTTAACTGGAAAAAATAAAAACTTGTTGTGTACTAATGAAGAAAAACAAGTCCATGATAAGTGTCAATGATTAGTTTCCATAAATGTGGTTAAGTATAAAAAAAAAGAAAATTAGAAAGGAAAAAAAATTTATAAAGTTCTCACAGTTAGCAATTAGTTCAGAAGATATCGATGATTGTTAGAAGTAACAAATATTCCAGAATGCTCCTTCTGAAGGAGTATTGAAATCAAGCATCTTTTGCATGCTTTGAAAGCAAATTTTGTTCTTGAATACTGATAATCTATCATTATTCAACATGAAAGTAAAACTTTTGCAAGAAGTTTTTACTTTAATTTTTAAAAAAAGACCATGAAAAGACCATATATCATAAACAGTTTATCTAATTTATTTATATATATTTCCATTATCAATAAATATAAGATGCAATGATTTTAAAATATATTCTAAATAGTTTTCTGATGAAACAAAATACACCAAAAGTGTATTACATAATATATAAAAATATTCTGTATAATTAGGTATTTAATATTTTCTATCACTACAACCCATATTTTTATTACACGCTAATATACATAATAGTTTCTTTATTTCCACAATAATAACTTTAATTTTAAATCTGTATATCACTAATTTAACAATAGAATAATTTGTACTGAATATATAACTGCCTTTTAGAATATATAACTGCCTTTAGACAAAGAAAATTTTGTCAACTGAACAAAAAATCAAACCTGTTTTATACTAATGAGGAAAAGCAAATCCATGACAAGTGTCACTGCTTAGTTTCCATAAATGGGGTTGAGTATAGAAATAGAAAATTAGAAGGGATAAGTAATTTATAAAGTTCTCACAATAAGCGATTAGTTGAGAAGATATCGATGATTGTTAGAAGTAGCGAATATTCCAGAATCTCCTTCTGATGGAGTATTGAAATCAAGCATCCTTTGCATGCTCTGAAAGCAAATTTTGTTATTGATTACTGATAATCTGTAATTATCCAACATGAAAGTAAAACATTTGCAAGAAGTTTTTACTTTAATTTTAAAAAAAGAGTATGAAAATTTCTTAATACATATTTGCCATTAAGATATCTGTGGTCATCAGCAAGCAAGCGAAATAGCATATATCCAATAAAATTTCTAATATAAAAAATTTTCAAACAAAAAAATATATATAAAAATAAAGGACAACTTTTGTTTATATATTTACTATCCTCAACATACAAATATCTGCTCAAGAATTGTATCATATATGAGCTGTTTATTTTGAAAGTAGTGCAAGTTCCATCTTAGATTGAAATTATATTTGACCGACTATATTACGGCAAAATTTAGCTCCGGTTGCTCTATGGTGAAGGAAATATGGCCGTTTGACATCATGTCTGAAATCTAGAATGTTTCTATTGATCTATTTTTGATATTGAAAATAGATGGTTGTACAGTATTTTATAAATAATAAAAAGTAAATTTTAATTTTGTGTGTCGATCATAATGTTTACTTCCACCACCGATTATTCAGTCCAGTGACAACGAAATAAATATAATTGATCACAAATTTTTATTGCTAGGGCATTCATTTCTACCAAACAATCGTGATTTTGGAGTGGGACTATCCAGTAACTATTCAATCCAGAAACCAGTTCCTTGCATATTTCCCAGGATTACTACAAAATAATACAAAATTGTCGAAAACATAATAAATTTTTAGTATATGAAATTAAACATTGAAATTTATTTTCAACCCAACCTCTGGAAAAAGCAGTTTTAAAAAGAAAGAAAAATACCGATGGAGAAACCGTGAATTGATTAACTATATGCTGGATCAGATTTACAAGGGATGCAACATACAAAATGTTCAACAAAACTTCGATAGAACGAGATTTTCAATTTAAAAATAATCGATTTGTCAACACGACAAGGAAGGTAAATAATTCCAAGTAATTTCAGAAATATAAAATTATCTTTTATGTAAGAAAAAAAGGAGAATTATTACATCTGAAAAATACAAGGATATAATGGATTTAATACCATATATACCTCCCGTTCATCATGAATTTTTTAAAATGTTAAATCTTGAATGGAATTCAAATTGTTTATACCTAAGTATAAACTAAAATACATAATTTCATTGAAATTCTTAATAAAACTGAATTGTTTGTTGTTATGTTATAATTTCTACTAGAATATTCTTGGTTTTGTTTCCCTTTTTATCAAATGAATAAATATTTATAAAAATTTGAATAGTATTTTGTTTTTATTCTTAAATAATGGCTGATGCTACTGAAATATTATTTCCTAATTAAAATAATGATTGCAATAATTCTTTAATTTTGAAAGTGAAACAAGTTCTATTTAGTTATAATGGAACTCTTATTTTTTTAATCAACACTGTAAACACTATTGGATTATAAACTTACATTTTCTGGTTCCACAAAATATATATCTATTTTCAAAATAAGCAGTTCATATCATTATAAACCATGGTCAAAACAGACAAAAAACCCAGAACATATTTATATATGTATTGACAGTACAAAACCGCAAGTTTTACTACAAGCAAAGCTCGACAAAAATATAATGATTAGATTAAATAAATATATTAGCTTTTTGCATCTAACTGTCAAAAAAAATAATTATTTTTTAAACTCCAAAAGAACTTTCTGAAAAATTTTAAACAAGCAAAGATTACGATTAAACATTCGGTTAGCATTTGTATCTCCAAAGTGTAAATATGAACAATATTTCTGGTGAACTTTGTGATGACTAGTCACTAAAGGATTGATATGAGCCTAATGATTTCACAACTGATTATTTATACTTAGAGCATTAACAAATTAAAAAAAAAAATTAAGGAATATTTGATCCTATCAAATTTTGTTATATAGTGATATTTGCTTAACTCAATGCGATCCACGCATGAAGAAATGTTAAATTATTAACGATTCTTCATAATATATACAAATAATATGCCACAAAAACGTGAAGAATCGCTTACCGCTACCGAAAATCGACACATCCTCCTGCAGAGCTCTGCAATCCACTTGCATACCACAATAGCATTACTAAAAAGCTACAAAGAAAATAATAATAATAAATGGGTTACTTGTGAACTAACCAAAAAACGTACTGTGCTGCTTGCTATAAATGTTTAATTCACTAAACATATAAACACAAAATTGCAAATGAAAAATGTAGATAATAATATTATTTGGATTTGTTTATAAATCTTATCTCAAATAAGAATATGGGAATAAGGAACACTGTAACAAAATTTAGATATTTTGACAGGCGGGCGAATTGTTAAAATAAATTTCAAGATTCAGTATATTCGTTTAGAAATTCATAATTCGAGTCAGAAACAAGTGTTTAAATACAGTTTTCACAGCTTCTTTCCGCATGTGCGTCAAAACCTGGAGGAACTAATTGTATTAGTAGTAGACGCCCAATTGGCATACTGAAACGATGTAAGTAAAGATGCTCTAGTACGACAGCTTGAAGCTCTAGTATGACTCTTTTCAAAATCTAATGTTAAAATATGGGCCTTTTCTCCTATTCACTCAACCAATCAAAAGCATGTTATCGGCCAGTTTTGCCAGGACTGAGGAAGTTTTCTATCCTACTCACTAGGGGTCTAGGTTTGCCACAATAATCGTTACGGGATGCTGTTTTATAGCAGTTTATCTATTTCGTAATTGTTCTGAATTTTGAAATTTTTCGAAAAAAAAAAAAAAAAAAAAAAAAAAAAAAGAACTTATTTGCTTCGAGAATCGGCATCAAAGACTTCAAATTCTCTGCATGTGTCCCAAAGAACAGATTATTGAAAGAGTATCTTTTAAATTCGTTATTTATGAGAAAAAAAAAAAGGGAAATAAGATGGTGTTAATCCAGAATTACTTGCTTCCACAATAACAGGAGTCGCTGTACATTTCTTGAGGAAATTCCCTTATGAATTCGCAGCAATAATAATCCAATAGTTTTCTATTATGTTATTATAGTAAGCGTAATGCTATAGAGAATATCTGGTGTTTATCAGAAAAGTAAAGAATGTATTGCAATCCTAATATATTATTTGTTGTTAAAAGTGCACTCTAATGGTGTGCATTTCTTTTAGTAAATAGCTATAAAATCTTTTCTATTTTGCATGAATAACTCAACCTTTTAAAACATTAAAAAAAAATGTAAACTACTTTTTTAGTTAATGCCTTCCCGATCTCCACTACCTTAAGGTGCATGCGAGTGGGCTGTGAAAAAGCCACAACAGTTAGATATAATATAGATTTTTCTGTAATGTTTCACACAGTAGCCACTTTTCATACCAACCTCCCCTCTAAAGAAAACAGGCAAACAAAAACCACCTTGAGTGTTAAGTCGAAATTCTCAAAGCACTCCAAACTGCCTTTGGAAATTGAGAGGGTTTGAGGGGAACAGCAGTTTAATTAAAAAACATGATACTTTTACAAAATTATTTAAGTATTGCTTTGTGTCATTTTCCCCTTTACAGATATAGTCTAAAGAAAATAAAAACCTGCATATTTCAACATGTTAATCTTTTTTTCGCTATTTAATCTATGTTTATCAGTCGGACATAATTTCAACTGATTACAAGATGTTTCTGCAAATGTTTTCTTTATCCTTTTAACTTTTGTAATACTAAGATAGGGTCAATTTGACCCCAGCTGTTTTTTTTTTTATGTGTTTAAAGAAATGTACTACAAAATTATTTTTTGAAATTCTTTTAAGATACCTTTCAGAATTTTGTCTGCATAGTATGTTTTGTTTGTTCGTTTATAGAAATTGCGAATGTTACCATATTAACCAAATTTGGGAGTGAAAATTTCCAATAGTTTAATATGTTCCATTTGAACGAATTATTTTGTGCACCCTCTTGAATGTACAGTAGATGGTGGTGCTGGTACATCATTTCCATGTAAGCAAATATAGGTGCCTCCCTCACTTAGTTAGTTCCTGCTATTTATTAGGTTGCATCTGAATTTGACCATTCAACGAAATAATGACTGTTTGACCATTGAATGGGCATATGCTGTATTATTCGATAAAGATTCTAATGTATCGATGGATTTTAATAGTGAATCTGATGTTTCATGCAGCAATGTTGAGCCTGAAATTGTAGAATTAGCAGATTTTGAATATAATAATGTTAGTACTGATGAAGATAATAATCTACATATACCTGGAAGTCATAGCAATACATTCAATGTGTTTCAAAGAATTATTGTTATATTAATAATGGTCCAATTGCATTAGCTGAGAATGCCAAGACAAATGTTGATACATTTTTCTCTGTTTATCAATGAGGAAATTACAATATCATTGTGACATTCTGTAATCAAGAGGTTAACATAAAATTGAAGTTTGAAATGAAATTCATCAAGATATGGCACAGGGTGTGTAGCAAGATTATAAAAGCCCTTAAAAGCTACTGATTTTTTATGGTCCTTATATAAGGCCTTAAATGTATTTATTTTTTATCCATGTGCTTATCTTTTTCTTCTGATTGGGGAAAAAATCATTTCACTATGTTAGATCTGCCCAATTATAGTCTGTATTTTCTATGCAACGTTGGATCATTCAATGTTTAATGAATCTACAGGTAATATAAATTTTATGTATTCATGTTACGTTTTTAATAGTAACTTCATCTGATCCTTGCTTTTTTACACATGGTCACTTGTTTGTAGAGCATTTGTTAGTTTATATTTCAATGTCATTTAGTAATTTTCCATTAGTGAATTATTTAAGTATTTTTATTTCAATTAATTTTTATGCAACAGTTTAGAACTGGATTTAACAGTATGCTGGAAAATATGCACTTGATTCATTATGAATTTTCAAAAGTAAATATATTAAATGATTCAAGGCTTCAAAAAAAAATTTCATGATGCTAATAAAATTCGTTTTTTACATTTTAATATGCAAACTATTTAAAGAGAAAGAATTGTAATTGCCAAATTAATGTCAATTTTACCCTATCTTTATAATTCAAATGTTCTAATAACACATTTTCATGTTATGTCTATCCATGAACATTATAACTTGAAAAATACTGGAATTTCTTCATACTAAATTTACAAATTTCAACTAAAATTTTAAACAAAATCCTTTTTTTTTTTATCTGTATGTTTGTTTGTCACTAGTACAAATGAACAAGATAACTTCAAAATTTAAAGTGGTATTTTGGAAAAATGTGGTACACAGTTTTATCATCTAAAATTTAGATGAATATCAAAATTTTGAATCAAATCAGTCAAGAATTTGACCATTTGGTCATCTATATGTTTATATGCATGCAAACACTGTCACAAAAATACGCAACTTAGATAAATGAAATTTCTTAAGTTATCTTCTTTCTAAAATTGTAACTCCGTCATAAATTTTGAATTTAATTGGTTGGCTATAAAATTTTAGTACTCTGAAAGTAAAAATCTGTGTACTCATGACGTTCCTGACCTTGATTAAGGTTTCTAATTTTTATGTTAAATGGAGGGGTGATAATCTTCATTAAGAAGTATGCAATGAAGAAGAGGTGAGACAGTCTCAGCTGATTTACGGCAGAGTGTATTAAGACATTTCTTCATATGTAACAGTGATGTCCCAATTTTGCCTTTTTATGTATATGATATATGTATGTTAATAAGTAACAATAATGCTTTTTAAAGTTTTGAAAAAAAATTTCACAGTTGAAATTATTTCTTCATTAAATTGCTAATGCTAGTATGATTTTTCTAACAATTTATCTTGTTCTGCAAATGATAAGATGAGTGCAGACATAGGATGGGAGAAATTGTTGAAAAGCTTTCATTCCACAAAAGCAATGAAAGTTTATTATATGCTTTTATATGCTTTTCAAATATAATTGTCAGTAGCTTATTTTAAAAATGTTGGGATGCATAATGAATTCAATAAATTTTGCATCATTAACAAATGTTTTGGCTGAGAAGAAGGAAGTGGGAAAAATGAATCTTGTTCCGAGTTGTACTTTCATCAGAAAGGATAAAAGACAGTTTGAAGATACTATTTCCATGGAATTTATAGGTTTTCTAGTCAAATCACCTTTACTCGATTTCAATAATTTTCATACCGTGAAAGTGAGATTGGATGAGATCTTAATTTTTTATATGAAGATAAAAAAAAAAAAAATAATGTGAAGAGTATTGAAAATTTTCATTCTTTTTTTATGAACAAGAATCTATTGAAAGAAGATTTGGCATTAATTAAAATATTGAAGTGGGAAATTTGAATGAAAATTATCATTTTTCACAACATGTAGTCTATGACCATATAAAACAGTCTGGAAAAATCCATTTGGTAAACATTATTTAAAAAAATCATGAAAGTTAGCAATATGAGTCTGGTACGAATTTACCATAAGTTTAAGCTGGTTCATTTCTATTTTTTAATAAGTGGACTGTATTCGTATTTAAAATCAAACGACAATTCGAAAGCCAACTTTTTATTTCATCGAGGTTCACCGACCCCGTAATTACTCAGTACGAAAGTGTCTTTGTAAACTCCATGATACGGCAAATAATAAGATCCTTCACAAAGGTCATTACTCACTTTTTCCATATGACCTCAACTTTCATATTCTGCAATAAATTCCTTATATAAATTTTGCATCATGGGATTCTTATGCAATCGCTTAACTGTTTGGTTAAGTCTAACTTTGGCTAAGGCTTTAGAATCACCCAACAAACCTTCTTTCATCGGCATTTTGACTACGAATCAACCATCCTTATTTCTAGAGTGGGTTTCTTTGAAATGCGCCTCGCAAAATTCTTCTGCAGTACTAAGAATAGTATTTTCTTCACTAATATATTCCACTAACCAGACATTTTCTATTAGGGATGATGAATATTTTAAGAGCGGTTATTGCGTAACCAATATCAAAAAGTCACAAATACAAGTGATCAATACTTTTCAAAGAGGGATGTGATTCAAATCCTTGATACGATCTTACTGGTGGTATTTCGATTACAGGTTTTGGATCACGATAGAAAGTAACAATCGATACGATATCACTGAAATTTGCCGGAGCGGTGACTTTACTGGAAAGTAAGAATCGATACGATCTGTCCAATGGAAGCTCTCGAAAGAAATCTGTGATTGGATTGAAAAGTGAACGGACCGGTTATTAGAATTATCGTATCGTATCATTGAATTGCATATCACTGAAATTTATCGGAGTGGTGATTTCACCGGAAAGTGCGAGGCTTCACTGGAAAGTGCGAAGTCACCGCTCTACTTTACGGGAGTGACCGATATTCGTATTTGATGATGCGCTATTCCATACAGATCATTTTTAATTGCTCGTGGCATGATTGACTTTGATTACATGTACTCTGTTTACTGCTGGCGCCAGCTATTGGTAGAATATAGGACTAAAGTAAACATTTTAAAGAAATGCATATATTTTTAACTCATCTTTCCCAGAAAATGGTTCACTCTAATAAATAAATTAAATAAATAGTTTTGAGAAAAAAAATAGAATTTAAGAAGTAAGCTGAAGAAGATAAATTAATTCCATCACACGTTAATTAAATTAGTAAATTAAGTATTAATTACAATTAATAAATTTTATATTTAATATTAAGTAATAATTTTTCATTAATAATATGATTGAAATAACGGATATTTGGAACGCATATTTAAAATAACAATAGCAATATTATTTGTTATTCAAAAAATCGTGGATTATGCATCTCTATTTTCTATTACCTTTTCTATATTCTCATTTCGAGAAACTAAGCTACATAAATTATTAGTACATGGCTCCTGATTGATTGTATTTACACAGCCACCAGCGACATAATCAAATACAGTATTTTGAAATATTAATGAATTTAGAGATGAACGTATTTGTTCACCCTTAACAATTTCAAAGAAGGTTTCAGCACCCAAAAGGGCATCGATTTTGGAACTCCGTATAAATTCCGGATCTCCAAGCATGACCTGTGGAATTTCTAAATTCTCCAAATTAACATTTGTTGCAGGAACAATATCCGTAATTTTATCTATTACAAAAAAGGTTTGTGACAAAAAGAAAGATCCATTAAAATTGGCGATATTAGCAACAGCCTCATATTCATCGAAGTAGAAATTCCTCCCAATCCAGAAACCAATGTATTTATTTTTTGTCTGCTTAAATTCGCGCTGTCAGCAAACTGCTTTGTTACAAAATTTGCCTGAGAAGCACTATCTAGTATTACTCTAGCTCTCGAGAAGTGGCCATAAATATTCTGAATAAGTACTATTGCAGTTGGAAGTAGAACTCTTTTATTTTTTATAAGTAAGCAGGCAGAGGAAGTATGCTGTGAAGCGGCCGAAGTCACATCTGTTGGGGATAAATCAGTCCTCGGCTCCGAAGGAATTGCTTCGGAATGAGTAATATTTTCTCCTCCGATCGAAGGTTTGCTATGTCTGTGCAAAAGATAATTATGATTACCATTGCAGATGTTTCACAAGTACTTAGATTGGCGACAAAAAGCTAATTTGTGCCCTGGTTTTAAGCACAACACACACACAGAGAGTTTTTTTTAACGATATTAAAACGTTCCACAGCATTTAAATCAAGAAAACTTTTACATTTATTGATCGGATGATTTGCTGGTAGACGACAAGCAGGACACTTTGATGAAGTGTTATTTACCTTTGTTACTAAAGTACGTGGTTTACAACTTTGGGAAATAAATTTCGATTTTGGTGGTTGAATGATATTACTTTGCAAATTTTCTAAAATTTGACATCTTTTTTCAATAAATTTGGTATAATGATAATAATAAATATTATTAATATTCTTTTCGAAACTGTTAAATATTTGCCTAATATCAATAAATTAGATTTCTGTAAACGTGCAAGTGAAAAAAGGAAGAAATATTTAACTAGCAATTTTCCGTAACAAATATCTGCTGCCCATTCTCCAAATTTGCTTATGTGGATGAAGGCGGATCCGAGGATAAAGAAGGCATTATAAGGAACGTTCTTATGGATTTTTTTGATTAATAATTAAAACCTAGCTCCACGCTTTCCGACTTTTAAATAAAGTATTTTGCTTGAAAATAAAGAATATATCTTCATTTATGCTAAAGGGGAAATGAGGGAAACAGTAATGAAGTAAAATAAAATTGGAATTTATGTAAAGATTAAATTTTGGGCCAAGTGGGAAAATTAAGAAAATCAAACATCCGAAAACACTCGCCTCTTTAGCACGGACGGAATTATCGGAGACGGTAAATTTCGGATGCCCTGGTTCTTTTGGGGGGGGGGGTGATTGGTCTATAGAATCGGCTAAGGTATTAAGAACTCTAGGGGATTTAATTATCTCTGATAGTAGCCTTTTTCGCAGCCCGTTTCTGTGTGTCTTAAGGTGGTAAAGGATAGGGAAGTATTCCTTGAATAGGCAGTTTCGCATTTTCTATGTTTTCATGAATTGAGATTTCTATTTACATGTATTGTTGGTTCAAAATTGGAAGAATTTTATGTCTATTTACTGAAGGAAAGTTTTCCCAGTGCTGTTTTAAGGATGAA
The DNA here is from genome assembly GCF_947563725.1 of Argiope bruennichi. Taxonomy (NCBI): domain Eukaryota; kingdom Metazoa; phylum Arthropoda; class Arachnida; order Araneae; family Araneidae; genus Argiope; species Argiope bruennichi. Next base: position 64,651,639 of record NC_079162.1, read on the forward strand.
TGTTATATACGGATACCTACCTGCTTTATATTTTTGCGGTAAATAATAACAGGCATTCTTTTTAATATAAATGTGATTGTGACCATATAAAAAACAAATCACTGGATAATTACAGCTGTCTTTTCACAAGTCAGTTTTTTCACAAAATATAAAATGTATTTTGTTTTGTAGAAAGAAGTTATTTTAGAGTCCCAGCATCTTATTCTGTCGCCAAAGAATTGTTGGAATTTTGATGCTGAACAGAAACTGCCACTTTCAAATGGCATTGATTGAACAGAAAAAATTTCAAACAGACTTTTCTTTTCTTTAAAGAATAAGATAAGCTATATAAATATCGAGTTTTGATTCAAATATGATTCTGAAAATATCTCTTCAATTATGTATCGCTACTTCTTACTTTTAGTATACGAAGTGTAGAATAAGTATTGTAATTGTCAAAAAATTCGAAGTCGAAACTTTGACGAATCTCCACATTTTTGAAATTTTTTTATCTGTCAGTCAGTCCATCTGTCTGTGAACACGATAATTCAAAAACGCTTTGAGCTAGATAGCTGAAATTTGGTATATGGAATTAAGACCGAATTTGTAGGTTTTATCAAATTTTGAACGACATTCATTCATAGGAAGTCTATCTGTGTGGTTGTTTTCCTGTACAAGTGAACGCGATAAATACAAAATGCACAGAGCTATTTAAATTAATTTAGATACAAATTTAGCATCTAAAATATAGATATCAAATTTTGAGCCAAATTCGTCAAACGGTTGACGGTCTCTACTTTGCATGCATATAAACGCAATAACTCATAAACGAAATGACTTCAATCAATGAAATTTAATATGTTATCTTATGATTATAACAGTAGTTTTGAGTCGAATTTCGATGTTAATCTGCCAGTAGAAACGCTCCCAAAATCCATATTTTTGTGATCGATTCAGTAAATATGCTAAATTTACGCGAAAGATCTATATTTCATCACTATGTTCACCATTACCATGAAAGGAATTCGCAGCCTTACTCAAGTTCCACAGTTTTATAAAACCTTCATTGGTGAGTATAAGCGAAACTTTTGGAGAAACCAATTTCACTAGTTATTTTATGTATTTCGAATTGGCTTTTTCTGTCTCAATGTAATTTTTGATTTTAACCAACCATTTTTGAATTTAACCATTAACCACCGTAAAACAAAACGTGAATTCATGAAGTAGAAATTAAAGCAATTTTACTGATGTATTATGAAAGTGATGGTGGTCTATCTATTCCTGAATTGTATTGAGAGAAAAAAAATTAAGCAATGATATATGATATACTATCTCCGTTTAACAAAAGATTGTTTCAATAATATTTTAAAAGATTAATAAAAATAAGATGAAAAGTAAATATGTTTTGGATGTAGATTTTTATCCCAGCTTTTATTTTAATGATTTAAAAAAGATTTAATCAAAAATTTTAGCTTGTTTTGACCCAACATATTTTTGGTTCTAGAGATACTTAAATATTGTGCGTACCAGAGCTGCCTAGTCACTTTGGTGGAACTGAAAGATACCATTCGGTGGATTATCTGTGGTATCGATGCCGGCATCATGGATGAAGATACATAATCCACTATTTTTTAAATAAAAAATATTTTTGGTATTATTATTTTTAAAAGTTTGTTCCAAATAACTATTTTTTCAATCACATTTTTAATTAAAATTTATTAATAGTAATTAATATAAAATTTATTAATTTAAGTAAAGTGTTATTTAAGTAATTTATGTATTTAAGCTTAATTTTTACTTTTAATTTCTTTCAAAATCATTTGTTTGATTTATTTATTGGAGTAAAGTATTTTCTAACAAAAAAAAAAAAAAAAAAAAAAATTAGGTTTCACTATAATTCCATATTCAGTCAATAGATGGCGCCAGGAGAACAAATGCTGCTGAATGAACGATGTATGGTGCGGGAACTTAATACATACACTATGTGGGCACTAAAATAGGGATTTAAAAAAAGCGAAAACATTTTTTTTTTAGAAAGCTAAGTTTAAAGGAGAATTGTTTCATCATTCAGAATTTAAAAATAATCTTATTTAATCTAATACCATGGTAGAATTGTATGTCATTTAAATTCGTTAGAAAAATATGTTAAATTTTAAATGATCAACTTCAAAGCTTCCGATTATTGAATAAAAACGAATAAAACTAATTAATAAGAAATAAATAATAAACTATTTATAAAACCTAATTACTATTAATAGAAATAGATACAAAAATAGAAAGCATGCAAAATCATTTATATCATTTTGAAACGTTATATACAGGCTTCTTATTGTTCAAAACCATGGAATTTCAACAGCTTAATCCGACTGTGAGAATAATAACTTTAAACTAACAGTTAAAAAATTTATCTGTTTATAAATAATTACCTCATTAACAATACTGGTAAATAATTTTAGGAATTGTAGAAAACTCTCCTTCTTTAAAAAAAGCAACTAAATTATTATTAAAATATTTCATTAGATAAATTATGAAAGGTACGTGAATAATATTAATACTTTTAATAAATGAAATGGTAGAGGTCACAAGATCCACTGCCAACCAAAACCGGTTAAGTGGCGTGAATTCAAAGAAAACTCCACTGCTCCAGTGCAAAGACTCAATCAGGTTGCCAGGGTGAGAAAGCTGAGCATTCTAAATTTGGTCCTTCTGGCATTTTATCACCCATTAGTTTATTTTTTCTATACGATTTTGAGATCATCATAGCGGGCTTGATATAGATTTTTGAGCTCTAGTATTAAGGAAGTTTTTAAACATTATAAAGGAGATTTCCTCCACATTTTAAAGTAATTTAAAGAGTTCAAAGGAATTAACTCATATTTTTTTAGAAAAGTGTTGACATCATTTTTTGATGGTTTAAGAATTCATTCGAACATAAATTACTTATTTTTATTGTTTGTGATCTTTAAAAGAATTTTTTTATCTAATGAATTTTAGCAGTAGTTTATGCTTTAGTATGTTCTTGCGGACTAATGTTCGTAAATAAAATATTGAAAAAAAAATTAAGAAGTAGGATGCAAGGGTTTTAGACTACTTTGAAATTTATAACCGTTTTTATAGAGGGAATACTCACACTTTTATATTTGTTTGAGATATTATTATATTTGTTTCCTATTATATATGTTTGAGAATTTTTCTTAAATTCTGCTTCAAATAATTACTTTTTTGTTCTGTAAACATAATAAAATTTGAAATATTTAGGACCTAAAACCCCAGAGCTAATTAAGAGCTATAATACAAAAAGATTTTTTAAGGCCTTTTTTAAAACAAATTTACTTTTTGCAAACTACTTAAGAACTTACGTGAAATGATACATATTTTTTTATAGTTTTTAAATATATTGAAATTTTCAGAATCAATTAATGAATTTATTCAATTATGCAGGACATTCTTTCAAGAAATAACAGAAAAAAATAATTACATTTCTTTTTTGTCTTAGTTTACCGTAATTTAAATAAGTACAAAGTGATATCTTAAATCAGGCAAAATTAAATAGATTAATAACTATTATAAGATAATATCAGTCTAAGGCAAAAAAAAAAAAAAAAAAAAAAAATCAAATTTCAAACGATATTCAGAAAAATATTTACATATGGTTCTTGTTAGTGAATATTGTAGAATGGCGATAAAAATGCAACACCAAATTTTCAATCACATGGTCGTTATTAACAACTTTTAAAATAATGGTATGGAATAAAACCAATACAAAAAAAAAAAAAAAAGAATAGTGAGTAAAAATAATTAAAAGGAAAGTATTTCGAGGATAATATTTCAGTAATATTCTCTCTGCAACTAACTTTATGATTACATTTTCGGCCTTTCTGTAACCATCCAGAATAAAATATTGAAGAAAACACATTTTTAGATAATTATTTAGAATAAAATTCAAATATGGAACATTTCTTTATGAAGTTTTCAAATGATACATGTCTTTTAATCAAAAAACCCGTCTGATTTTCAGCAGCATCTTTCACCTTATATGTTAATTTCATGGGAGCTTTTACCAAGAGGCGGTAAATGAATCAGATTTCATTACTCGGTTACGGCACTCTTCTACGGTATTCAGGCACTCTAGCTATACTCAGCCGTGACAGGCATTGCGACGCTCCTCATTTTCCTAAAACCTTGTGGTAGTCATATTGAATGTCTTTTACTTTAAAATAAATGCCTAATATCATGTTATAGTGTTCTATTTCATTGACTGTATGTGTTTGCCCTTGATTTCTAGATACAAGCCTGACATATCGCTTGTGATTAGGGATTGCAATACCGGTATACCGGGATATCGAATACCGGTATTTTGAACCATTTGTACAATTTTTTAAACCGGTATTCACAAGTTTAAATACCGGTTTTTCGGTATTTACTAGAAATTTTTAAAATTGTCTCCACTTTATGTTCAGGTATCGCCAACATAGCAATATAGTACACGTTTTTGTTTTTATGTCTCCCTAACGGGCGAAATTAATTAGCTAATGAATGGCGTAATTAATTGCTTAAATCTAAAGTAGCGAAACATGGATTATCCCTGAAAGAAAATATTGTATCCATAACGACTGATGGAGCAACAATTATGAAAAAAGTTGGAAAGTTGATTGGTACAAATCAGCAGTTGTGCTTTGCACATGGAATTCAATTAGGAGTAATAGATGTATTATACCAAAAAAATAAAGAAGAATCCAAGTACTGTGGATACAGAAACTTCGGATTCCAACTATAATAAATTGAAAAATCGCACAGAAGAAAGGCATACCGAAATAGAAAATGTCTTATGGTATTTACATAATTCTAATGATTTTAAAAATGAAAATTAAAAGAAGAAAAGAAAAGAACCAATTCAAATCTGATTAAGTTAGAGTAAAGTTTCTAAAAAACTTTTTCCCACAAACCTATCCACATTCAGAATTCGGTTCAATTATCGAAGATTATGATGTCACTACTGTGGATAGTGAAAAGGAATTGTTTCTTGAACCAAAATTAGAATTAGCAATAAATAAAAAAATTTCAACGAACCAAAATACAATACAGAAAACCGCTATATCCAAAACCATCCGACGAGAAATTGATTTATTTGAAGATGAGGGATTTAGAGGTAAATACTTGGAAAAAGTATATTGCGCATTGCTAACAGTATCACCAACTAGCGTAGATGCCGAAAGAGCGTTTTCGACAGCTGGTCATTTTTACACAAAATTACTTTTCAGGCTTAATGACAGTACAATGGATGCATTACGTTTTTTTAGATCACATTTCAAAAATTTGTAATAGTACCACAAACTGAATAGTGATATTTACACTTTTTTGTGATTTAAATAAATAAGATGTTTCTTTACTTTTTTGTGATTATATACCGTTATAATTTATAAGTTACAAATTATTTTTTGCGATATTTACACTCTCTAACAAAACTGGCAAATAAAAAAAAAAAGAAACACCTGTGTTTTCTTTCTTTTTCCAAAATTTCTAATACCGGTATTAAAACCGGTATCCCGGTATTAAGATTTAAAAAATACCGAATACCGGTATTGAAATTTTGGTCCGGTATTGCAATCCCTACTTGTGATGTTATAACACAGATGGAAGCACCGTGGTTTCTTCTGCTGAAACCGCCATCAAAGATCGATTGCAGTGTTATTATGAATTAAAGAATAATTTGGAAAAAAATAGTTTATTTATGAATCGAAATGAGTTTTTAAAACCTAATGTAATAATTATTAATATAAAAATTTGTTTGAAAATTATAATATTCTAAAATGTGAAGACAGCATATGTTGATATAAAAGTAAATACAGAATAATAATTAAAGCATATTTTTTTTTATGAACGCCAGCATTTCAGCAACCCTCTTTCTTTTAGAATACAAAAGTAATTTAAACCTGAATTATTATACTTTGGTTATAAATTTTAAACATTTTTTATCAGAAAAATAATAATAACAGCATGAAAAGTGATTAATAATAATTAAATTAATTCTTTATAATAATAATTTATTAGTTTAACACTATGAGTATAGTAAAGAACTGAAACAATTTTCTTTGAAAATTATTATTTTTACTAACAACTTTTAATTCTTGTATTTAATTACACACAAAAGGTTCATCAAACATTAGGGCCAAGGAACTTGCAAACCTTTGAACAAGAAAATAAATAAATAAATAAATAAAGTCCGTTTCATATCTAATGGCTGAGGAAGCACAAAACTGAACTTCTGTGAAGAAAGAAAAAAGGCATTACTTTTTAATATATCGAATTACTGTCTGTAATAAAGCATTAAATATTAAAACCTATGTTTTCTAATCCGATAATTATTTTTTAAAGAAAGGCATACAAATCTTTACCTGTCAATTTTTTAACAGGTAAACAAATGCAGAAATTTTTGAATTTTTGATAAAACATTTTTTATTATAAATACATGAGAAATCGAAGCACAAAATCAATGCTAAAACTCATACCCATAATGCTACAACCTTTATATTCGTCATGTTCGTTTAAGTGAATTTCATCAACCATTAATATAACATTTATCACAATCCTTTAAGAGTTCAGTTTCTTTTTTTCTAATGCAATGCAACAAATTATTTTTTAATTGTTATTTAGAAAGCTTTAAGTCAAATGTAGCAAATAGATTTTTTTTAAAAATCATATTTTGATGCGATGGGTTTAGAATATTATTTTTCTGATAAAACGACAAACCTGTAGAGCAATCGTATGCAATAACATTTAAAAAATTAGAGTATTCTCCGAATATAGAAATGCATGCTTATTACAAAACAGAAACAAAATTTGTCCAGTTAAACATTTTAATTCAGCTTTTTTAATATCAGAATTTTTAAAAGATATTATTGCATTAATGATACTTTCTATAATGGGATTTTGTAAATTATATTTCGTTTCGAAGTAGAAAAAAAGCAAAGGAAAAAAATTTATATCAGGTCTTAAGACATTAGATATTTTAATTAAAAGGCGCATACCAAGAGTTTAAAAGTCATTTTTTTACAATCGACAGTGAAATAGCAAGTTTAAGAAAACTTATAAAATACGAAAAGAATTCTATGAGAATATACAAACATCAAACAACAGGATAATGTGCTGCATTCTAAAGCGGCATGAAGCTTGCTTATGTGCAAAAGTTTTTTTCAGAAAAAGGAACGAACAGTTTTTTTATCATGAAATATTGTAAGATCTTGTTCAAACATAATAAAAAAATCATTCCACCGTGCTACAAAAAAAAAAGCATGCTTAAACATTAAAATATGCATAAAGGCATTGATATTCAAATTTACGAATAAAATCCTTTTTACTTTCTTTCAATGATCCTATTTAGTCCTTCAAATAATCCTAACCATATTTTCTTCATATAAAGCGTTATTAATAAAATGAAGAGTATTAAGGATTATTAGGGAAGAAATAAAAGAAAATATTTAATAGAATTTTTAGTTATAGAAATATTCTTGCGCTTCATTCGATGCGATTTTGTTGTCCCATTTATGATGGTGATCAAATCTCTTCTTTTGAACTATTTCCTTTAATGAAAGTACCGCTACTCTAAGAGAAAGCCTTATTTTCTCAAACGATCTGATATCAGTTTCTTAATACAGGGTGAAGTGGGTAGTAAAGGATCCGATCAAAATGACAGTCGTAAATTGTAGTTCAGTTAAACTAGAATTAGCCAATCAGCCAAGTATGATTTAAAATTATCGATGATCTAATACATTTTATCCTTTATATCGAGTCTTTAAAAATTGATTATTGCCTATTTGTTGAGAGTAATAAAAGTCGTAGTTGTAGATTTTATCAGAAATATTTAAAGAGAGTGTATTTTAATTGTCAAGAAATTTGACTTCGAGATTTTGAAGGAACCGCGTTTAAGATTTGCCTGAATTCGAAACAGTCTTATTTATTTAATTATTTCATTCTGTCTGTTGACGGAACGATAACTTAAAATGGAATGCTCTAGATGAATGAAATTTGGAATTTGGTCTTTTACCAAAATTGCAGACTTGTATGAAATTTTGGATGAAATATAACCGCGAGAAGTCTGTATATTTGTCCGTCCGGTTGCTTGTGAACCATCTCAAAGATACATCTAGCTAGACGAATGAAATTCGACATGCTATTTTATTTCCTGAATCGTAAATCTGTATTAAATTTTAATCAAAAACCTCAATGTGTTGACGATCTGTCAAATCATATGAACGTGAGTATAATAAGAGAAAAAGTGCAAAATGTCAGATGAGATATTTTAGAATATGATCTTTGCATCAAAATTATAAATCTATGTCAAATATTTTGATTAAGGTATCCAAACACGTCGAAAAGTTGACTTTCTGTCAAAATGCCCAATTTTTTGAGACTGTTTTGGATTGCTCATTTATTATTTAAAAAAATATTTTCTTTTGTCTCTACGTTAATTAGAAGTCGAGACATTTATTATTTTATCAGAAACTGAAAACCGGGAATGGTTATTTAAATAATTGGAAGATGGTATTTAAAAAGGCAAAATCCTGTCAAAAATTCTTTTAAAATGTCTTTCTCGAGTCAATATGGTATTAGTGCATTTTCAGAAAAGTATGTAAAGTTTTCATATATAATTTAAAAGCGTGGTAACAGATTTTTTCATTATTTAATTTAGCAACTTCTTATTTCTTACATTATTTTAAAATTTGTTTGACGTTTGTATTTCAACTTCGATGATATTCGACAAATTATTTAATTAAGAATTGTGCTATAATTACCTATGTTGCAAAATATCCGTATTTCTTATTATTATGGGCAATAATATAAAAGAGAGTCGTTCACAGAAAAAGTTCAGAGAAAATAGATATGGAAATATTGTTTCCAGCTTGGGTAATATTAATACTGTTAGTTAACTGTTATTCCAATGTTAGTAAATCAAAATTGAAAAGTCATTCAATATTATCAGAAGAAGATAATACTATTGATCGAAATAGTATTTTGAACTTCCAAATTCTGAATAATGTGATTACATCATTATATTGCACAAATACTCTTTTCAAATGGAGTATATTTTGAAATTGAATCCTCATATGTTTATAATAGTTTGGCTTTGGATATAATGTTAAAATGTCAAAAAAATATTTAGAGCATTATTGGAGATTCTAAACGCCATTGGTATAAATCTTGGACTTTCTACTTTCTATTTACAGATTTCGAATTGGAGAAACAAGAAAAATGATTAATTTATAGTATTTTGTCTATCTATATGCATGCTGTAGTGCTTTTCAATATAAATGCATTTATTGATGTTCTTTTGAGAATTGCATTCTTCCTAATTTCGAATAAAGAAATCCTATTTTCGTAAACTAAATCCATTGGAGTTCCCCGCATAGGTTCGAATCCTGTCAATTTTTAAATTGTAAATATATTTTAACAGTGGGTGGTCGAAAAGATGGAATTTTTGGAATTTCAACTTCGATTTATTTCCAGACTGGAAGAATAATTTAAACAGAGAAAAAGCGATCAGAGACGCGTCAGTCTACATCGCGACACAAGAGCCAAAGAGATGGAAATTTGTCCCTTCAGCTATTTTCTATGAGATTCTGATAGAGGTTCTTTGCCATGTGCCAATTTAAGCAAGGGAATCTTACGTATCTTTAAAAGAATGTTGTAAACATTAAGGATTTCGTTCCTGGAGTGGGACGGACTGAGTCAGCAATTTTGTTAAGCTCGTGTTAAAAATAATTGGATCAGGAAAAGGGAAAACATTGTAGAATGAAGTTAACATGGACTAAATTAAGATGCAAATTAGGAAATTAATTAAGATTTAAAAATATCATTACACACACACACACACACACACACACACACACACACACACACACACACACACACACACACACACACACTTGTTACAAAATTTTCCTTGTGGGTGTATTTGAGGCAATCCAATAAGCAGGACCTTACAAAAATAAAACTCTTTATTTTAACGAATTCTACCAGAAAAACTCTAAAGTAGCACAAAGCAAGAGCATTTGCATCAGACAACAAGAAATCTCGCCAATCAATCGTAATAACACAGCGCATTCACTCACTAGCTCTGCAGCTTGCTTGCTGTCCAATACTCCACTCCCTCGGTCTTGAGATGACAAGGTTGATGGAGTACCCGCCCGAGATGGGCTACCTTCAGACTTTGCTGAAGTTAACGAAGGCATGACGACGTGATGATTATTTTGTCGGAGCACCTGGACTTGATGGTCCTTAATCTCCGAAACCTTATACCTGATTTAATTTTAACCTTGCTTAAAGAAAAATGGTCTAAACCTAAATATTTTATTGCCTGGTTAGGTGTTGATCTGTAAGGGAATTTGTTAATTGGAGAAAAAAAAGACACAGATAAATAAATAGAAATAACAATAGTAATTATAATAGCAATAATAAATAATTAATAATTAAATAAAGGCAAAATATAATTTGGATAAAATAATTTGGATTAATAGGGTGATTGCTTAGTTGTTTGTTTTACTTGTTGTTTGCACGTCTTCGTCGAATCTGTCTGGTCCAGTAAAAGCGCTGCACGGTTAATGATCTTGTTAGCCCTGATAAGGGCATGTACGGTCATTGATCATTTGCCTTTGCCATTCATCAAGGAGGAGCGTCCGGGGTCTTCTTTTCTTCCTAGGGTTTCTTGGCTCATATTTGGGGTTATTTACAATTGCTTGATTATTATGATTTTCTATTGTATGGAAATGTTGGATGCTAATTTTTTGAAGTAATCCGTTATTGTTTGTATTTGAGTATTTGCTTGTTTCTTATATACCATGGTGCTCTGGCTATTTCTCTGGTTATTCTGTTTTGCGTTGTTTCAAGTTTGTTTATATGGGATTTGGCTGCCGCCCTCCATACTGGTGACGCGTAGCTCATTAATGACCTGATGAGGGTCTTGTATAGCAGTAATTTATTTTTCAGAGAGAGTCTGGACCTTTTACCCATCATAGGGTATAGTTTTGACTTGCAAGCTTATATAACGAAGGCATGGCGAGAACTAGACTGACTTTGACTGTTTTCACCTCTTGGTGAAGACTGGTGAAGTTGAGAGGCGACCAATCAGAAACGCCTAGTAAGAGACGAGTGGGAGGGGGTGAGGTTAGCAGGATCTTAGCAGTTTTTGGCGTCTGGTAGTGGATAAACTATTGTTCTAAGTGGGCGAATCAAGAGCTTGCTTTTGGTATGTGGTTGACTGTTATCTCCTCTTAGTGGTATGAGGGGTAGGGTGAGGATGGTTGCATTGATCTGCCTTCCCATTGGCTGCTTGCATTAGAGTGAGTTACCCGGATAGAATTTTATTTTCAGGATTTGATTTTGCAGTGTTTATAACTATTATTATTAATTTATTCTTTGTGGGATTTCAGGTATACGAGAAAAACAGACACAGGGCGGGGGGGATGAATTAAAAATTTTTTGATTATATTAAATTAAAAGTACATTAAGGGTTTTTTTTGATTTTGGGGCCAGGATTATATCGTTTATAGTCTCTCCACAGGAAGTGATGTAATTTTTGGAAAGTTCCAGAACGTTCTCCAAGCTTCAGGGAAAAACTGGTCTCGGTTGATACAATGTTCAGAGCATCTGGATTCTTCTAGAAGATTCCTTTTGTCGCCAACTTTTATTGCCATGATCGCCAAATTTCCCGCCAAGTCGCCAACGTTTGTCGTCAAGATTTGCATGTCAGGGATACATTTTACCACTTTGTAATACTATATATATCTATAAGTGAAGGGTGGTTTTGATTTCTAGTTACCATGATCGGTGAAGATCTGCAGAAATTTCCCCAAAGTCGAGTCATGAGAAACATTGCAAAAGGTAGTCTTCCTATAAGGAATCTTCTTAATAGAACAAAAAAAAATGAAAAGAACTTATAAATTTTCATGCACACTAGAATGAAAGTTGGGAAAAGAGAAATCATGGTACTCGGAAAGGGAAAAATCTTATGAGGAGACAGCTGACGAAGAGAATTTTCCAAAGTAAACTTTTTTCCCCCCTTACGTTTCAGCTGAAGAAGAAAACATCGAAAGACTAGGTTGTTGATGGATTTAGATAATACGTGTAAAAACAAATTGAGGGATTCAACTTATCCTTTGAAATCAGTTATTGGTGCTGCAATTCTTCAGTCCCAATATACAAATTACCTTTGGTAAGAGGGATCAAATTGTTATCTCCCATTTAGCAACAGTGGCTTTTATACAGTGCTGAGCCCTGACGATCATGAGTGAGATGTTATTCTCTCCTGTACTAGATTCTTTCTTTCAAAACTAAATACTAAATTAAATTATTCAGACCTGATCTGTAAACAGCCAAACTGTTAAAAAGAACATTATAAATCTTTCAAGTTACCAATTTAGCGAAATTTTCAGCTGAATTCTTTTTGTAAATAATGTAAATAAATGGATAAAACACAATTTAAATATCAAAGAAGTCTAACAGAAGAGGAGGGATAGAAGTGTCCCATTAAAAATAATTCCGTTTTATAATAATAAGGAGTTAACTTTAAGATATACGAAAAAAGTACTCTTAGAAGCATTAAGATATCTCACATGTTCCGGAAGTCATTACATTATACTTTTAATCGCAGTGTTATGAAAATTGCAACTGAACTAGCGTCAGGTGGCACTTGATTTCCCCCAGGAAGAGATTATTTTAGCACCTAATGGACACATTTTAATGATCGACATCATTATTTTAATTCGATCATTTTAGGAACTTCCCAGATTATTTCAGAACTTTTTTAATGATTTTTTTATTCATAAATCGTCTTGTCAGTGACACTAAAAGAGATGCTTAAAACTTTTTCCCACCATTTTTTGGGAGGATTAGAAGGATTAGAAAAAAAAATAAAAATAAAAATGAAATTGAATGGGAAATGACGAAATTTTCGAATACAACAGTTTTTTTTTTGAATTAGTTAAGTATCAGCATTTAGTAAGAGCGATTTCGAATTATAAATTAAATTTTGTGCGTCAAAAAAAATGAATACTAGGAAAAATTGAGGAAATAACTTTATTTATTATTAATAAAAAAGACATACTACATTTTTTAAAAACAAAAACAATATTTTTGTAATTGAATAACAATAATATTGATCTTCTTTTATTACATAAAACGGGTCCTTCATATTTCATACTATGTGATTAAATAAACATTTTATATTTAGTGGAGTATCAAGCTTACATTGCATAATTTTTTTGTATGAAATGTTTAAGTTTGTGTAGCTTAATACACAGGAAAAATGCTTAAAAAATCAAATTTGAATTTAATTTTAATCAAAGCTAAATAATCAAATAAGTAGAATTAATATGTAATCGTACATGCTTAATTAACATTTTTTTTTGCTATAATTTCCTCGTTAACGTCATCAACATTAGAAATGGAATACATAAACTATTTTTTTAGTAACAATAAAATTATTCAAGATTAAATTTAAAAAAATGTAAGTGAATGCGTATATTCATCATCGATGTGATGTAGAGTTAATTAAATCAATAATCAATGCGATATTTTAAAAAACAAACAAACATAGGATTTTGATTGTAATCATATGCTTATTGAAAATTCAGAATTCATTCATGCATATCTCACTCATTTTATTTCCAGTTAAAAAATACTCTATTGGGATAAAAATAAATTATATATTAATAAAATAAATAAATTAATTAAATGATTTTATTATTTTAAATACTAAATTTATGGTAAATCTGTGAAACTTCAAGAAATAACTTTACCTTTTTGGCTGAAAAATAATAATGATGAGAGTTCTCCTTATCATAATCAATTATCATATCAACAGTATAATTTCAAAAACATTATGCATGCCAAACTAGTTCACACATATCTAGGAACATTAACATCTTATAAAAATAATTGATGCAGATCAAGATATACATCAGCCTCGTTGAAAATTTAATAGGTTTGAAAGGAAATCTCATTTTGAACAGTGAAGAGTTTTATCTTTTGTTGCCTGTTTCTATATTTACAATCTTTACGAATAATTCTTTAGAAAAAGAATAAAATCCTGAAATGTAAATCTTAAAAGTTCTTTGAAATTTGATTAATCGCCCGTATTTGGTCAAAGGAAATAGATAAGCAGGAGAAATATGCTTCCGAAAAATAAAATCCTCAAGCAGTAGAAGAGAAAGAGAAAGGTATTAACATAGGTTTTTTTTCCCCAGAAATGATATACCGTGGGAAATTAAAGATGTCTTTGCTCGGATGGTTTGTAATAAAATAACTTTCTTGGAAAAGGTATTTTTTTAAGGCACGAATACGGAGTTTCAATTCTAAATTCAATTTACTCCGGCTGTCCTTTCGTTGAATATTTGACTTTATTTTAAAGTTCATTCTTATTCTATTCGATATCTCAAATATTATCTGTTGTCTAAAGTTTTCATTACTTGGTTGTTTTTCTTTTAACATTTGCATTTTGAAAGTCAATTTGAAAACATCACCAACTTTCATAAATATATTTATATGAAAATCTTATTGCAATTGTGCTTGATCAGATTAAAAATTATTACATAATGCGACATCATGTTCTGATTGTTCCGAAATTTCCATTTTATATGGTCGTATCATTGATAGGAAGAAAGCCCTCTTCGTTGCTAATTATCATTACAGGAAAATTAACTTACAAAATTGTTTGAAAAAAAAAGCATTCTTTGTTGTTAATTATCTTTACAATAAAGTTAACTTACAAAATTTCTCTATTTCGTTAAAATCGATAAAAATTTCTTTTTCAGAATTTGTGGATTTAAATATTAATGATAAATAGCATGAATTTAATGTAAGATGATATGAAATAATTTAAATTTATAAATTGTAACAAGAATCTATTTTATAAGCTAACTACATAACTTATTTGATTGTATGCACTATATTTCGAAAAAAGGAGTATTTTTGCAATTCTTAGTTACATTTTTTACTTTAAAAATTAATTAAACTTATTTTAAATTTAATTTAAAATTAATGAGTTTTATTTATTAATTAATTCAATTTTTTTAAAAAAACATCACAGCTTTAATAAGATCTAGTATTTATACTTCTGTAGAAGAATATACAGTGTTAGTTCTTATTTTGCATTCATTTTCATGCTCTACAACTTCGATAAACATCATTTCTAGTACTGATTGTGTCAGTTTCAATAAATTAAAAAAAAAAAAAAATCCCACGCCATTTCACTTTTCTATTTTTTCTATCTAGGAACTAAAGTTGATATTGCTGGAGAATAAGGGGTCGGGACGTAGGATAATCGCATTGGCGTATCAATGCTGCGCATTGGCACAGATAACTTAAATAAATCTATACTTATATAAAGCTCAATGTGTGTGTGTGTGTGTGTGTGTTGGAGCTCTACAGGCCAGACCGTTTGACCAACAGCTACCAAATTTTGTTCATGTATACCTTGGAGGTCGGGAATGTGCACTGGGGTCCCTTTTTTGAATTTTTAATTAGAATTTTAATTATTAATTAAATAAAATTATTAATTAAAAACTAATTTTCCCGCCAAAAAAATCCTTTCATTTTTCCCACCGCCAAATGAGTAAGGCTTCAGTTTTTCCCCCACACTAATGAGGCTAGGCTTAACATTTTTCGGGCGATTATTTCAAACGATTCTATTTATTTTCTTAATGTTTGATTCATTTAAGATTAAACATTGTTAATTAATCGATCTTTCAGATTCATTCTGAAGTATTTTTGAGTTAAAATAAAACAGAATAAAGGAAATTAAAAATTTCTAATCTGCATAGCGTTACATCAAGCGGTGTAGAAAAATTCAGGCATTTGCGTTACCATAACTGGCGTTGAAAATTCACGCATGCGCATTGTGTTCTGATTGTTGACAACTCCTTTCAACGGATGCGGACATGATTTAAATTATTTTTAGGTTAGTTGTATACTTTTGTAATTACATTGTATTTATGTTACTTATATATATTTTTTGTATATGCTTATAGTTTTAAGTACATCGTTTTTTAAGTATTTTTTAACCTGTTTTCGACCGATTATTTTAAACGATTCTGTTTATTTTCTTAGTGTTTGATACATTTAAAATTAAACGTTGTTAATGAATCGATCTGCTCATAATGAATCTGAGAAAATTTTGTTGACAAATTCTTGGAATATTACATAAATTAAGAAAGATATTCTTTAGTGCCCATAAAGTTTAAACGCTTAGTGACTCTGTTTTCAGTAATCATACTATAAAAAAATGCTTTGTTCAGTAAAAAAACATAATTATATTAATTTCATATTAATCCTTTCCACTTTAATTTAAAGCATAAATTCAACGGGAGCTAGCAGAAAATTAGAGAGATACATATTACGTTATGACTGAAGGCCTTTATAATATTAGGAGTGAATTGTATGACTATCAAAATTTGAAGTTTTAAAATATTTTTATGAAGAAGCTATTAAAGTAGGAATTGCATAAAATATTTAATTATTAAAATTTTAACGAACATTAAGATTGGTGAACCGGCTGGTCACCAAAGGCGGCTAATAAATAAATAAATATTTGCCCGGACCTTTGAAGAAATTGTTTTCTTAAACAATTATAAAGAACTGAATATTTTGCAGAAATTGTAATTTGAAAGTCTGTTGATTTCACTAAAATTTGTTTTATGATAATTGTAATATAAAAAAAAATGTGCACATAGTGAAATGTAGAAACGTCCTACTATTTCAACTCACGTATGAAAAGTTTGGGCTGGCGTCACCCCGGGTTTGTCAGAATGGCAGATTAATAGCCGGGAAGATTAATGTCATCAACAAAGGTGACTATTTAAATTCGAGCAATGGAAAGAGAAGGGCTTTTTGAAGGGGGAAATGAAGGATTGTGACAACGTGTCACTCAGGACAAAAAATCACTTCCTTCTCAGATGGTGTGTAATGGTTGATTATACCAAGAGGTTGTGCTGAGATCTGCGAAGCTCTGGTAGGTTGGCGAGATGATTGGATAAGTGTTATTTACCCTGTTTATATTATTATTAATTGATGAGAAGATTAAGGACATCAACAAAGGCGACTATTTAAATTCAGGCAGTGGAAATAGAAGGGCTTTTTGAATAGGGAAATGAAGGATTGTGACAACAAGTCACTAAGGACAAAAAAAATCCCTCCTCCATTCTCAGATGGCGTGGAATGGTTGATTGTACCAAGAGGTCATGCTGAGATCTGCGAAGCTCCGGTAGGTTGGTGAGAAGATTGGATAAGTGTTATTCATCCCCCCTAACCAGAGGCGGCGGCAGAGATTTGCCGACGGGGGGGGCAAGACA
Organism: Argiope bruennichi; assembly: GCF_947563725.1. Lineage (NCBI taxonomy): Eukaryota > Metazoa > Arthropoda > Arachnida > Araneae > Araneidae > Argiope > Argiope bruennichi. Next base: position 64,668,960 of record NC_079162.1, read on the forward strand.
AATCCGACAGGGGGGCAAGCACAATTTCTAATTTGGCTTCAAAATAACTCATAATAATTAATTTTACATTTAATTAAAGAAAATTAAGTATTATTTAACTTTTTTTTATTCTGATGATGATCCTTTCTTTCATTGTTAAAACTTCATAAAGATATTTGTAAAATATATTCTCAGTTTTTTTTTTCACTAAGCATCCAAAAATTGTCAATATTTGCGTCTATTTCTTTATGAGACTCGTGAGACTTAATTTCTCCGAGATCTAATTTTGGAAATGAATATAATCATATTCCATTCTAGATTGTATAATATAGATAGAAACACAGATTGCACCAGAATGACGTGTCATGCTAAATGAGAAAATGCATACTCTTACTATTTTATATCAGAAGTTATATAAAATGGATGTTGAAACAAAAAATTTTATAAAAGAAACTTTTATAGAAATCCAGAATAAAAAATAAAAAAATATTCGATGTTTCCGCCCAAAACCGATTTTTCTGCGTAGTCCCCTACCTAAAATATTTGTTTAGTAAGGATTGCAACGACGAGCAGGAATTAAGATGAGTTTCGAATCCGAGGAGAAGTACGTGCACTCAACAAAAATTTACTATAGTTCGGGCACGAACCATATAGAATGCGGATAATATACAATGATGTTTTTAAGAAGGTCGGAGAAAATATTTTGTAAATATATGTACAAACTTACTATTTTATGTTAGATATGAAAAATATTCTTACGAAAAATGGACTGCTTAAACGTTAGATCGTTAAACGATAGTTAACTTGTATTTATTTTTCTATATATATTTAGCCTTAAAAAACCAATATATTTTACTAAAAACACAATTAGATCTTTAACATGAATTCCCCTATCTTAATTTTTAGGCATGCGTTCTAATGGTTAAGTACTTTCTTAATTCGAAGTTATTGCAAGCTAATAATCCATCCAAAAATTGAGTTTTATCCCCTCAGTTGCATACATTGGTTTTTCTTACTAAGAAAAGTATATATAAACGATACGTTCTCCGATTAAATATAATATTGAATGCAGTCTGAAGAATTCAGGTAGTAATTTATTTAACAAATTTAGTGCATACTTGGATAAACTCTTTTATTGTAGCTAAAACGCTACCATACCACAAAATTTTTTTGTCGTCAATTGCAGTCGGTAATATTTCTTTAGTGTAATAATTGTAGCCTGATAAATTAGATTGCAAAAGAAAACAGATATTTTACTATTAAATAAATTTAATTTACAATTATACAATTTACTTACAACAGTGATTTATAATGAATTAACATAATTTGGCTACATCAAAATAGCTGCATACTCACAAGATTGTCAAAAGAAAACAGTGTTTTTTTTTATTTTGTTAACTAGATTTTAGTCAGGCAATTCTCATAGTGAAATGAATAAAATAAATTTATCAATTCGTTACCGAAGAAGTAACAATTATATGAATAATATGGCGATTAATTTTAGAACTTAGATTTGAAGTATGAATTATGTAAAACAACTCTGTCCTCCTATTCATGAATAATATAAAAGCACCAAATTCTCTATTAATTCCACTAACAGGTAATCGAAGTGCCTGATGTAAGCAATTTTTTTCCCGTAATCTATGATAAAATCTTAGCCGAAGGACAAAGATTAGTTGGAAAAAATATGATGTCTTATTCATTTACCAGATTATTAATTATTCTGCTAAATATAGTATAAATTATATGCTGAATGAACATTACGGCATTTAAATAAAATGACTGAGAATTAGGACTCATCGATTCCATTCGCATTGAACTCTTAGTCGGCTGATCAAAATTTTTTGACAAAATGTGACATGTCTTATGTTTTATTCATATGTCGTCTTGTCGGTTATAGAGCTAAATGTAGTGCAAATTAAAAGATGAACGTCATTTAAATCAAATGCCTGAAAATCTGTGGATATAGGCTTCGACATTCATCACATTTAGTTCATAGTCAGCCACCCAAAAGTTATCGGTAGAATGTAGTATCTTATTCACTTGTCGGTTATATTGCTAAATCTATTGCAAATTATAAGCCAAGTAAACGACATTTCAAGCGAATGTCTAAAAATCTGCAGATTTAACATCTTCGGCACTCACCGCATTGAATTCATAATCGACCGACCAAAAATTGCTAGCAAAATGAAAGTATCAACTTGTCGATATCTTATTCACTTGTTAGCTGGTCGGTTAAATGTGAAAAGTAGTACAAATTATAAGCTGAATGAACGACATCTGAATCTGATGTCTGAAAATCTGCGAACTTAACATCTTCCACATCCATTGCATTCAGTTCTGAGATGGTCTATCAAAAATTGTCCGCAAAATTCAGCATATTATTTATTTACCCCTCTATCGATTATTTTGCCAAATATAGTCAAAACGTTTTAACCGTTACTTGGATATTTCGACTGTTTACAATATATTAACTTTAAGGTGGATTTTAAATAATCATATTCGATAATGCGCAACTCTCTACAACCATCCTGAAATGGTGAACACTTTTGCCGACAAAACCTCAATCTCTCGCCGACGGGGGGGGGCAAGAGGCTGCCGACAGGGGGGCAATTGCCCCCCTTGCCCCCCTGCTACCGCCGCTCTGCCCCTAACCCCCCAACGGCAGCATGGAGAAACCTGAGCAGGCGTATGGTTACTTGTTAACAGCTTCTACTTAACTCTTTTACTACTGAACCGTCCCAATCAGCCAAGTTCTATATTGGTGACCGATTTCTGTTTCAAATGAGGGATGCAGGATGTAAAGCGAATGCCATCAAAAACATAACTTGTAAAAAAAACCAAGTCTCGCAACTCAGTTCTTCTATCGTAAAAAGCTGTGAGATCCATGTAATACCAAGTCGGTCAATTTATTCAGTCCCTACCTAAGGGTCCTTCTGTCTTAAGTTATTACGTAATTAGCTAACCTAACAACATCTTATAGTGACCATATCAATATTAAAAAACTTTTATGGTTTAAATAAATAGATGGACTTGGCAATCGCACTAAACACTCTCATTTAATATAATATGTTAATGTAATCTAATTTAATGCAAAGATACATTGTGTTTCCATGCGATGGTCAAGTCAATCTATTTATTTAAACCATAAAAGATTTTTAATATTGATATGGTCACTATAAGATGTTGTTAGGTTAGCTAATTACGTAATAACTTAAGACAGAGGGACCCTTAGGTAGGGACTGAATAAATTGACCGACTTGGTATTACATGAACTGAGAACTATTGAAGAACTGAGTTGCGAGACTTGGTTTTTTTTACAAGTTATGTTTTTGATGGCATTTATAATTTAGAAGTTAATAAAAATTCTCAAATCACATCTCACATTCTTTCAAATTCTTTCCAATCACAATTACTTTGATACACATTTCTCTGATTTCATTTTTGCTAAAAAAAAAAAAAAAAAAAAAAAAGAAAGAAAGAAGATTTATTCAGCTTAAACCAGTGACCAATTTGTTCAGAGTAAATTGTATTTTAATCATATTAGTTAATTTATTACTCAAAATCTCTGGAAAATTTAATCACAACACATACATTAAAACAAGGATACATAAAAAACTTTTATACATTGAGAATTTTCCAAAAACTATTGGCTTTCCGTTAGAAAAACTACCAGTAAATAAAATGCCATCAAAAACATAACTTGTAAAAGAAACCAAGTCTCGCAACTCAGTTCTTGATAGAATAAATAGATTGACTTGGCCATCGCATGAAAACACAATGTATCTTTACATTAAATTAGATTACATTAACATATTATATTAAATTAGATTGTTTAGTGCGATTGCCAAGTCAATCTATTTATTTAAACCATAAAAGATTTTTAATATTGATATGGTCACCATAAGATGTTGTTAGGTTAGCTAATTACGTAATAACTTAAGACAGAAGGACCCTTAAGTAGGGACTGAATAAATAGACCGACTTGGTATTACATGGATCTCACAACTTTTTACGATAGAAGAACTGAGTTGCGAGACTTGGTTTCTTTTACAAGTTATGTTTTTGATGGCATTTTATTTACTGGTAGTTTTTCTAACGGAAAGCCAATAGTTTTTGGAAAATTCTCAATGTATAAAAGTTTTTTATGTATCCTTGTTTTAATGTATGTGTTGTGATTAAAATTTCCAGAGATTTTGAGTAATAAATTAACTAATATGATTAAAATACAATTTACTCTGAACAAATTGGTCACTGGTTTACGCTGAATAAATCTTCTTTCTTTCTTTTTTTTTTTTTTTTTTTTTAGCAAAAATGAAATCAGAGAAATGTGTATCAAAGTAATTGTGATTGGAAAGAATTTGAAAGAATGTGAGATGTGATTTGAGAATTTTTATTAACTTCTAAATTATAAATGCCATCAAAAACATAACTTGTAAAAAAAACCAAGTCTCGCAACTCAGTTCTCCAATAGTTCTCAGTTCATGTAATACCAAGTCGGTCAATTTATTCAGTCCCTACCTAAGGGTCCCTCTGTCTTAAGTTATTACGTAATTAGCTAACCTAACAACATCTTATAGTGACCATATCAATATTAAAAATCTTTTATGGTTTAAATAAATAGATTGACTTGACCATCGCATGGAAACACAATGTATCTTTGCATTAAATTAGATTACATTAACATATTATATTAAATGAGAGTGTTTAGTGCGATTGCCAAGTACATCTATTTATTTAAACCATAAAAGTTTTTTAATATTGATATGGTCACTATAAGATGTTGTTAGGTTAGCTAATTACGTAATAACTTAAGACAGAAGGACCCTTAGGTAGGGACTGAATAAATTGACCGACTTGGTATTACATGGATCTCACAGCTTTTTACGATAGAAGAACTGAGTTGCGAGACTTGGTTTTTTTTACAAGTTATGTTTTTGATGGCATCTCATTTCTTTTTGTAGATAGTTCTTTTCTTTTTTTTGTATGCAGTCTTCCTCTTTTTCTTTTCCGGTACTACTTCTTGAGATTCAGCTACAGTTTTTCTCAAAGCCCAGTCCCTGTCTCTATGGGTTTTTCTCGTAAGCTTTGATGTTACAATTTTTTACAAGTCTGGACGGTAAATGCTTCTTAGTCTGTTGTATTCACAAATTGAGGATTCCTGCGCTTTAATACCTCCAAAGTCGACATTTATTAGATAGATTAGATGCCACGTAAGCTTGACCGGATGTGAATGCTGCAGAACCGATATCCATCAGTGCTTTATTTAGACTTAGGCCCTGATTTTTGTGTATAGTTATAGCATAGGCTATACGTATGGGAAACTGTTCGCGATGAACATAAGCTCTATTAATAATTTCAAATTGAGTTTTGACCGGACTAAGCTCGTGAACATGTTCTTTATTAAATGTAATATATATTTTCTTAATTATTTTTTGTATTTTCCGGATCAACCTTTACTCTTTGCACTATACCGATAGAATCATTAACTAAACCAAGACTCACGTCAATATTTCGCCTCAACATGACTTTTGCTCCTATTTTTATAAATATGTTTTCTTCCAGACCTGCAGTCATATGCATTCATGAGCTCTTTTTGTTAGGTATCTGAGGAAATTTATGCTATCTACAGCTGTAAGTTTTATTTTGGGATGTGGAAGAGATTTAAGCATTACAGTATTTAATTGTTGACACATGTTTTTTTGTAGATAATAAGCAAACGATATCATCAGGAAGTTTCGAGAGTTTTTCAATTATTTCAATTAATGTGTTTTCATTTGAATTGGATTTGAGAGTTATTAATCTAGTCGAGAGTAGGTCGCGGTCTTTTTGTGTATTCACACCTAATCTTATTCTATTTAGCATTTCAATAAAGTCAGAATCATTGAGCTGTCGCATGTTAATTGTAAATTCATCGTATAGGAACAGTTCAGTCCACAGATTCGGTACACTGAGGGAACCTAACAACTTGTTAGTTTCAGCAGTTGATAGTTTTTCAAAAGGTGACTTTTCTCTTACCGGCGGAAGCTGTAAGAGATCTCCGAAACTACAAGATGTTTTTTTCCAAACCACCCATTCTGATCGTCTCTTGTGTCGAATATTTCAGATAAGCGTAAATGAATATATGATATATGTTAAAGTAACATTGGATATTATCGGCACTTCGTCTATGATAAACAACACTACTACTTTCAAATCTGATCTCAGAACTTGGAGCACTTCATCAGAAAGTGGTTTGTACTTCGGTGTTGCTTAGTTCTACAGGCAGCTGCAATAGTCTATGTATAATCAATCTATTCTATGTATAGTCAGCTATTTCTGTTGGAGCACTAACTGCCACTTTTTTTGTTTAAATACGTCTTAACCTATATTTTCAGAGTTTTTATTAAAAAGCTCTTTCCAGTGCCACCAGTTCCACTCACAAAACATCGTAAAACGCCAGCGTTATTATCAGTTGTGTCCATTTTATTTGTGATCATATCGAAGACTCTTTTTTGATCGACACTAAGTTTTGCGATCATACTTTGAAGATAAGTTTGCTCTTCTTCTACCAGATTGATTCTCTGAAAGTCATCCATTGCGTTCGCAGCTTCCACAGCTTCAAATGGACTTATTTCAAATTAGATATTGTTACAAACCTGTAACTTTGATATTTAATTAATTTTTCCCAGCGAGAATAGTGTCATCATACGAAAGACCGTTTTATAGTAATCTGTATTGGATGCTGCCGGCTGCCAATCCAGTGATGCCAGAGCTTGGTGACAAATTTGGCGACCATTTGGCGACTTGGCGTCGAATTTGCCGACAAAATGGATAATGCTCGAAACTTCGAGAAATTTATTGATCCGTCCATTATTACACGAATATTTTAGTTTTTCCTTGATTTATACACTAAACTCTAATTGTATTTTAAATTTGAAGCTTCTATGTCTGCTAGAAGTGCCTTAGAGTTTTGATGATCTGTCAGTCAGTCAGTCAGTGACAAAATTCACAAACTTTGACTAGTTATAATTCTTAAACCACTGGTTCAAATTTAATGAAATTTGAAATATACCATGTTTATATAATGCCTGCTTGGTTACTGAAAATTCAGGCTTCTAGTTTAATCCACAACGAAATTATAGAGGTTCAAAAATGGCCTGAACTGCTTCGAGAAAAGGATAGTACGGCCGTGCCGCTAGTTTTTGCTCGACTTGGCGGGGGCACTGCCGTGCCCCCAGATACAGCCTTAGTAATAACTCGTTTTACATCCTACACCCTTCATTTGAAATAGAAACTGGCTTGTCAGGATATAATTTACTCGGCAGGTTGCACCGGGTGAGTAGTGAGAGTTAAAGACTTACGGGTAGTAAAAGTTCGAAACTTCAAAGGAAGTGAGGAGCTAGGATAAAGACTGCTTATATTAACGAGTAAACTGAGGCCAATAATATGCATTTTTTAAAAACTTTTCTTTTGTAATTCGGGTCGCAAATTGATCATACGATTTTCAATCTCTTCCAATACGATCTCTCTTTGTAAATGTTATTTAACCCCATAAATGTTTTGTCCGAGTGCCATACATGCATCGATTTATCGAATTTTGATAGCTGTAAGCAAAAAATAAACCATTCATAACGATTATAATTCAATATTAAAATTACTTCGAATACGTAGATAAGTCAAGTATTAAATGGATTTCCCTTTGAAACAAAATAAGAAAATATTCCCAAAAGAGAAGATGTCATCTTATTAGATAGTAAAGAAAATAAAGCAGTTAAGTGGTTAAGTTAGATTACAAGGATTGCGGAATTAGATTCTGCGCGATGCTCCTAAATTTGGGAATTAATTATAGATAAAGTAAGAGGTGGTGCGACGATGCTTTTTTAATGAGAAATATAAAAATTAAATCACTAATTTTGTGTAGTGAAATGAATATCACACCATTGTCGAAAAGATTCAGTTCAATGGGCATTGTCGAATTCTTTATGTGTATGCAAATTGCATATACATAAAGTATTCAACAACAATTTCAAGTATATTTAAAATTTAAAATCTTAAATATTGGTTGGGTTTAATCTTGATGTATAATATTTATATTATTTGCTTCTAATACTTAACCAAGCGAACTTTTAGTGTGCAATAAAAATTAAGTTATATTTAAATGTCTTTGCGCTCATTGATGTATTGATATTGTCCTAGAAGAATAATCTGTGAGTTTTTGAGTAAAAAACTCTTTGGGTTACATTTTTTTTATCTGCTCAAAGATAATTAAAATTCCTTTAAGCGAACAAACTGAATACTTCCTGAAGTTTAAGTTTCACAATGCAAAAATCACGGCAATGGATCCTAAATGAAGTGATGAAAGCAATAACCTTTTAAACATAATTTTTTTCCAATTAAAACTCTCGGATTATTTTTCCATAGGGGAGAGTGGGCCAAGACAAGATCATTCAGCAGGTAGCTCACATCATGATATAAACGGACTGAAATTTAATTGATTAATTGGCTGTAAAGAATTCTTTGTATAAACATCAGTCGTTTTGATTGAATCGTTTAACTTTTACAGATTCTTTTTAAAAAGTGGTCTTGCTTCTTTAAAAGATGTGGTTTTTGAATTGTATATTTGGGTTTGCAGATTGATGTTGAATGTAAATAATTTATAACTATTAACTTCATATATGCAAGAAAAAGTTTCATAACTAAGAATACTTTACAAATTCTGTTGCTAAAGTCCTAATCAATAAAATGAATAATTTACCCATACATGAGTCTGTTAGGCTGTGTGAGGTTTTCTTATAGGCTGCTAGAGTACTAGGATGTACGAAAAGATGGGGGTCTGGCTCCTCCCATCGATGGCGGGACATACTTCCTTAAGGAAGGGTTGTACCGTGACCGGTGATGGCCCTGAGGAATCAACCATAGTTTCCGCCAGTGTTGCTGTTGCGGCGATCCGGTTATTCAAATTTCTTCATGTGCCTTTCGGCGGGTCGGAGTGGTCAGTTTGTGATTGTGACACTCATATATGCATAGTAATGCATCTCATTACTTTTCAGAGTGCAGAGGGTTAACATACCCTGTCATAAGTTTTTATTGTCTGACCGCAGTTGAATAGATTTTTGTAAACAAGAGTAAGAAATGTAAGAAGCATAATTAAAAAAATTTATTTTGAAGTTCAATTTTAAATTAAAACACTAGTAAATTAAAATTTTTGCATTATTTCGTAATATGAAATTATTAAGAGTGGGTATCAGTAAAGATTAAAACCAGAAAATCAATTAAACATTTTATATGAATCCAGCTTTATTTTTTAGGAAGCTTATATTTTTTGCAACAGCAATTTTAATTAATTTCTTCTTATAATTAAACCAGTCATTTAACAGAATGTGTAAATATACATAGGATTTAATTTTTTTCAGGTCTATTTTGTGCAATTTTTTTCGAGCAAAAAAATCATTATTTTGCTGAATGAATTCAAGGTTTTAACATTTTAACTATAAGCGGGAAAATATCATTTTATTTGATTGAAAGAATATATTTAAAATTTTGATTGAATTAAATATATTATTATATATTTGGTACATACAAACGTACTATTAGTCCATGAACTCTTAAAAAATGAGGTTCATTTTTTAAAACTTCGAAATTATTAATAGAACTCATGCAATTTTAAATTTTCAATTAATCCAAGTCTTATTTTTCAATGAATTTCACTAAAACTTTTGTTATTTACATAATTAATGTAATAATTTACATGCAGTTAATTATTACATAATTAATGTAAATTTACATAGGATTAAATTTTCCTCAGGATTATTTTGTGCGATTTTTTTCCGGTAAAAAAATAATTATTTGCTAAATGAATTCAAGGTTTTAATATTTTAATTATAAGTGGAAAAGTATGATTTTATTTAATTGAAAGATAAAGAACTTATATTATATTTAGTACATACAAACGTACTATAAGTTAAAATGGGCATGAACTCCTAAAAAATAAGGTTCATTTTTAAAACCTCGAAATCATTAATAGAACTTAACGCAATTTTAAATTTTCAATTAATCCTATTTTTCAATGAATTTCACTGAAATTTTAATGTCGCATTTTACTTTCTTTTTTTAATGATAAATAAAAAAGCTTTCTGTTCAACAGCAATCGGTTAAACATGCCAATTATTGTTTCCAGACAAAAAAAAGATCCAAAATTATCACTTATATCGTTGTTTTAGTAAATAATTTTACTTGGAAAGTTGATAGCACCATTTGTTTTAAGAAATGATGTTAAATGATGCACTGTAGAAATCATAAGGATAAGCCAGGAACAGTTATAATATTGATAATATCTTTGGCTGCGGGAAACTATCAATCAATTACGGAAGGACAATCTGCTGCAAACATCTGTAATACTCTATCATAGCAATAGACAATACATAGAAATATTTATCAAGGGGTCGTTCCTAGATTTAAACATGCAAGTGAACACTGGATATAGCATTTCACATGCAAACCAATCTTGTTTCAAAAAATTTAATCCATTAATATGATTCTGTAGCAAATTTTCAGTATTCTTTATATTTTATCATTTTGTTAAAAAGCGGTGAGATATTTTTTTTTCATCAAATGTGTTTCAGTTATTGCAAGCAAAGCATCAAGATAAGGATTATCTAAAAATCAATTAATATAATTTAATAAATAACCTCATGAATATTAATTTAATAAATAATAATAGAGAGCATATTAATTTTTTATAGATTCTTTATATTCCTAATTTTTCTAGAATACATTCATCACAAATATATCCCTTTTCAATATATAAAGAATATTTTAGTTTAATAAAGTATCCTTAATCCTACATAATTATTACAGGATTAAAATATTAATCGTATGGCTAATATTTTTGCCCTTTTTCTATTTTCATGAGTATTAATTTCCTTCTTTGAAAAAACATTAATGCAAGTTCAGAAAACATTAATAAAGACAGTCAAGTTCAGAATTTTGTAGTTAGCTTATCTAGGAAAAAGGCAATAATTAGATAATTATGCTTCAATGCTCAATTAAACAGTAAACAAAATGTACACTACAGAAAATGTTTAATTTATCTGTAAATAATCTTGTTACGAACCGACATATGAGCACATGATTTTGTCTTTGAAATGAAAGTGTTATATAATCTGTGCCTTATCGTTGAACGTAGCGCCTTATAAACAAGACACCATATACAACGAGAGGGAGGCAAATATTGTTTAATAGATATTATTGAAAAATTTCATTTAGCAGTGCAAGTAACAGATTTCTGATGTTTTTACAAAATTTTCCATAATTGGTTTTCAAACGTTTGAATTGAACTCTAAATGTGATATTTGGACTGATTTCTTACTGTTTAAATTCAGACAAAGATGTATCAGTATTGGTACATTCGGTTTCAGATGGAAATTTATAAATCCTACTTTTTGAGAAAGTACAATAATTAGCAGGAAAATACTTGTTCAGAGAGAAAAATAATTCAATGTAAGTTGATTACAGTCTTTAGTATTATTTTGCTTTTTAATTAAAAAAGTGAAAATAAGTAGGGTTTATTGTACAAAAAGCAATACAATATTAATTTGTCATATGTTGGCTTTTCTGAAGCATAGTAAAATATTATATGTTGGCAGTCTAATTAGTTTGGATAACACCGTAGTTTGAAAATTTATTCTAGACTAATGGAGACTAATCCCTTATTCTAGGATACTTTGATTACTGCTCTTTGAACAACGATTGGTTAAAGAAAAAGACACTCGAACATTTCTATTTTGCACCATAATTTTGCTGTTATAATCTTCATTAGTGCACCTTTTGTAGTTTCGAAATTTAGGAAGATTCCTTTTATAGATGTACCAGATAATATGCGAAACAAATAGTTTTTGTTAAATTTATAAATTTTACATCTTGTACTATTCAACTAGTAAAGTATTTACAATTCAGCATTGAACCGATTGTTAAGTATCAGGATAAAGACCTGATTTTGCCTAAACTTCTCCGTATATATAACATGACGTATTTATATATGTCCTAGTGGGTCCAAAGTCCTGACTTTTGGGCAGTAGGGAAGTTTGAAATGTAATACGGAATCATCTGATCATGATTTAAAATTAGGAGTTCCGTCTCAAAATGCCTATCGTTTAACTTCAAAAGGGACAGTACTCTATCTAAGCTATACTTTGACAGAGTTTAGCAGGCTAATTATTGCTTGTCAAATACCGAATCATGTTTGTAGAATTAAAAGAAATTCCTTATCCTTTATACTTATTAAAATTTTGCCAATAATATGCAGATAGCTATTGTAATTAGGCATAAAACTTATTTTAATGGGCACCGGTAGTTTAACATTTTTCATATATTTCGTAAAATAAAAGTAAGTTGCAAGAATTTTTTTTCTTTAAAGGTAATTTTTGACATTGCTGTATTTACTGATATTTTACCGATTAAGGACCTAATCCGGATTAATTCGTTGTACGTTTGTATATATACTTATGAGAATGAAAAATAATTTGGTCTTTAAGTAGTTAAATAAATATTTCTATAACTTGGTTTTATTGAATAGTTATGGATAAATTAAAAAAAAAATACGAATTATAGTTTGAATAAGATTTCATTTTTAAATAAATATGAAGCAAGATAACGTACGTACGTTAAACATAGTAAGAGAAGAATGTTCGAATTTTTATGAATGTAATTCGTCTTCGCTTCATGAAAGAAAGAAGCTAAGATAATGCTATAGGTTTATTAAATCGCCAAAAAATAGCTTTGTAAATACATAATAAGAGATATTTATCCGATTATTTTCCCATCTATTGGCTGAGAATTCTGCAGCTGCTTGAATTCGCTATAATGTTTGATGAAGTGAAACAGAAAAGGTAGATAATTTTTCTTTCTTTCAAAGCAATAGTTTTTATTAGAAATGATATAGTTCTATAAAATATATCTATACATACATATATAATTTTGGTTTCGGAGTCTGTGAATGTAAATCTTTCTTTAAAATCTTTGCAGTCCCTTAAGAAAGAATAATTAAAATATTATTATGAAAGTAAATTCATAAAGCAAGTTGTTTGCATTGAGATACTATCACCGAAATATCTAATTCCAATAATCAGTAATAGATTTAGACTGCTATTATTATTGACTGTTACAAACTTATAACTAGACACCAAACTCCTTTCTTTGTCAATCCATAATTCAACTTAGCTACTTTGTTTATCTACACTTTTAAGCAAAATTCTTCTTTTTCTGAAAATACTTTTTTAGTGTAATATTGAACATCATATTTGGATTTTGATCAGATTTTTAAAAAGTGGTCAATTGCCTTATGAATTTAATATTATACTTTATACTATTTTCTAATAGAAATTTTCATATCCTATAGCATACATAGATTCAATTGCTTCTTTCATATCTTCAGGATGAAGATTTTGGCATTTTCTCCCGTCTTGCTCAGTGGTATGATTTTATAGCCAGGAAATCTTTGATGATTAATCTCATATATCTCGGATCAGTCATCCATGGTACAGGGTGTATTTGTGATCCAAGGTACAAGAAGGTGACAGTTTACAGTTTCAAAGCGAGGTAATGATTCTAAAGTTATTTTCGATCTTATAAATAACGTGTAGTTTTATTTATCAAATTATATCGGGTAAACTAGAATACAGTGGAAATTCTCAAACAATTCTTGAATTTTGTAAATAAAGAAATATAATTCTTTGAAAATTTTGCTAATCACTTAAAGAAAATATTTTCATAGTTGCACTCATAAACAAGACCTGAATGGTAAACAGTAACAAGTTTCTACTGTATACTAATGAGTATTGCTTGAAATACTTCAACTGCTTGCGATAAAACAGCCGCCCAAACCACATAAAGATTGGTGATCCAAGGTACTCAGACAGAGGATTCCCGTTCTGCAGAGTTTATTCAGTAGTATCCGGATACCCTATTTACCAAATGGTAATAATGATGCATGCTAACATGACAATGAGTATATTTATAATAATGTTTAAGAGTTTTGATGCACATACCTTTCTTCATGAAAGATAATATTTATATTATGTCTGATATGGACATGATAGAGAAGTTAAGTTGGATTCTTCAATGTAAGAATTAAACATAAGAATTTTTAATTTTTCCAAAAATTTTCATCTTTCAGAGTAATTTTTAAAATTTAAAAAATTTGCAGTGAAACTTCATTTAGAAAAAATACTGAAAAGTTTTTCATCCTCCGTTTGCTTACTAATTTTTTTTATTGTAAACACTCTATGTTTTGTGTTTTTTTTAATATTCATTTAAGTTTTGTATTTCCTTATGTGAATTTTTCATTGGTTCTCAATAATTTCATATTCATTGATTTAAAATTATCATATTCTCATCATACATCATAAAAGTTTAAAAAAAATCTAGATTAAATTCATGTTTTCATAGATCAAATCACTGGGATTTATAAGACATCAGAAATTTAATATAATGGATATTACAATTTCTGATCAATGGTCTTCATGATCCTTCATTTGGAATTTAAGTTATTGCATTTTTAATTTACGATTTGAAAAGGGAAAATGTTTGCCCTTGAAACAACTGCTAAATTTTATCTTCATTAACATGTCTATGATTTCCTAGCTCTTCCCTTTTAACTTTATTCTTGAATACAATACAGCTAGTTTATTCATGTTGTGTAAAAGAAAGCAACAGCTTTATCTTCAGAAATATAGTCCACCATTTAGTATCACATTGCATTTGGCTTAGAAGTATTATAACCTTTATGAGTTTTTGGGAAACATACACTGAGCAGTTACCATTTGGAATCGTGCAGTAAGTCTTTGTTTCTTTATTAAACGAGTGCCATTTTCAGCCATGCAATAAATTGCATTTACTTTCGGTTCATCTTTCTTACTCAGAGATGAAACGTTGGGCCATTTTACTGATTAGCTATTATTTACAAAGGGTAGGACGTTTCAAATCGTCTATTTTTCTTTTTCTGAATGTTATTATTCCATTTATAAGATTTTTAGTTCTGCTGCATCTGGAAATATAAAAAATTCAAAATAGAAATTTTTATAGCTTGGCAGTTAAATATTTGAAAAGAAATGGATGATTTTTCGTTCGAAAACTTTGCTTTTCTTTCACAGGGAAATATTTCTTCCCTTAACTTGTCACATAGATTTTTATGTATTTTACGAAATTTAAATTGAAAAGAACTTGATCTTGTTTTTAAATCGCCAAAGGAACGAGAGATGTTAAAATTTTTATATTCTATGCTCAAATTTGATAACAAATGTTTTCCTCGGTGTGTTAAATCAAGATATTTTTATTCATGGATAATGACTCAATTTCATAGCTATACTTATTTTGAAAGCAAAGCTATTAAGAATCTTCCATTATACTTTTAAAGTAACAAAATATAAATATAAGCGGTTGAAGATGATGTCATTATCAGTGTTTTTTGATGATAAGTGAAGGAATTGATAATTTTCTTTCTTTTTTTTAAATTGCTGTGGTGAGCTAGTTGTAAAGTTTTTCGATAAGAAGATTTTGGTCTCGAGAGTCGATTCCGTGTAAAATACATTGTGTTTAGTGGGCATTAAATTTCCCTCCTCTCTTAAACATACTCTTCCTAACATGCTCTTATGTTGGAATGGTGTGGAAATTTGGAAAAGGGAGATGTCTGCACAGATATTATCTTCGACATCTACTCACAGTCAAAAATTATGAAACCCTTTTTAAAGATGTAATGTGCAAAATTGGGTCTCGGGTTGCTAGAATAAGAATTTAAATATATTAAATCTGATTTTTTTTGTACTAAAGCCTTCACTTAAAAAACGAGGCAAAATGACTCTTAGAGTTTAAAGAGAAAAATAATTGATATCACCACACAAAAAATCGTGCTAAAAGAAATTTCCCATTTACAAGATAAACATTTTCAGTCATAGGTATCAGGATTAGTTGTATTTGAAGAAAATGTTGCCACTTTGGATTGATAAGGGGAAGAAATGCCAAACAGAAAAACCCGAAGTTTGGGTCCTACTTCATAAAAAAAGTTAAGTTAGTTATTTTTTTTAAAATTATTGGGCATCTTCGTTTAATTTAATTTGGTTCTGGAGAGAAAAATTTCAAAGGAATCAAGCAATTTTAAACTTAACTTCAGCTAAATTTCTATTGGAAAGATTGCGTTTACTTTGGTAAGAGGTATTCCATTCAACACATCGAGCTGATCGGAAATCAAGAAGTGGATAATGTTAGATTCCCCCACGTTTTCCACGATCATTCTAATGATAATGAAAAATGAAATAACTGCAATAAAAATATTAAAGTTAGTATTAAAAGACGAAATGAATAGGCAAAGATACTATTTAAGGGTAATCGATGTACACTCCCAAATTTTTTCGTTGTTGTTTATTAACAATTTAACTTACGGAAAAGTCATCATTTTATTCCCAAAGTAAAAGTAAAGGATGAAAATCAAATCAAAAGATGCAAGTGAAATAAAAAAAAAAACACCATGAATGTATAACGACAAGAAAAAGTAATAATGATGCAAACAAAAAATAACTAATGAAAACTATATAGAAATAAAGGAGGAAGAATTCTATGAAAAGAATGAATGCATAACAATCATATCTGAAAGAGCATAGTTTCGGAGACACAAATATCGGAATCAGTTCGATAATAATGCATTTTTCTACTGAATTGGGTATTACAAAGGTGGAAAATTTAAAAAATGGAGAAAAGGGAATTTTCGTCTTGAATCAAAGGCATGTAAGCACATCTAAATTCAAATTTTAATAATGTATAGCTGCTATTATGTTTTTATGAACTATGTTCAAACATGGTTCATTCTATTAATATACATAAATATGGTTTTAAATAAAAAAGGAATAATAATACAGATTAAAAAATTTATTTTAATTTTGATGTAATTTTTAATGCTGATTCTAAAAATGAATTTTTTTTTTCTATTCAATAAGGATATATAAAAAATATTTCAATATTTAGGGGAAATGATTCAAATCAAAATAAATCGCCATTTTTGTTTTTGTTTTATTTGATTATAAATGCATATTTAATTCTTATACTCTAGCTTTTTTCCGATTTGAATATTAAAAACGAAGCTACAATTCCT
This sequence comes from Argiope bruennichi, assembly GCF_947563725.1. Taxonomy (NCBI): domain Eukaryota; kingdom Metazoa; phylum Arthropoda; class Arachnida; order Araneae; family Araneidae; genus Argiope; species Argiope bruennichi. The sequence goes on from NC_079162.1 coordinate 64,686,061, forward strand.
TATAGAAGCATTTTCTGTTTTTCTTAAACTTTCTTTCTTCGCTTTTTTTTTCTATAATCTTGCTGGAAATTGTCTCTTTTTCAATATTAAACAGTAATCAGCAATCAAACTGATAGATATATTCCTCTTCCTCTGATATTTCTTTCCATTTTCTTTAAGTCTTGGTGAAATTTTTAATCGTGATCCTCACTGATTGCATGGGAAAATAACTTTTAAACTTCTATCGTATCTTAATATCGTGAAATTTGACATCTCCTCTACAACAGATTTGCAGTTTCTAGTCTCTATAGTTTCATAAAAAAAAAAGTTCCTAAAATGTTTAGGCTTTATTTTTCTCTTTTTTTTTTTTCAGGGCCGGGGTGTCCTATTTGTAAAGGGACTGTAGAGATGGAGGTTCCAGGCTCAAAACCTGATTCCACTGATGACAAGCCATGCATGAGGACCCAGCGCATGTTAAATCCAGTGTCGTCAGCCAAATGCTTCCCCCCCCTCGGGCGAGACACGGTAGCCTGGGGTAAGGAGGGAAGTGTCAATCCAGATACCGTCCTCATCATCTGATAGGGGTTCGAAGTTGCGAGGCCTTTCCTAAAATATCCCTAATTTGTATTTCAAACGAAATATTAATCAAATTAAGCTAAATTTCACTTTTTTTCAGTTTAAACTAAAAGTGTTTTCATATCAGGTTCTACCGACATCTCTTGCGTGTTATTTTAAGTAATCCCATAAATTCTTAGCTCAGGTATTTTAAATATTTTTTTTTAATTTTAGAAATACTATCACAAACTATTTTATAGGGTCTAATTTTAAATGAAATTGCTGAAGTAAAATCCTTTTTCATTAATTAAAATTTCTAAACATAATTAGTGTAAAAGCCTAAGATTAGATCTGATCCCCCACTTTCATGCTAAAATAAGCAAAGCACACTTTTTATATCAAGTATGAGACGATCCTTCTCTATATTTTTACTATATTCTACCACAAGTATAGCAGACACAATCCAGTTAATTAACCTGTACTCTGGATGTTTTTCTATACCGCAGCACTAACTAAAAATAAAAAGCAATCCTTTTCAAAGCAATTACATAAATGCATGCCATACTGAAGTTAGAAAGACATGACGAGGGAATAAAAAAATGATTAAAAGTAGTAGAAGAATGACGACGAAATTTAAGGAGGAATTACTGATATGCACGAACAGTCTAGTGGTCCGGTTCTAATCTGGTTTCACCACTGTCTTGGAGAGTTCATCAGTTTAGATCAGTTTTATTAATATTTGTTAGAAAACACTAAGCAAATATCAAACTATAAAACAAAAACTAAATAAATTTGTTTTATATAAATTTTCGGCAAGAATTTATATAAAGCAAATTATTATTTAAAATCTATAAAATTTTTAATAAACTCATGGAAAAAATATTTAGTTGCCTTTAAATATAAAAAATAATAACACATTAGACCACTAATTTGTAATAAAACTGTTTGTGACAGAATTCATAAACTATTTTTCCAGTTATCAGCATTCTAAAAGCTATAAAAAATACAAACTGTTTTTAAGGTTTTTTTTTTCATCTCGGACACGTTTTATGAATTAATTTGATTCGTAAAATCCTATCGACGAGAGAAATAGACTAAAAAACTCATATTTCATTTCAATTTGATGCGACAGTTAAAATTTTAATGCTTTATTGAGCATTCTGAAATGCCATAAAAATGCAAATTATTTTTTAAGGCAATTTATTTTCATCGTAGATGTGTTTTATGAATTAATTTATAACATCCTACAGATGAATGGAATAGACTAAAATCTCATACAATTTCAGTTTGATACGATAATGGCAGTTTTATTAAAAATTATTTTTCAAATAAAATTGGAAACTAATAATTGGAAACTGTGAGTTGTTTGGTCGAAGAAAAGAAAACTTTCAATTTTCTCTGCTATTCTCTTTTGGAAAAACATCTGCCTTGCGTATCAAACTTACTTTTCCAGACATACCCATGAGCTACGCACACGTTTATTTACATTTTGTTTACTGGTGAAAACTGATGATGTGTAGCAAAAATTGTCTTTTGGCTTAAAAATATCTTCTTGAAGAAAGAAGCAATAGAGAAAAAAAAAAAAAAAAAAAAAAGGTAGAGAGAAGATTCTGAAACAATCGATTACAAAAAAGAATTTTATCATCCGTTAGGGTAAAACGAAATCGCAATTTTTCTTACTTTCTTCTCCAAGTAATACCACAAAAAGGTTTGTTGAGAAAACGACGCTTGGAACTATAATCGACGTGTATAAGAAGAAATCATTCGTCATTGTTTGAACCGAAAATGCAGTATATATATTTTTATTATAATGTTATTTTTTCTTTTCAGGATAGAGTTTGAAACAACAGATATTCCGAAACCACTACTTCAAAAAAAGAGCACGAAAAAATGATTTAAAATCATATATTTCGTTGTTATTTTATTTCATTCTCCAAGAAGTCTCTTTTAAAAATTTTCAGTCTTTTTTTTCCTTTTATAGAATCATTTTGGATATGAGACACCTGAGCATACTTTGATCAAGATTTGTTGAGTAAAATATGTATCGCATTTATTATTTGTAATAATAGGTATTTATTACACATACTCGTAATATTTATTTTATGCGTTAGTACCTACTGACATTATGCCATGATACATGCTAACATATAATGCTTTCAGAAAATGGCATACTATATTATATATAAACTATGAGAAACTTCGTGTAATTCATATCTAGGCACTACGATCTACAAATTTATGCATCTTTTAATATACTAGATATATAACTTGAGAGTTCTCCTTTTTTTACCTTTTATGAATTATGTAATCGTTTTGCCAGTTCTATAATTAGAATTCCCAACAACTAGATTCTAATTTTCTCTATTGCCAATTCTAGACTTGTTCGAAATTAATCAAATCATTCGATTTGAATTAATGTCTTTAACAAAGGCCAAAATAAGTTATTTTCTTTGTAAATTAATTATAAATTCAGCAATAATTTCTTACATCCTGCTTATTTGAATTCTATGAAACGCTACACACATGGTATTCTACATATAAGTTTTTTTCATTGCATTTTTGATGCAACTCTATTATTTTTGGAATGTCAGTATCCAGAATAAGGAAATATCGGTTTGAATCTAAAACCTAATACCAAAATATTTAAGTTTACTCACTGGAGCATCCTTTATTTTGGATTGGATAGTTTGATGAAACTCGAGAGATATTTTAAGACGAACCTTGAATATGTTGTGTTGTTGTCAAATGGATTGCTGAGTTGGCATCACCTATCCAAACTTTCAAACTTCCCTATGCTAGAAATTCATTTATTTAAAATCTTCAATATTTTTTGTGGAATTCTGCTATCATTTGTGCGAAATTAATCAAATCATTCAATTTGAATTAATGTCTTACAGGTTACAGTTATGCTTTTGCAAACCGTTCTGAGCATTCATTAAGATGTGACATTCACACCACATTCCCTCTTTTTCTAACAAAATTATGTTAGTTCATGATTTTTGATATATTGAAATTGAAAAAAAGTCCCTCTGGCATGGATACAGCTGATACAGATAAAAATTATCATTATGATTTTAATTTGTTTATTATACAATCTGGTATTAAATTTGCTTCCTTATCGATGCATCCTAAATAAATTATATTTCCTAATTCCTAGCAAATTAATGTACAGATAAACCTCTCAGGAGACATCCCGAGATTTCTGAGAGTTGAAAGTCACTCTATTTTTTAAGGTATCTCATGATTTTTGCGAGTGTTTGTTTCTTACTATTGCAGTGTTAAATCTTATACTTTAAACGAGCAATTCTTGTATAAAAATTTATTTCGTGTATCTCTGATAACGATTTGGATTATTATATTTAGATGAGGTTTTGCTTTTTATCTGTATAGGTGTCTTTCCTGAAAAAATAACATGATTTTACTAAAAAAATAATATTTTTTATAACTAACTATTAGAGTTTTTTCCTTTCTATTCTCATGCTGAAAGTGTCATATAGCGCCAACTTATAAATTTTTGTGGTATTTGCATTGTTGCCATAGAATGATAACCTACTGGTACCTCAAAATTTTATGAAATGGTGCTATATGACATTATCCCAATACGAATATATTCGGCTCACATTCGATTGCAACAATGCAATTATTGTGTTAACCAGTTCGAATAACATGTTGAACTAAGTGCATTCATGATTTTTTTTAATACTTAAATGACAAGTTCATATGTTGGTAAAATTGAAAAATATTCATATATAATCAGTATGTGATTTATAACTAAATATTTTCTCCGAAAAAACAAGATTTTAGATGAAAAAAAAAGTTGCCCAAGCGAAACTCGGTCTCCCTGATACTTATATTATGATGTTACAGATTAGCATAAAAATAACAGTTCGTTTTGTTTTAAATTATTTAAACTTGCTTACAAACAATGCATCTAAAGAGTGGTAAAAAATTGGGCACTTAAAATTAATAAATGGATTAAAACTTCTGAATATGTTTAATAAGTATTTTCGTGGTTTTGTAAATTAAGACTCTTTTTATATCTTTCAATATCTTTATTTCAATCTATGAAATTATCAGATTCTTCTTTTGTATGCCAAATTATAAACAATTAAATTATTTAACTATTTATGTAAAAAAAGAACAACAGAAGGTTTTTCCTGTATAAAACCATTGTATCGTTGGAGAATTCAATAAACTAATATTTCATTCAAAATTAATCTCAGTTCTTAAAATTTAATTTATTACAGTAGATTGTTTAATCAGTAAAAAAAAAATTCGAATGAAATTTTATATCAAAGCTGAATGAAAAAGTTTTCGACTAAGATTGATAAATTAAAAAAAAATTAAGACTCTTTTAAATTATTGATTTTTGCAGCTGTTTTAAATCAAATTTATGTAAAATGAAATGCAATTAAAAGGATTACAATCATACATAAGATTTTTCAAAATTCTTTTTATTATATAAAGTGGAAATTGGATCAAGAAAATAATAGAACACTTTAGAACGAAATTAACATGGTCTAATTTGATAAAAATTAGGAAATTAGAATTTAAATTAAGAGATATCATTACACACACACACACACACACACACACACACACGCGTAAGAATAATTTTTTAGTTAGTTTAAAACTATTGCATTGTGATTAACAAGAACTAACTATCAAAAATTCGAAGTATTATAAGCATATTTTGAAATATATAATTGCTTTTTCTCAATAATCTACATCATTAGTATTGATGATTGAAAAAAAAAAAAAAAAAAAAAAAAAAAAAAAGCTCGACACAAGAATTTCAGAAAGTATATTATATCCAAAATTCTACGAACTTTTAATGCCTCAAATAGAATCCTCACAAACGCTATATTTTATTGAAAACATTAAGCGTATTTGTCTAGTAGTTACTTAAAAATGCAAACTGGGCTCCTTTAACTGAGAGATAATTTCACTCAGTTTTATTTGTATTTGAATTAATACATCAGTGCGCTATGATTTCACTTAATTGGTAAAAGAATATAGAAGTGGTAGAACATAAGTGAAGTAAACAAAAGATCCACCCCACCCCCCTTGTTGCATTTTTTTTTATTTTAACAGATTGGATGGATTATCCTCAACGTACCTGATTTTAATTACGTGTTGAAGAGTAAACATTTAAAAAGTAATTTCGTAGTAACGTGTCGAAAGACGCAAAATTTATACATGCAGGGATGCCAAAAAAAGAATGTAGATTTCTATTAGCTATCAAGCTTTTAAATTACATCCAAACGAAAAGGAAAAGATACAAATGAAATTCGACGATGTAGGATAGATTTAATTAAATAAAATGAAAAATTTGAAAGGAAAGAAAGATGTCGAAACTCACACAGTAAAAAGATTAAAACAACGTCAAAGCAGTCGAACAAAATGAAACATAGTTAATGATTTCGGAACGTATTCTGGCAAAGCATGTTTCATTCAAAGCAGGGAATTCAGAATTCTTTCGAATTTTTTTTTTTTTTACTTTTTCTATTCTTAAATCATGTTATGATCATACGTTTTCTTCTTACATTTTGTAGATATATTTGCAGTGATAAAGAAATAAACTTCTATGCATGCATGTAATTAATTCTTCTCCTAATTTTCAGTGAAATGTCAAAGAGATGCCCCATATTATGGATTTCTCAACCAGACTGTTCTTCGATCAATGGTTAAAACCGAATGGACTGTTCTTTGTCTTTCTCAGTCACTGTACTTAAGTGATATAGGATGTTCTATGATACTGCACAAATTTTACGACACTATACAACTTTGTATAAAGTCGTAAATGTTGTACAATCTGCATAATATCTTTATGATAATGGTAAAAATATTCTAATTTTTATAATATTCTTATCTTTTTTTGATAATATTTTAATCATGGTATAATATTCTAATCTTGATGATACAAAATATTCTTATATTTATAATAATGGTGGTAATTATGAAAAAACTATTTTAATGAGTCAAGAAAATGTTATATTTTGAAAAAGAAAGAAAATAAGCTATTCTTTGTATTAAAGAGATAGTAAGTTTTTCGGCCTTTCTATATAATTGAACGATCTTATAGATACGTTATGCTTTCATATCCATGGCTATATTTCATCTACGGTCAATATTACTGTGCTTGTTACTTCTACAACTAATACAATATCATAACTATATGATATAGGGTGTTTTATATTACTAGTATAAAAGAAACGAAAATGCAAGTGGTGTATAGTGTTTCACTTTTATCTGGTCACTTTTTTCTGTCCTTTTCGATTCTCAGCCCGATTTTATATTATAAACTCAAATAAATGTAACAATTAACTGTTTGAACAAAAGTCTATCATGTTAAACATAGTTCTAATACATATATTAATATAATATTTGAATCTAATATATATAGTAATATAATCTTTGATCTTGTTAATTCCTTTCTAAGATAGAATTTCTAAGATAAAAAGATGTTAATCCCTTGCTAAGAGAGAATTTCTAAGATAAAAAGATTTTAATCCCTTTCTAAAGATAAATTTTCTGATTCAGGTCAAAGAATAATTAGTAATTTTATTCATGTTTTTTGTTGTTTTAATTTGTCTAAAAATTATTTCCGCAATGGATATAAAGGATTTTCTGATATGAAGTACGTTTGATTGTATTAGAATTCTGAAGAAGTTTTAAATGAGTTCTTTGTTTTGGGATTCTCCCTGATTATTTCTTTTTCTGGGATGCTATGTGATTTGAATTTTTGAATATTGCAATTATTGGTGACAATATTTATAAATTACTTCGTTGTACCTTGTACTTTTAAAATTATTTCTTTTAAAATAAAATTTATTTGCTATGTGATTTGAATTTTTGAATATTGCAATTATTGGTGACAATATTTATAAATTACTTCGTTGTACCTTGTACTTTTAAAGTTATTTCTTTTAAAATAAAATTTATTTGCTATGTGATTTGAATTTTTGAATCTTGCAATTATTTCTGACAATATTTATAAATTACTTGGTTGCACTCTGTGCTTTTAAAATTATTTCTTTTAAAATAAAATTTTTTTTAAAGAAAAAAATTTTAAATTTTAACTAAAAGTTTTTTCTGAAATGGATATATATGAATTCATGATATGAATGTAAATAAGTTTGCATGTATTGAAATTCTGAAGAAGTTTCAAATGAGATCCTTGCTTTTGCTGGGATGTTATATGATTTGAATTTTTGCATACAGCAATTGTTAGTGACAATATTTATGCATTAATTCATTGTACCCGGTGATCTTGTTGTGCTTCGATTTTTTTTGTCATCTTTTTAAATTACAATTTTTCATCTATTGAGAAAATGTAACGCTAAATAAATGAAAAAAAAAATTCTTGTAACATAAAATAATCTACAAGAATTTTTTTCCTTATAGTATTCTACAGATTTTTAGCCCCGAATTTTCTTTTTTTCCTACAAAAGAACTAGACAGAGATAAGAAAAAAAAAAAAAAAAAAAAAAAAAAAAACTGACCTTAGTCAAGAGGTATTTTCTCAATCAATACTCTTGGGGTGGATATCGCTGCTGGTTCCAGTAATCTAAAGGTCGATCTTCTTGATTTCCTACCGGAAATGTTTCTATTGTTCTTTTGTGAACGACAACTCTTAAAAAATAAATCTCAGCCCGAGAATGCCGTGTGATTAAATTGAATTATGTCTCCAGTATTACAGGAGGTCTTGAAGATCTACGGCACTTTTCCTAGTCTGTCTTTCAGTAACCAGTTTGTGTAGAGCAAGCCTAGATACGAGAGAAGTACAAGAAAAGAAAACTAATGCTGAGAGTGGAGTTCTGATCTTACAGAGTGCAATTAATGAAATAAACTGTGAAATCAAAGAAAAAAAATAAAAAAGAAAAGTTGCAATGCTAAAGAAAATAAAAAGCTGTAAAACTAGGGTAATAATGAGAAATATGAAAGTAAAAAGCTGAGAAGGAGGAATGTATCATAAAAGACTAATAGAATTGTTTTGAGATTCCATGAAAAAGGGAAAAACATTCTTGGCATTTTGCTTTAATATTTAGAGAATTCATCCTTGTTACTTTGCTTATAAAAGGATTTATAATTCATTAACAAGCATAAAATAAAGAATTTATAACACACACACGAATCATGTAAGAATTTGACTAATGATGTCACTAGAGTTATGAAAAATGAACATTCTGTAGGTATACATTTTGCCCCAATAATTTTATTTTAAAATCCATATCGTGATGTCACAACTCATCGTAAGATTACGAGCAGTTATTAATTAGATGAAATGCGCCGTTACTTTATCATGTGATTGTGACATCACGTGAGTTGATTTCTGACAGAAAAAAAAACGACTTCTTGTCAGGAATTTAAACGACTGATTCATAACGAAAATCAAAAGAAATTAAAATAATTTAACTTGAATAAAATTTAAAAGTATGACCGTTTCGATGTAATGATTTCTGAAATCTTCGTAACTCGTTATAAAAACGTGTTCTTTTCATTTTATAGTATGTACTGAAATAAGACTTTCTTTAACAACATCTTTTGTAAAAATAAAATCTCTTTTTGAATTTTTTATTAAATAATCAAAAAAATGTATCTGAGCCTAAACTGAAAGCATCTATATATTTACTTACCCAAAACATTAAAATTATATTTAAGACATATTTTTATAATAAATTTGCTTATTGTTTCTATTTTTAATTTCTAAATTTAATTCTAGTCTCAAAAATTACTACTAAGGTGAATTTCTTAAAGGTATTTCTTTTGTAAAAAATTTAGGAACGAAAACAAAATTTGTAAAATAGTGAGACTATGATAAATACTCGATCTGGAAATTCGGCCTATTTTATAATATACAGGATGATCACAAAATAATTTTTCTTGCTTGGAGCTATTTGCTGCTAAAACTTTTGAACCGAATGAAATTAAACTTCTCATACAGATTGTGGAAGGTGATGAATTTCGCCCCAAAACATGTTTCCACAATCGCTGATGTATAGTAATGTAATATTTTGTATTTAGGGAATATCAACATACTGAAAATGTTGCATGTGGTGCAGTGAACTATTATGTTGACTGACAAAAATTATTTTCTTTGAGTTTCATAGTATATATCTTTCATTTCTGTTGGTACATTTTTTTTATCAGTCAATGAAATTTGCAATGCAATGTAAGTTAATGCAGTTTTGTATAATTCCTTTTCCTTGCTTTCACTATAATTTTTGCCTCATTTTTAATTTTAACGGTTCTAAAATATCTTTTTCCTTATGGCATTCATTCCGGCTATCGTACTATTTAAAATGCCTCTTGCTTTTATGAATTTAGTTTTGGCTGTCAAATTTTTCATCTTTTTTATTTTCTCATATATGAAGTATATTTCTCATCGTTCGGAAATTAATTTTAAACAGAATTTGCAACAATACGTTATTTTAATGAAATTCAAACCAATTTTCTTGTTTCATTAAAATATTCGCTGTCAGAAATGTCGCACCAAAATTATTTATTAGTGTTAAAATCATGATAAAAAGTTATCATGCTGCAATGTTTAGAATAAGGAGTTCGTATATATTTTTTATGGCAATTTTCATATAGAATTAACATTTAATGAAATTTAATCACAATTTTAGAAGGATAAAATTCATAAAAATGCAATCGATTCAGTTAAATAAAAACGTGTCAGAATGATTTCATTTAAATAATCTAGTTTAAATTTATTTTTAGTTGCATTTTATAATTAATTTTTAAAATTTTTTAAATGAATATGTCTGTAAAAAATGCTTCAGTTGCGAAAATTTATTGTTAGTTATAATTAAAGCCTTTTAGAAATAACACTTGACGAATTAATTTTATAAATAAATGAAGGATTTCCTAGATGTTCGGCCGAATTTTGTAATCAAATATGTATATAGTAAATAACAATTGGAAAGTATGGACTGTATACAATACACTAAATTCTAAAATTATTATTACACAGTAAATCTTTATTATTAAAAAAATTCTAACGCTAAAGACGGCAAGCAAGACTCTAATCTCATAAGAGAATATTCCACATTGCTTATAAATACTTTTGTCAGAATCAGTTTATTTTCATGGTAATTTTTATCAATCTAGAGAGCCAAATTTAGATTTATTTGAGGAAATAATCCTACTTATATGCAGGCTAAAAATTTGGAAGTGATTAAAAGAAAATAGAAATTCAGTTAAAAAGTACAAATAAAAGATCTCATTGTTTGCGAAGTTGCTCTCTTACATGCACACTAGAGAGTTCTTATCCTTTTCTCATCTGTTCTCATTCTCACGCATAATTTCGGAGAAAATATTCTACATTATTGTATAAAAATTATTATTTGCTATTCAGTAAAGCATTTCAAGATATTTCAAAGGTTTATTATTTTCTCAATATGCTTCGTTTCAACGCAATTTATTTGAAGCTTCGAAGAAAGCGTGGGATAAAGCGTTAAAAATTTTTACCTCTATTTACATATAATGGCATAATTCCTTTAAAGTAAGAAAAAAAGGGGGAGTTTTGTAATAATGTGGGTCTTTAGATGGGAAGCTGAATTTCATTTGAGCAGAGAGTACAAAGGAAATATCTGAAAACGAAAATTCTGAAAGGTCATATTTAAAATTGAGCAAATATGGAAATTTGAGAAAATAACCGTTCTTCGATTAGTGTTTGATGTAGGGGCTTTTAATTTTAATCCCAATTTTTGCATTTCACGCCTTGTTGCTATCGGTAAAGTATAGCTCAGTATATGGCAATATTTATATTCAATTTTTCAAAGAGTGTTAGGTAAGGCAATTGTGAAGACTCTGACTTGATGTACTATAGTTTAAATTTGAAACGATCAAAAGGCATATACATCATTTTAATACTTTAAGAAAGCTCTGCTACTAAAACTCGCTAACATTTATTGAAGATAACTTGTTTAAAGAAATATAATAAACGAGATATTTAAATTATTCGCTACATTTAGATCTGATGATTTTGAACTTTGTTTTTTCTTTTGATGAAAGAAGAGATTGCTGACAAATATAAATGGCTCACATTTTACAAACCTTGATATTGTCTGGATTGAATAAAAATCCGTGATATTTTGATATTTTTTCTGTGAAATCAATAGATAAAACACATATCGCAAATAGAAAGAAATAATAGAATTTTTTATAAAAAAAAAAGTAATGACTATTTTTACTTTTCTTGTTAACGAAACAAAGAAAGTATTGTAATCGAACTCGCGATTTTGACAGTTATCATTCTAGATCTCCCTGAGATCGAAAAACACAATTTTCGAAAATGTCTATCTATACTTTGAGCTAGACAGATGAAATCTGGCATTCTAACCAATGTTTTAGATTTCTATAAAATTAATATTCATTATAATCCAATTAATAATTAATTCAAATCTATTTTTCCCATTTTAACATGCTAAAAAAGCAGTTAAAAAAACGTTATCATTTTCTGATTTTTAATCGTTATTTCTTATGACGTTCATTATGACTTAAAAAAGGGTAAAATATACAAGTCGGGAATCGAAAGTAGCCAAACTAACGCGACAACGCCCCACGCAAACCATTAAATCATATCGGCTTATTTTTTTTTGCGCATTTGCGTTCATAAAATTTGATTTTGACGAATCTCCACGTTTTAGATCTCCCTGAGTTCGAAAAACATTTTTTTGACATTATGTCTGTCTATGACAAAAATAATTCAAAATCATTTGAGCTAGAGGGATAAACTTTGGTATATGACCATAGTTCAAATCTGTAGATTTTCTATTAAATTTTAAATTAAGTCCATTCAAAGGAAATCTATCTGCTCGAATATGTTAATACGATAACTACAAAACGAAGAGAGCTAGATGAATAAAATTCGGTACACAGATTTAACATCTATAATGTAGACGCCTATGAAATTTTGTGCCAAACGCAACAAGGGGTTAACCGCCTGTCGTTCTGTACTCTCAGAAGCATATAAACACGACAACGCAGAAATGCAATGACATAAATACATCTTAAATGGTATGTGATTTTGAGACTACAATTGTAATTCTGTGTCCAACGGTTGCGGAAAACTCTTCTAAAACACATATTCAATTTTCAGGTATTATTAACATGCCAGGAATTAATCACCAAAAAACTCGCCAATGATCACATGATAGATTCCATAAAAATGCTAAATTCATGCCAAAAAATATTTTGTAATTATTGTATCCCATTGTCATGCAAGGTGATCTCTGCCTCTTCTCAACGTCCACATATTTTTGAGGAGAGTGGGTTAGTTGATTAGTTGAATTAGTTGATTAGTTGAATGCTGTGTCATTCAGGGGAGTGGGAATAATACCTTTATTAGATAATATGAGAGAAAGTTTTGGGGAGACCATTCCCTTTGATTTTATCACGTATGAAACAGATAAACGCAGTCAAAGTCGAGGTTATAGTATCTAGTTACTATATATTTTTAAGAGTGCAGTGAATTATCTCTTATTAATTGCTATACAATGTCTTATCCAAACTTGTCAAAAACATAAAGACAAATGAAATTAGTGGAAAATTTTTTTCGGAGAAAACAACTTTAAAGATCTTTTTAGTTCTGGAAAACTAACTAATTTTTTTTTGAATGGAGTTTCGGAACATCTTTAAGTTTAAAAAGCAGAAAATTACTACAAATTTACTTAAAGATTACATCTATGCCATATGAGATAAGAAATAAAATTAAAAACTGCAAAAAAAAAAATGTTAAAAGAATAGCAATTTGGATAATAAAAAAAAGTAATTGCTTAAAAAAAATCACTGTGAAACTTGAGCTAAATTACAAATCCTTACCACTCTTTTCATGGACTGAAATTTTCCACCCATCGTATTTAATGTAACTGGAGCCGGTAGAATAGATCGTTTTCCAATAGTTTACTTAACATAGCTATTGAGGCTAACACTTTTACGGCAGATCACCTGAGGACAAATCCTAACGGTATTTTCAAATGTTCGTATCATCGATAAAAATACAATTTAAAACAAACCGAAGGAAAAGTTTTCCAAAGAATTTATGCAGTAAAAGAACACTGGAAAGGATTTTTCCCCCATGAATTCTTTTTCTTGTATGTTATACGAATTCTGGACACTTTTTCGATGCAAATAGTGTGTAATGTTTGTCTATAAATTTCGAAATTAGAAAACTGAAAAATGTTCAATTATCTGAGGCAATATGTAATTTAGGAAAGTTAGTTAGTGGATGCGAGATTTAAATTTAATAACTCCCCGCCTCACACACGTTTTGAATAGCTGCATATAACTCAAGAAAATTATTTAAAAAAAAATTTAAAGTATTTTTTTCGTGATATTAAAAAAAATTAAAATTTACCAAATGCGGACATTATGAATTAAACAATATCCTATTAACGCAAAACAAATTATATCATTTCTACAATAAAAATAAAAGTCCCTTTTTACCAGTATATTTTTTACGATACAAAAAAAGTACTTTGATTGTATTTTTAATGGTAGAGTTTTTCATACAAAAGCCGTTCTGATATTTTTCCAAGTTCCCAGATTAAATTTAATTCTAATACCATTATTATAACCTATCGGTCTTTTCTACAAATTTTTTTAATCAAAAATCATTAAAAAAATAAAAGGATTTTAAAACATTCATTGTTACCCCTTGGAACAGTCAGGTGAAATTTATAAATGGAAATAACATGTAGTCAAATGACTACACGATGCACTGAACAGTTAAGAAGAAAGTCAGGACATGCTATCATACTAACCTGTTTAATCCCCCTTTTTTACAAAGATTAAAGTAATTACAAGCTCTTGGCTGAAAGATCTCTTTAAAATAAATATTTTTTAACTTCGAGAGGTCACCGCGTTTACATAATTTTTGCCTTAATAAAAAATTTTCATTTTCTGTTGTTCTTCCTATAATTTATGCTTCAGATGCAATTATCTGAAAACTAATTCCTAATTTTATCTTGAAATAAACTTGACAGTATAAAATGGAACATTTGAATGATTGCTGTTGAGGTACCTGATAAAAGGAAAACATAAATTGAGCTTGAATAGCTGGGAAACGAACTGCTGATCTAATGCGTCATCAGCAAGACTTCAGTGAAAGATATGATTTTGCTCTCTTTGTTAGCGCTCTAGATAAATGATATTTCTGTCTAAAGCTTATATTCTTCTATGGTAGGCTGGCTGTATGCATCTGAGCTATTTTTCAAGAGGTGCAGATCCTAATTCTTATGACCTAAAAGCCCTTTCTTGTCGATTTTCATTGGAGTTACTTATTGTATTGATTGTTGGATAAAAGGTTTTTATTTAAATAATGTATCAGAAATTTAAAAATATCATGCAGCTTAAAGAAAAACTGTGATCTTGAATATATTTCTTGCTAATATATGTAAAAGAAATGCACACTTTATATCAATAAAATTTAACAACTAATAAATGTGCAAATTAAGAACTTAGTTAATTAGATAACTGCAGCCTTTTGATTAAATTAGTTTTTTCAAAATTCTTTAATGCTATATTCTGAATAATTAATACAGTTCCTTTTCATAAGACAAATTGCATTGCTATTTCAAAGAAAACTGTTGAGTGGATATTACATTTCGAAGCTTTTCATTTTTCTTACAGAATGTGTTTGTAAGCTTCTAGCTCATTCACCAAGTTGAAAAAGTGATAATCATTTAAAAAATATATTGAATATTTTACTCACAACATCAACAGCTTGTTTAAGAATTATTTTTTGGCGTAATAACCTCCCTGGATTGCATGGTACCATGCATTTGATCCAAAAGAAATCCAACGACATTAATAAAAAATTTCAGAGTCAACCGAAACTTTTCGAACAAGTAAAAATAAATAGAATAAAAAAAGTCAATGAAAAAAAATCGCAATACTCAAAAGTGGGGGGAAAATTCACCGAAGAAAATGTAATAACTTAATAAAAATAGTTGTATTTTTATTTTATTATATATTACAAATAAGCAACATTGCACTTCAGGTAAAAAAGTAACACCATAAAACTTCTTCTGTCCAAAAATTGATAATTTTTTGAAGTATGATCGATAATTTCTCTCAAAAGTTCATGAAATTGTTTGATGATCTCAAAATGAATGAACAACTCAAAAATTCTTCTTGCAAGTTGAAAAATTTCAAAAAAGTTATAATATCAATCTCACGATTTGCTTTTAGATTTTGAAACAAAACAAAATCAAAGCAAAAAAAAAAAAAAAAAGTGAGATTGTCAGTCTCATGATAGTTGATTGTTTTAGAACGTGTAGAAAGAGAAGTAGAGACACAATGAAATTTTGCTTAATTTCAAGATATATGAATCATTGATTCTGATTTCCTGTATTAACTAATTTAATTCCCTAAATAACAAATTTAATAGATTTCCTCAGGGCCCGACTTAGCCTAATTGGGGCCCGGGGCAGACTTCTTTATAGGGACCCCTCTGCTTCACTACTTCAGTAATGAACGTTCATTAAAAGAAACATAAAATAAACTTTCTATTCGATTTGGGGGTCCCCTCTGATGTGGCGGCCCGGGGCAACAGCCCCGTATGCCCCTGAATTAGTCAGGCCCTGGATTTTCTATATAATCTATTTAATATGAACTAATTTACAATTTTATTTTTCAGAAAAAAATCTGGATGTTATGGAATAACTCTCTGCCAAAAAAAAAAAAAAAAAATCTTTAAAAACTATCTTCAACCGTAAAAATACTTATATCGATTTCAAATTTTTAATAAGTGTTGATATAATTGTTTAATAAGAATAAATTTAATTGTTACTCTCCCCCTTCAGTAAGATTTCATGAAAACTCCATAAGTGAAATTTTGGAGATTTTAGAAGTTTCAGTTCTACTTTATGAAAAGATTCAATGTAATTTAAAAATACAATTTTAATGTGTAGTTCTTCAAAAGATATCGATGAAAGTATGAATTTTGGGGAATCTTAGATATCAAAGGAAGAAAAGAAAGAAATGATTTTAATATAGCATTTAACAGTTCAGGAATACTAATAAGAACAAAAATATTTAGGATATTATATAGTCTGAAGGAAAAAATAACATTTATTGTTATTTGACTCCTCCCTCCCTTTTTTTAACGAATGTCTTGCAAATATTGCAAAAAAGACGGAAATGAAATACTCGAGAATTCTATTTTAACAATCTTTATTATTTTGAAGACAAAAAAAAAATCTTTCACAATTATTAAAACTAATATTAATTCTCAATTTCAAGAAAAATCACGGTCATTGAAAAACATGCTACAAGTGCATTATAAATATAATCGGATATAAATAATATATTAATAATTTATATAACATTGTAATATAAATTATTAATGTGATCTGATATTTTATTTAGAAAATATGGAGCAAATAAATTAGTAAACCTAAAAAAAAGTTCCTCACTTTATATCCATATCTATTTATTGAAGAATTTCGTAAAAAATTTCTTTCATTTTATTTCTTTTGTAAGCGTAGCATGTTTAAAAGTTTTAAATAAATACAAAATGATAGATTGGCATTTCATTTTTTTAGCTTACTGATCTTTCAAGCTACGTAATTATCGAAGCAATTGTTTCATTCTGTTAACCTTCATTTTCTGGAAGTATGCGTGAAGATCGCTTAAACTGATTAATGTATCTGACAAACTCGAAAATAATAATAATAATATTAAAAAACAGACGCGTTTCGCTCTGGTAGATAAAACTTTTACATTTAACCTTTCTGTAGAAAAGTCGCTGTATTGTAATCTTTCGAGTGAAACTTTTCCAATATGGTTCGATAATTTTGGAAAATTACCAAAAAATCTTTAAATAATTATCTGGAATCTTACGGAAATCCTTAATGCTAATTTCAGAGAAAGAACGCCAAAGATTTAGGGTTATTATTTTTTAGAAATCCCCATTTTCAACTGAAATTATTTATTATTCACATTTGTCAAGAATAAATAATTGTAAAACAGAATTCTAAATTGCAAAAAATAATTCCATTTTGGAAATCCTAATTAGTATGTGTAAAATTAAATGCTTGTATATTAAAAAGAATGTCTTCATGTGGAAGTCATAATAACTTGAAATTGTTTCAGGTCACTCCATGTAATATAAATACATGTCAATGAGTTTTGCACAGTTCTACTATTGCCGATTGTCACCGACAGTAATGGCAGATATATCCAAATACCTTACGTACTGTGAATAAACAGACATTTGATAACCTTTAAAATAAATGGGATAATAAAATAATGGATTTATAAGGCCGTTAATGAACATATATCTATTAAACATTATTAAAATCTCTTCTAGAAATAGCTTTATATTACGTAGGATTTGTTCTACAGGCTGAACATAATTTAAAAGGATTATACGACGCAGTTTAGTGATAACAGCCGATTAAACATGATGTTTACGCCAAATTACCGCCTACCTTCATCACTTTGCAAAGCTCGGATTAAGGTTATTACTGAGTAGGGATATTTGTAGGCAGTTCATACTCGATCAAGGATTTTGAATGCATAGATTTATAGAAACTTGTTGTCGTGTAGTTTACATCTTAACTCTGTTAAGCTTAAGCTTCTTTAAATTATCAAATTCCATAAATTGAAAACAATTTATTAGGGATAATTAAATGGCACATTAAATTTTAGCTTCTGTTTTTTTTCTGCACTGCACCAGAATAACTTTTACTCTAAATTGAATTAATTTTGAAATTATTTTATAAGAGATTAAATATTTTTAAGAAAATTAAAGGCATTGTTAGTGGATAATATTTCAAATTTCTCTAAATATCTTTTTAAAAACGCTGTTCTTTTTTCAATAAATATACATACAGTAAAATTAATCATGAGAATATATGTATTTAATGGAAGAATAAAACGCTTTGGGGAGGGGATGCCAGCTCATCCTCTTCGTTATCTAACCGCGGTTCAAAATTACGAAGTCCGTCCCAAGATAGTACTAGTGCTGCATTAAAACGGGACGTCAATGTAACTGAACTAAACTCAAAATTATATTCAGAGCGAGTTAAATGAGCTCATTTCAAGAATCCATTGAAGGTTCGTAAATATACTAACCATTGAATACATCAAAAGATTACATGATTCAAAAGTCGTGAAAAGAAGCTGCCATTGCAAAAGGCACATTTTTGAAACGGCAGCATATTGAAATATTTCAAGACACATTAAAGAATTTACTGAGATTATGGTATTTACAGATTTATGCATAATCTTTTAAGTGTATATAAATAGCACTTTTCATATTGTTATAATAGCATCTTTAAATATGATTGAAAATCAATAATTCAAGAGATTTAAAAGTTTTTGTATAATTGGTATCGCAGAAACTAATCTGCACATTAAATAGTATAGTAGACAAAGAAAACAGCATTACAAAGGGCAAATAATTCAAATAATCAAGTGATTTGAAAGAAGTAAGAGCAATAAAGGAAAGAAACATTTTAATAAATGTAAAAAACAAATACAGTTAGGTTGCGTAAGTTTTTACTCGGGACATTTGGGCATCTACCTAATATTTAAAAAATATTAATAAAGGGAATTGGTAATACTGCTTATATCTTTCCTTCTAAATAACGGCCATATTTCTAATCACGTTAGAGTAGTTAAGAAGATGGGCTATTCATGAAAGGAAGAAATTCTGCTATCAACTATTGTGACTATACTCCATTCAAGTTAGTCTGAGTGTAATTTGATAATTACAATAAAAATACTAACGATTACACGAAGTAACATTAATTTGTATTTTTTTAACTTCATATAAAAAGATGCCCAGTTAACCCGCTCAAAAATAGTTTGGTTTAAAAAGATATACAATACCCAATTATAATTGGTAATAAAATTCTGGAATGATATATTTCGTATTATTCAGTTTCCAAATCATCTTTGCTGAGCTAATAATATATAGAAATGTTGCAATTATAAGGCAGCAAGACTGGCAAAATGCCTTCATTCACGGTCATAGAAAATCTCAAATCGAGACGTTTTAATTATGAAGGCACATAGACACCTTCCAGGACTGAAAAACGGAGCACCGTCATAAATATTATCTACACGCCCATATTGTCTTGTTATGCTACAATTATGAAGATTATTTAGAAAAGAAAACAGAAAGAATGGAAAAGAGTGAATAAAAAATTTGTATAAAATTTTTCAAATTAAATTTACGTATTTATATTAAATATTTCAATTTATATATAAATAAAAATTTTATTTTTCCATGATTATATTAAAGATTAAGAACTTTCACGTTTCTTTTTTTGTATTAAAAATTAAGGACTTCATCATTCCTGTTTTGATTTGCTGTTGAATTCATTAACTTCAAAATTCAAAGGAAAACAATTACAGTTGTGCATAACTACATGTATAAGTTTTATGTGAGGATAAGAAATATCCTGGAAAACTTGTTGATTTGGGAGTAGTAAAATAAAAGCTAGTCACATTATTATAGGTCATATGTTTAAAATGTTATTTTAACATATAACTGTAGGAGAAGACTTTTTTTTGTATGGGGATTCTGAAACAGTTAAGATTATCTCATCTTTTAAGCACTTAAAAAAACCCTGAGATATATAAAGTTCCTGATTTACTTTATTATAAAGATTATAAACTAATGCCTTATGATCAATGAATTAAGTTTTTCAAATTATATTTTTAAAAATTTATTTAGAAAAGTTAATTATGATCTATATTTTTCCATCTTCGAACAATAAGTACTATATTCTTGTTATAACACACTTAACTTTATGTATTCAGATTATAATAAATTACTTTAAATATTTTGATGTTTAATTTAATATGAAAATTCTCTAAGAGTTTGTTAATAAGTTTCATTTTTTTAAAGAAACGTTTCTCAGAGATAATTTAACACTTTCTAACGGTTTCTGAAAATAATAAGAAAAGTTAATTTTAATTTTCAATAAATACAGCATTTACCGAATTCGAAATGGAAGCTTATTACTTTTACTATTTCAAGTACATCCACTTATCTATGTGTAGATACAGAGAAAAATCGAAAAAGAATTGTATAAGATTAAAAAGCTTTCATTAAAATACGCTGAAAGTATCTAAAACGCTCTTAGACTGTTCTTGAGACAGAGGTCAGTGTTCATTTTATTTTCAATTGCATTAAAAACACATAAACTTTTAGTTTTTTTTTCATCGTGAAAGCAATACGTAAATATTATTAAAAAATAAAAATACGCCCCATATATTAAGATAATTTTTCTTTAATAAGTCTAAGTTTTAGGCGAGGAGAAATTGGACGGCTGTACTTACTTATTTATAGATTCAAATTTTGCACTTAATCAAATATAGTTTCAAGAACTTTGAGTTTAAAAAGTAAAATCTATTGAAGATTTTTATATATTACAATCGTTTGAATTATAATATATCCGGAACCGTTTGGATTCAGATCAGTTTATGAAGTTGTATCAATTTTTTAATTAAATAATTTATTTTCAATTTTAGTATACACCTCTATCGAAAATTTGAAATCAATAGTTGCACTGTAATTGTACAAGTAGGCTCGCAATTCAAGAGTAGAATGAAATATATGTTTCATTCAAATAATACTTGAATCAATTTGGAATTCGATTCATAAGTGTAAACGTAGTTGTGACGAACAAGAAATAATAAAAATGAATTTTCTGTTTAACCACAGACTATATTCCAAATCTTTTAAAAAATTTTCGAAAGCTACAGAGATTCGTCAGTAATGTAATTTCTTTCAGCATCAACGGTAGATTATCTCAAAAATTCTGGGCGTTAGTAAATCTGACTTTCTATATAATATCTTTTAGTTTTGAGAATTGTTCAAAGTCAGACGAATTCATACCTTTAAATAAGGAAAACTTACCAGGATTTCCAAGCACTACTGGAATAATTGTTACTTCATTATTTAAACTATAAGAAAACTTCATTCAAACAAGATGCGATCATCTCCTACTTCTATATTTATATAGGTTTGGTTTGGTTTGGTTATATTAACGTCCCGTTTGAAGCAACACTAGGGCTATTTTGGGACGGACCTCGTAATTTTGAACCACGGTCAGATGACGAGGACGACTCCTGAGCTGGCACCCCCTCTCTCCACACCACACACCACCAGCGGGAGGACGTTTGGTCATGGATTTAATGTGCAACAGACCCCTTACACGACGGTTCTTCGGTGGAATCGGGTCACGAACCTGAAACCCTCCGGTTCCGAAGCCGAGACCTTACCACCAGGCCACCACGGCCCTATATTTATAGGATGCTCATTCTAATAATAGCCCCAAAACTCATTACTATACCGTTATAGATAGGCATATATGAGATTCATTCTTACATTCGGAAAAATAATTCAAATTATGTAAGGAATTATATTGTTTGAATCAATATATGTAATGCTGAAAAAGTTGTGTTGTAAATTTTTAAAATATTCCCCCCCCCCGGCTAAATTAGTCATATTTAGGAAAAAAGACCTTTAAATAGCTTTATGATTAAAATTGACCTTAATATATATTTCTATTTTGAAATAAAACTTAAATGTTATTTATTCGTATGAAAAAATTTTTATTCCATTCTCTTAAATGATAACAATATCTCACTTTACTGTTTATCACTCTAAGCATAAAATCAAAATTTCATTTTTTCTGCAATATATATATATATATATTTTACAAATAAAAATTTTTTCATTTTGCCTGTTTCTACATTTCTCACAATCACTAATGCCTTTTTAAATATTTTATCAAAAGTGAATTTTGTTATAATATGAGATCTAATACAAGTCATGTTTTATTAAAATTCGAATTTATGCAGACATATATAATAATATCTGACTATATTTTTTGATACCAGAATATTATTTTTAAGATAAAAATAACGTAATTCCTTTGAGTAGAGATATGAAGGTGAACCCGAGCTAGTCAATGGCTTGAAGAAACATTTGGTATTTGTTAAATAGCAGATTACAGATGAATAACAGTTGCAATGCAAATGCTGATTTGGCACGTTGATTTCCACGATGTGTATGGTCGATGTTTAGTTCAAGAGTAATTCTAGTTAAATATCTCGAGTATTTATGTATTGTTCAGCTACCGAATTCCTGCTGGCCATTTCATTCCC